>NC_139707.1:19223949-19748949 GCF_964188405.1 Protomyctophum parallelum | reverse complement strand
TTGATTCTAAGTCAGGGTAGTGCATGGTTCCTCGTTCACAATCAGTTGAAAACCCCTGGTTTAAATTATGGATGTCATGCAATACATTGTAATAAACAACCTCTAATTTATGTTATCAGTATGTTACTTACAATTATATATAATGTTTCAAAGGCAAATAAAATGATAATATTACATATTTTAATTATGCCAATTGTATATCCATTGCCCAAAAAGTAGGCTACCTATACTCTTCATTGTAGAAATTCACTGTATTGTGAAAGTCATGGAACCAACACACTGTGGTGCTAAACTTGAGTCCTCATATAGGCCCTAAGACGAAAGGTCATTTTTAGAGTCTAGGTTGGGTTTCAAATTGGCACAGAGATAGCTCTGGCACAGAGATAGCTCTTCAAGCACTGCATGAACCACTAACAGAAAGGCCAGGCATTCAGAATCCAGCCCTGGTCAGTTTGAGAGAGCAAAAGATATCTATAGATGTGTATGTATGTGTGGGTGGGTAGGGGGTGGGTCTCCACACCACATATATTTTAAAACTACAATGCACACTCCTAAATTGACATTTTAAATTAATTGTAATTCCAACCAATGTATTAGCACATTCTACTGTCACATAATTGTATGTCCCTCTTGCAGTAAGCTTTATAGGCTAGTTGTTGATGTTATATGCAAGAGGACTGAATGATCATCATTAATAGCAACACCTGTATGCCAACTGTATATTTAGATATTACAACATCATCTTTATGGTGCAGAGGAACTGTAGAAGGACTGGAGAAGTTCTGTTTCCAGCAACAAGTGTGTAGCCTGTAGTCCAAACAATAGTGTGCATTGGCTAAACAAATGTGCACACAATGTCAAGGACTTGTGACTTTGCTCAAAGTGCATTATATATAACATTTTATATCTGGTGATAATCAAATTAGCTAATTGTCATCAAGTTATGGCAAGGGGGATTCTTTGTTGCATCACATTTAGATACCGTAGTCAAGCATTTGTATGACCTTCCTTGTCACTTTGTACCCCACTGGAGTCTGGACACAAAAGACAGACTATAGGCTAGCTGCTATACACAAATATGACCCCACTCGACTCAACCCTTCATGTGTGTGCATCAATATGCATTTGTACGTTTGAAGTGGCCATTATCCATTCAATTTATAAAGTATAACTCAATGAATAGCTATGCGTCACACACACAGTAGAGTAACCTTACCTTCAGAAATATAGCCCTCAAGTCGTGAGGGTCGGCTCTTTTGGTTGCTTGCACCTATAACAGAAATGTAGAAATATGACATAAATGGTTGTCAACCAAGACAGACACTTTATAGTTTGGCACTAGTGTCAAACATAATCTCTGCCGGTTATTCATAAGTAAAACCACGGGCTGTATAGATTCAGACTTTAAGCATTCAGTCCGTGTCTGCAGGATCAGTTATAGTTATACGATAGTAACGGTACGCGTCCAACAAACGAACAAAACGGAATGTTAAATTAACCGTGGAACATCCTTTTAGGAGAACATCAAACATGAATGATCAATTAGCCGATACAATGAGTAAACATCACAGTTGTCTCCCATGGGCCAGCAGAGATGTACACAAACTGCACATGTAAAGATGCTCAAAGACCACGATGCAATTCGTAACGATGTTAAAATAAAGGCAACGACCACCGCGATAAGCTGTCCTCCGTATCCAACAGCAATAAGCAACGTTACTGTCGATAAAAAATAAATATCCGATAAGAAATATTGACGGAGTCACCTTGACCGCCATGCTGGGTGTGACGTCACATACAGACTAGCGCAGGCGCTTGACTGTTGACATAAAGGAATCTGAATCAGAAGCGAGGATGATGTCACAGTCACGACTCACTTGTATAGGCTACTCACCGCTACTGTAATCGTGGACTATCACTATTGTGTCTGCTCTGTAGCCTACAGAGTTTTTACTCACGCGTTGTACAAGTATAACCAAACCGGAATCTACTGCTTGAAGCCACATAACCACATTGTAAGCAAATACATTTGCATAGCTATAGCAAATGCATTATGCATGAAATAATTATATCAGCTAGAGTCTAGCTGCCTGCTAGACGGTCTAGAGATACCTACTTGTTATTGTGAAATATCCATCCATATTAAGGTGCGGAGGGGCATATAGTAATTATACCATTAGCCTGAACAAACACTCAATGATGATTTCACTTTTTCACACACAAACAAACTTGAAGTAGTAGGCTCAGGTTGACTAATGTAACTTATAGTCCAATCACAATCACATGCAGAAAAACACTATATAGGCCTAAGGTAATTCAACTGACTTTTTCGAGCATGACACTCACTCAACACAATTAACACAGCATTTTTATCACGGCACCAACAGGTGTCAAGTTTGTCAACCATATGTTACGAAGGGCATGACCATCATCTTTATCAATAAATCAATCAATCAATCAATCAATCAATCACTGGTAACAATAGCAGGTAACAGGAAAGGTGGGCACCAAAACATTCTTGGCACTGTAGAGAAAACTGGGCCCCTTGAAAGAGTGGGCACTAGGGAAGTGTTGGCACCTGGAAGAGTGGGCACTTAAGGGTGGAGAAGAGTGGGCACTAGGGAAATCTGGGCACCAGGGAGACTGGACACCATGATGACTGGGCACCAGAATTGTGTGTGTGTGTGTGTGTGTGTGTGGGGGGGGGGGGGGGGGGGGGGGGGGGGGGGGGGGGTTGAAATGGTTACAAAGTATTGGCAACACAATATACTTTAAAGGACCACTTCACCACTTTTCAACCTATCTTCCTCACTAATCAAGATAAAATGGCACAATTCTGTGTCTCATAGGAGGGCTGTGGGCAGTTTAGAAACCGTCCTCCAGTGACATCATCATTAGGCAGATTTGTTTTTAAGATTTTTTTACAAAAATGTTTAGATTTTCATTATCGTGAGAACGATGGCTTCCATTTTCGCATTGCAACTTTTCAGGAATAGAAAGCCTGCTGTTTCTATTAGCTTGTATTCCCCATCGATGATGTCACTGAAGGACGGTTTCTGAACTGCCCACAGCCCTCACAGACAGAGTAGAAAAAAATTGGGCCATTTTTTCATGATTATTAGTGAGGACCTATTATAAGAAGATAGGTTGAAAAGTGGTGGAGTGGTCCTTTAAGAACCTAATTAAAAGTACTCACATTCTCCAAAGATTGTCAAGCTTTTTCCAAATAGCAGATCTACAAGCTCACAACGGCAACGCATAACATTGTAGTCCAAGTATGACAATTAAAGGGCGTATGTCATAGCCTCGCATAGCCAGTCTTCATCTGCCTTTGCAGTGGCGGCTCCAGAAAATTGTGACTGTGGGTGCTATGGGGGGGCTGGCTATTTAGAGGGGGGGCTAATGAATCTTGGCTTACAGAAGTCAGTCAATTGGGCTTGTTTTGAGGGGGGGCTTAGGGGGGCTAAAGGGCGATTCATACTCCTATTTTAGAGCCGAATAAAAGTCGGTTCGGCTCTGTAGAGCCTACTACAATGTGACGTCATTTGAGGTTCGGGGGGGGGGCGGGGTACCGTCCTAAAGGCTCTTCGGTGCTACTGAAAATTTCAGCACTACAGCCAAAAGCTAAGCCTTCACCCCTTGCCCCCCCCCCCCCCCCCCCCTTCCCCGGAGCCGTCCCTGTGAAGAGCCGAATTGGTGAAGAGCCAACCAGATTTGTCTGGAAGTGAACCAGGCTATAACAAACCAGGGCCCAATATGCAAATATGGGGCAGGAGTACTCGAGACATTGCAGAATAAAATCGAACACTGCTAATATCCATGCAGTGATATTACTATCGCTATACGCAAGGCTGTATGTCATGTGGTGTGGGAGGTACAAATGTTTTATTTATTACCAAATTAAAGTAGGCCTACTCACATTTTCAGAAAAAGCTCATAACCCGTCACATTAGATCTGCTTTTTTAGAATAGCCAAAGAATTTAGTAAAATCTGCAAAGTAAGAATAAACGAAATCTGTCAAATGCTGTAATTGTATAGTCAAGTAAATAAATGGTAAGACTCCCGACACTCAAATATATGAACGCCAAATTATGTACAGTGTGGGTACAGCAATGTAATATATCCTATTATTGATCAGGGACGGATTAACGGATTATCCGTAGTCGGGTCGCGGGGGCAACAGCTCCACCAGAGTGCTCCAGACTTCCCTCTCCAGAGCAACATTTGTGACTTCCTCCTGAGGGATTCCGAGACTTTCCAAGGCCAGTGAGTCGATGTGTTTCCTCCAACTGCGCCTTGGCCTGCCCCGGGGTCTCCTCCCAGTGGGACGTGCGTCAAGGACCTCCCTAGGGAGACGCCCGAGAGGCATCCTAACAAGATGCCTGAACCACCTAAGCTGGCTCCATTCCAGACGAAGGAGCAGCGGTTCTACTCCGAGTCTCTCTCGTGTGACTGAACTTCTCACCCTATCTCTAAGGGAGATGCCAGCCACCTCATTGGGTGTGGGTTGTGTGTGGGTGCTGGGGGCGTGGCTTGGGGGCGTGGCTACCATAAAATCTCCTGAATTCTGACAGTCCAATGTTGGCAACCCTGGGTAAATTGTGCGTTTATTATATAGCGTTTATATACGACAATCCTGTAGAGTTTTTGGCCAGATATGCACCAGAGCTATCTCTGCCCTCCTGCCCTGTCTTCCTGGTGCCCAGCCCAGCTGTCCCTAATTTCATTGATTGATTGAAGTATTTATTAATTACAGTACATTTCAAGCACAACTCAATACAAAAACTGTTAACTGTGAGTGGACGACACCATAAAGCATTACAATTGTTTACAAGAGGGTCTACTGTTTTCAATTCATCATAACATTTAGAGACGTACAAATATATATTATATATAGTGCCCACTCTTGACGGAGGTGGAAAAAGGGTGAGTTGTTACTCTCTTCCTCACCCCACTGCTGCCCTTATAGCTCTATGCTGCCCACTCTTCCTAGCGCCCAGTTTTCAGTCTTCCAAAAAAGATGATGCCCAGATGCCCACCTATATCATCCTGTTAGCAACCTATTTGACGTGTTTAAAATAAATACAGTATACCGTATGTTATGATCTTCAGTTCAGTGCCACTGCCTGCCTGGTGTTGAGATCCCCTGTGATTGTTAAAGTCTATATTAGTAATAGTATATCTACGATATATATAATAAATATATATAATTCTGAAGTTGTCAAAGTTCAGAAGATTGGACAGGAGAAAGCCCTCAGTCACGTCACGTCACACATGCGGCCACACAACACAGCAACAAGCGGCGGAAACACATACGGAAGCCCTAGCGATTCCGCGGGTCTTTTAGGACAAGTGAGCAGCAGCGAGCACCACAACCACAACACATTTCAACATATACAGTATACTACTACTGACTGTGTGCCGAAATGGCGGGTAAGTCGGGGTAAACGTGTACATTTAACAACGCTGTTACAGTCGTTTAGGTCATTGGCAAATGGCAATGTATCATAGATGCTGCTTTTACCTGTCGGGCTTGTTGATTGTGCGAAGTTAGCCTTACTGTCAAACAAAACAACTGGGTTGGGATCATTTTCTATCGGCAAGCTAAGCTAGGCTAAGTAGCTGCTGTCGTTACTACAGTCGCAAGCAAGACACTCAAAAGCTCAACGGGCCCAATAATCGGCTAATGTCAATAGTATGCTAGCTGGCTGTAGACCCCAGGTACCTTTTATATGAATTTGACCTGTGCTTAAAACGTCTTTGATTATGTTTGAAGGTGTTGATAGTCGGCTAGCTAATGGTTGTGTGTGTATAACCATGGGGGCGCCATATATAATTGTTCTCTAAGCTTCTCTACGAAGAGCAACAGCATCGTCACACTGTTTGGGGTTGACAAATGTATTGGCCACATTTATCCATCTAAATATAAGTTATAAACGAAGCCCTGAAATGCCATACGGTGTCTCCCCCCGCAGGACTATTCAAGCTCATGTTTGTATTTTGTTTTGTCCATAGGGAATGGGATGAACGCAATGGAGAAGAAACTTGCCGAGTACAAGTGTGACACCAATGAAGCTATCTGTCTAAAGCTAGGTATGAGAAAATGAAGCCATAAAGAACAAAATATCATGGTTATGGTATTACTTAAATTGCACTATATACCAACAGGTAGGTGTGTGTGTGTGTGTGTGTGTGTGTGTGTGTGTGTGTGTGTGTGTGTGTAAGAAGGACCCCAATGGAAACAAGCCAATAGGCTTTCTTGGATTTAAATCCGCTTAATGTATTCAATCAATGTGTGTGAGAGATGTAGGGCTGTCATGATTACACATTTAAGTTGATGATTAATTGGCACTGCTGGTGGAGCCTGTGGAACCACTCAAGAATCCGCCGCTCCTGAATGAAGTGTCTGGTGCTGGGAGGTCCTGGCTGCACCTGGTGAGAGCAGGAGTGGACCTGTTGAGACGTAGATGGGGTCCGGACAGGAGTCAACTCACAGAGCCTAGTAGTCCTTCCACGCGCCAGACATGCCAGTCCCGGCAGAGTAGTTCATGGAGCGGCGGATTACCCACGATCAGTCCCTAATGGGACTGATCGTGGGTAGCTACTGGGATGTAAGTCGGGACTTGATCACCCCGGCTGGCTCCCCTGAGTGAGGGGTATGTTGTGAGACCTGAAACCCCGATGACCTTGGGATACTTCACTGAGGATACGTCCCAGGTGCATCCATGATTTGTTCTCACACTAATAATTGTGATTAATGATAGGGATGCTCCGATCAGGTTTTTTGGGGACGATCCCGATCACAGATTGTTTTTATCATGATCGGCCGATACCGATCTTGTGCGTAAGAGGCAAATTTGAATATTTCCAAAATTATTATAATTATAATCTCACGTCTAAACTGTTCCTCCCCACACAAGGGAGAATGTTTAGGCCCGTCACAAAAATGCAAAATGATATTACACTAAATATCTGAATGACATTTATACCACTTAAATAGTGTAAAAGATCGGTTTCTATAGATAGGGTAACTTGCCGATCACATATAGGGTAAATTGCTGTTCAGAGTTCATATCGGCCGAGACGGTCCATCTCCGATCGGTGGCCGATTATCGGAGCATCTCTAATGATTTAATAGTGCTTTTGGAATTGAACATTGGAATATATGAATACAAAAATTGTCTGTCTCGTGATGAAAAATGCACAGGACAGATGACAAATACACAAATGACTCATTCATTCATCTTATACTATAAAAAATAGCAGATCTGCAATCTTACGTATCACGTAAGCTTGTACATCTGCTATTTCAGCTTTTTCATTTTGCATGACACTGTCAGGCATGCGCTTATATGTGCTATACGCCCCCGATTGGTTACAGCTTGTTGTAGAATTTTATTTGTAATTCTCCTCCCCTCAGTTCGCTTTCCAGAGGATGTGGAGGATGAAGGCACGACATTCCACCCCGAGTACAGTCACCAGCTTTATGGAGATGAGTGAGTCAAGTCTCTAATATATGCTATAATATGAAGGAATGTCTGTGTCGTGCTCTCTACTGAACATTTTTTTTAAAGGACCTATAACATAAAATTCAACTTTTTCAATTTATTTTGTGTTTTTGGGACTCCCATATGTGTTTTCTATCTCCACAAATAATCCATTTTGAACAATCAGGCTTTCATATCATATAGGTGATTTAATGGAAATTGCTATCAGGAACAGCTCGACTGATTTTGTCATCGTGATGTCATCAATGTCACCCTACTTTGTATAATTCCTCCTTCTTCAGTCTTCAGTTCCAAATTTGCATTTCCACTTTGTTTACAATGTCCACCATTGATGATTGGAAGCTGGCATGGAATGGAAACAAGCCTGGTTTTATCTAGCATCAGTATTATAATAACCCACCTCAGGACATTGTGGTACTGGAGCTAAAACTGCTTTCAAAGTCCAGAAAGAAATGACGAGGACTGGTTATATCAGTGGTGATTGAGGCTCAAACCATTAGAAATAACTTTGAGGGACATAGACAATATGATATTAAATATTAAAAGCAGTTTTAAAATGAATGTTATTTCCGCTTTAAATTACCGGTAATACATTTTCAGGTGGGTTGCCGGTTTCACCCAGTCAGGAGAGAGAACCCATTTTCAGTTTCAATATATTGCTGTGTGCGGTTCTAAATTTGTCTGCCATTTCACTTGTTTATTCTTTATCCTGTATCAATTCTCCCTCCTGACTGTATGAATTTGGTATCCGACCTGTAAATGTTTCGTCCGTTTTAGGCTTGGGCAATGGGACGAATATATCGGCAATCGTGGATTGGATGAGCACAATGACTCCAATCGCAGATTTTCTATTAGCCGATTTTATTTTGCATATTTTAATACACAGCCATATGGAAAATCCAACTCTTCAACTGTAGTCCAATCTCCTCCTTCTCTCTCGGCTGCCGTCGCTCTCCTCCCTTCTCTTCCCCTTCTGTCTCTCCCCCCTCTATCTCCCACTTGTATACCAGTAAGATGCCCTAAGGGCAAGACGCAAGGTCGCGCTAAAACAACAGAGCTTCTTAACACGGCACAGTTAAGAAGCAGAAGTTAAACTATTAATGTGGTGTCAGTGAGGTCAGATGTAGAGTTGGCTGGCCGGCTCCATATATGCATATCTAGTATGTCAAACCATGTATGGCTATCCAGGGTTTGATGAGTTTAGTGTGATCGTCATATATGGAGATCCATGTGTTGTATCAACTTGGTTCATTTGCAAGTGTGACTCGCGTCGCGGCAACCACACTGGTTATCATGACTGTCACAATATGGCCATATATTGACATTCCCATATTTAGGCTTAATATTGAACTTGAGGGATCTCCATATATGGGCATAACTGGGATTGTAGGCGTGACGTCACAAGGCGTAATGGACTGGCAACCATACAGTATAAGGAGGCGTAACCGACCGAATGACTGACAGGTTTTTAAAGTTTTCATAGCACCCGTTACGCAATGCGCAGCCAATCACAGCGCAGAATATCTGTGGACACGTTCCGTCATGCCCCCAATTATTCGTCTATAGTACTTTGGCAGTTATGTCTGCCTTATGTGATGTTTTGAGCAAGCATTATACTTATGAGTGGCAACCAAAATCATTATACATCACATTCCGTGCTCAGCCAATCAAATCATCACAAATGCCATTCCAGCCAATCACTTTTGGCGTCTTCACTTTTCTGCCCTCACTTTTATCTTCAATATGTACTTTGCTCAGCCAATCAAATCATCGCTATGGGGTGAACAGCTAAACGGTGAACACAATGTTTGTGTTCACACAAACCCAGAAAGCTGGGCATAAGAGGTACTATCCCTCAAAAAGTACAGTTTTTGCTCGAGGTAGAGTGCAGTAGTGCATCTGCCAGAACTAGGTGTAGTTATTTTTACACTTATCTCAGTCAGCTCACAGTGAACTTGGTAAGTGGGACATTTCAGTAAGTCTAATGGCAGATCATGCTCAATTGCATAGTCAATCTAGGTTATAGTTTGCTATATAAATGGACATAATATTTCACAGGTGATTTACTTGTCAAACCGCTTACAGGATGTGACTAAAGTGTAATTCCTGGTAAAGAAAAGAAATGTCAACTCATTGTGATGTCATACACTGTGTAGACTAGATGGATAGATCAATAGACAGTGTGATACTGTGACAGTGTTCATCATGAGCCTCATTTCTGGAAAACACACATATGTAAATGATGAAGAGCACCATGACTCTTCGATTTGCAGTGCTCAAAGTAATTTGTTCTCTCCACAGTGAGGTGGCTTTTGGGTACAAAGGTCTCCAAATACAGTTATACTACAGTGCAGGAAATCTGAATACCCTCTTCAAAGTGAAATACTCTTCAAAGGTCACTGAGACGTTTGACTGTGTGGAGGTAAGACTTTCACTTTTAATTTAGTCGATTTAAAATCCTTTGTGTGCCTTTGTGTGTACTATCTGTAGCACAGGAAACGATGTCTTTAAAAAAATAGTTTGTTGGCGGGGCAGCAGTGCTTGACCAAATCACTGCCCCTTTCATCCAGCCTTTCTCTTATGCCAGAGCCAACAGGAGGCTCCACCTGCCTTGTGTGTTCTTGAGGGATTGCAGGCACTTAGAGGTCTCTAGGACTGTGGTTTGCGTCCTGCCTATATCTCACCAGACTAAGTCTGTGCGGTGTGCATGTGTATATCTAGTGTGCGGCTGAGCATAGACATGGTAACACCCCGCCTGCCTCTGATTGGCTTACCGACACTGCCCGTCTCGACTGTCCTCCGAGATGCGAGGTTACTCCGTGGTGGGAAAATAATGCAAGAGAATGACAGCTTGGCACGCGTGAGGGACACGGTGGCACAGTCGGTAGTGCTGTCGCCACACAGCTAGAAGGTCCTGGGTTCGATTCCTGCTGGGGACGCTGTGGACGCTGGGGGCGTGTTCCCTCCTCCACGTCATCAGTGCCCATACCCGAAAACATGCAGTAATCCTGGTCTCTAAAACTACCTCCCCCTGGCCAGCCGAGGCGCCTGATGGAGGGGAAATGAACTGGTCGGAATAACGTCTTCCTTCCACGCGCTACGTCCGGCTGGGGAAACTCTCCCCTGTCAGGTGAAAGTAAGCAGCTTGGACTCCGCATGCTTAGAAGGAGGCATGAGGTCAGTCCGCTGTCCCCCCAGGTTGGCAGAGGAAGTGTAGCGCCCAGGATTACATTAGATAATTGGCACTGGGTGAAAAAACTGGGTTGCAAAATCGTGGGATAAAAATTAGAAAAAATAATTCAGCCTTGTAATGATTTGATTTGGGTGTACTTCTAAATAAAGTGTTAGTGTTGATTATCGTGTAAGAAGGATAAAGGTGAAGGGAAAAGAGACCTTTTTACAGTACAATAATGTTTCATGTTTACACATACAAATACAATTCACAAACACACCCAAATCATATTACGGTGTATATGTTCAATCAATTATTACATCAAAGCAAACGGCATAAACAATATTAGTTTGCTTCTTCTACAAAAATAAAGTTACAGGCAGTTCTCTTGTATCACACCGATACGTATACTTGTATTATTTTCCACCACCTCGCAGCAGAGATCAGACTATCCAAGACGGGCAGTGTCGGTAGGCCAATATACGCAGTGTGCATGCATCCGTCCTTGTCCACACTTGGCCTTACTCTGGTGCTTTTCATCAAATGTCTCTCTGAATATCTCATACCTGCATGACTTACTATTTATATCAATATTAAAACCAATTCCCTCCATGTTAGCCCATACTTATACCATACTATGATACTACCATCACATTCAAACAAGAAATGTTGTAGTGTTTCAAGTTGACACAAAATTGGTACAGGACATTCAGTTGTGCCCACTCTGTTACACCATCTCAAGACTGGCAGCTTGTTTTGGGAGATAAGAAAAGCTCCGTCTTGCATTTCATATGATATATTTCTTGAATAGATGTTTTTTTACACACATTTCATTTTCTTTCCTAATTTCAGCCTCATTTAAGCCTTCATATTGAGTCATATTGAGTATACTTTATCATTTATCATGGAGTAAATCATTTTGCTGGACAGTGTGCTCCAATTAAATTGATAAAATTACCATATTGAAGTTGGTAGTTGGGAATTCCATTTAGACTTCTACCATACCATGACCATACGGCATGTTGTAGTCATTGTTTTGTAGTCATCAGGCTGGAAGCCTCAAACCAGAACTTCCTTTCCCGTCAAACCGGAAGAATAAGCATTGCGAGAGGCAACAGTCTGGCAACGCAAGACTACTTTTATTTGGAACTTATTATTCTTCCGGTTTGAGGGAAAGGAAGTTCCAGATTGAGCGTTCCGGCCTGATGACTACAAAACAATGACTACAGTACTGTAAGCTATCATCCGCTCCCGCGACCGGATCATCAACCTGAAGAGAAATGCTGCCCAGGCTATACCATGTATAAAATGCATGTTTTGCCCAGAAAATGATTTTTGTTTTTCACCGGAAGGAAAAACTGCAGTGGAGTAACGTCCAGTGAAAATAAATATTTTATGGGCAAAAAGTGCATTTTATGTGTGGTGGGGGCTTTTTCATCACAAAACCGTCTTTGTATTGGTGAGGAGTAAAATCGTTCTTTTTATTTTAGCAGAAGTCGACAGGCTGTGCTGCATTTCATACAAGGGCAATGAAATGAGAGTCCCATAGCCTAAAGACGGAAGTCTTAAGGCTATGGACCAGAACTAGAACATTAGTATTCACCTTTTTAGAGGTCAACACACACAGGCCTGAGATTGACCCATGTCATAAACGTCCTACCTGAGCCAGCCTGACAGCCAGCCTGACAGATCAAAATAAGAAAAATTAAAAACATTGAGCGCTTCAGTTTATTACAATTTCCATCCTGCCTCTCACTTTTTCTCTGCAAAAACAATTTACATGTGTTTGACACGTGTTAGACACTTAAACATTTATGTACAATCGCACGCAATTGCACACATACCAAAACCAACATAGTGTAATAAAGGCACAGCACTGAATAATTTTCTAGGCTGTGTGAAAGTGGGTGGAAAGTGATTCTCAGAAACATGAACAAAACGTTAATGAATAGTACTCTGAATTGCAGATGAAAACTAGAAAAAGTGCCCTTCTGAGCACAGGTCTCCACCAGGAGGATAGGAGTGTGTGTGATGTTTGGCAAAATGTTTAGGAGTAATGTAAACATGTTTTTTTGCAACAGTTTTCTTCATTTTGTTGAGGAAATGCAGAGCCAGATCAGTTATAGCATCTCTGAGAATATAATTCTGGATGAGCAGGTCAGTGCAGCCTGCCTTCATCTGGTGGTTGTATAACAGGGCAACAAAAATAAACAATGTGAAAAGGGTGCCATTTCTTCATAGGCCTTTGATGGCAATGGATGATTTGAGGCATTTTGTGCAAAAATCCACCTGTTGGTGGCGCTATAACAGGCCAATGTGGAATATATTCCTCAGCCTAGTAGGAAAGTGTGTGTGAAAGATTTCACGTAAATTGGACGCTGCGTTCATGTCATGACTTGATGCTTTTTGTTCTTAACTGGCCAGTCCTGCAAACTTTGAAAGCCTGAATTATAGCCTATTAGGATGGAATATGAAATATCTGACAAATCCGTCTTGAGCACATGATGTGTATGGCATCCCCCTAGTACCTCTACCTTCACATTCAGTAGATCCTGTGATCTTTTGTGGCCAGATGTAATTTTCTGTGTCTAGTGTAGGACTGTGTCTAGTAGGACTATAGTAAATATTAATAAAGAAATCGCCGTAACATTTTGTAAAAAGGGACGTATTTAGCCCCATGTTAACACTCACCTTTTACTTTGTCTAACAACCAAAAACATGAACCTTGGTTGAAAAAACTAAAGTTGTCCATTAAGCTACCAGGTATCTAAAACTTCACGTACAATTTCACCAAGACATACTGATGTGTGATTACCTGACAATTCTGCATTAATTTGTCTCTCTCAAAATATGGTAGACACGAGCAAACGAATAACCTATTAAATATAGAACTCCACATAGCCTTCTGGGCTAAGAGAAAATTATAAATAAAACTAGTAATAAAAACTAGTATGGCTGAAAGAACTAAATTAAAGATGTAATGTTTTTCGAGTACAGAACATCCTTGAAGCTAATTGGGCAGAAGGTCATGAATGATACTGTACTGTATGTGATTTCTCATACACCCAGGTGTAATAAAATTCTGATTAACACAATTTACAACTAGAAAAGTCGCAATTTTGAAAAAAAGTGTGGTTGCCGCAATTGCTTACATAAGCCCCTCCCACAAATTCTGCAAACAATTACAATGTCATTACACCCCTGTGATCATGTGTAAGTAATAAGGACGGGATTTATCTCCCCAAAAATCATTTTTCTGGTTACAAAAATCATTTTTTGGCAACATTCTTCGGTTACATTTTTGCATTTGTGGCACCCCCGATGGATGAAAATGGAATTGCTTTTGGCTTTTGGTTGATTAAAACATCTGATTCAAATTTGGGGTGGATTGGACGTTTGGTTCGTGATTTGTGGCATTTTTTGTAAAATAGTTCCCTCGCACTAACTTCGGAAGCCGATTACGGCCGAACGAACCATACACACTATCAAAATTCTGCCTGTGGTGTTTTCGTCGGATAGGTCCAGAGATCATGAATGAATGATTGAATGTGAGATTTCGCATTTTCCCATTCATGTCAATGGGGAAATTTAACCCATTTAGGCCTGATGTCTTCTAAATCCTGACAGTTTTCTGAAATGTTTCTAGGCCTACATCACTCAAAATGTCATGTCAAGGACTCCAAAGATTATATGTAATTGGCCACCGACCCCCATCTCAAAATATGTTGTTCCAGGGGCACCCCAGAAGCAAAGATTTGAGTTAAAATTGGTCACTCTGAAAGAATATTCCAAGGTTTGCGCCACATTTTCACAATTTTTCAAAAATAGCAGACCTACAAGTTCATAACGCAGCACTCGGTGCCGCGCTATGAGCTTGTAGATCTGCTTTTTTTTCAATAGCTAAAGTATAACATAATGCTTTAAAACACCTTTTGACATATGGCTCCAGTGCGTGCCATCAGAACTGTGGGACAAGTAGTGAACCAAAGTTGTTGTTTTTTTGGTGCAGAGGAGATATTAAATTTCTCTTTTTGGTCTCGAGGCAAAACGTTTGAAACCTACTGAACTACGGCATCCCCAGATCAAGGGCAGGGTTGTCAGCAACAGGAACTACCGTACACAGGGGGTCTCTGTCCCATTATGTATACATTATTTATTTTTTTGAGTGGTGAGCTGTCAGGTGGTAAAGTGAAGAAAATGTAAGGTAGGTAATGAGATAAAATTGACATGGCAGAACAGCATGAGCAGTGTCCCATGATATTCAGCAGTCTCCCATGAAAGATGTCCCTCTGGCATCATTTACTAAACAAGATCGCAACAGGGGAATAGGGCAACGATTTAATTCTATTTTATGGCAGTTACAATGCTGTGAAATTATATTGTCAAACTCAAATAATAACTTGACCTAAGTAATAACTTAATTTTATTACAGTGTGTCTAGTTTTTGTACAAGAGGGTGACTGGATCACACTTTCCCCCTCATGCAGACATTGGGGGGGGGGGGTGAAAAGACAAAGTTGACGTGTTGATTACTTAGCCAACTTTGAATAGAAGCAAAAGACTGCCTGGCCTGGGGTCCATTTCCTTTGTTCCTTATGTTAGTTAACTGGTGGTGAGCCCGCACCAGTCTCTGCCTAGTGACATTATGCTGGTAAGAGATCTCCTGTTTTGTTGGACTAATCACAGCCCCCCATGTCAGTACACTAATCCTTCTCACTTTCAGAAGGTTTTGTGTAGGGGTCAAAGAGACATGATTGATCTTTGAGGCTTCTGTGATTGAGTCAGCAGGAAGAGAATTGCTTCCCTACTTGACATCCCAGATATATTTATAGAACAAATGAAGATAAAATAAAATGTGTTTTGCTTTCCAAGAGTCCATAGTATACATTATCTGGAAACGGTTTAGAACAAAAAGTCAGAGAAAACCTATTACTTAAGATTTCATCAGCGTGTGCGTGCAGGCCCAATATTGTCAATGTTTTTATCTGGAGCAGATATCTAAAAGTAACTAATATTCAAGGTTAAGAATTCAATTCATATTTTCACAGGGAGAAATAAAAAGTGCATGGACTACAGATTTCCTGGAGATTTCATAAGAGCCATTTCTGACCGGAGAGATATGCGGCCGCTAGAGGCGGGATCAACGCGATACTGATGACGTATTGAAGCGCTGCCACAGTGCAAATGTAAACACAACCTAACAAGACTACGACTCGAAAATATTATGGAGATATCATAATTTTTGTCCCGCTGCTTCCCAGACTAGATGTCTGTCTGGGACTGGATTTTAAGCGTTGTCTTTTCCAGGTTTCTTAAGCCCTATTTAATTATTACTACCGGTATAACACATTTTCAAAAGTTGCGGAAATAGACGATCTAGTAACGGGACAAAACATGTCCTCTTACTATACTATCAATATCCAGGCATTTGTTCAGGTATTGGGAATTAAGTCCGTACCCCTCTGTTCTTCAACTGGTTGCTGAAGGTATTGGCTGTAAGCACACAAAATAAGATGCCTCCAAAATGTCAGAGTAAGAACTCACTTTTAAAAGTGTGTGGTTGTGAAATGTGAATCAGTAAACAGGATCAGTTTATTTTGATAATTTCATTGGATAACTAGTAGTTGCAATGGCATAGCTTGCAACTTGTGTACATCCTCACAGAGTGGCATTTACTTTTTGGGAACATGCTTTTTTGCTACTGGCAAACTGAAATGGATGACTGTCTGGTCTGCCACCACTGACTGTTCTTTTGACCCCTGGGGGTGTTCACCTTGTTAAGGATTTGACTGCAGCTGCTGCAGAGGTAACAACCAGTGAGTTAGGCAGTAGCAGCAGAGTTCAGGCTGCGTCTGAAGAGTGTTTGTCTCTGAGAGCATGCTGACTGTCTGGGTGCGGTGCAGCTGGTGAGAGGGTAGAGCAGGAGTATGAGAGGGAGGGGAGGGATATAGTTCATGCAGCTGCCACTTTCATACGAGTCTCTCATCACAGATCACCTTTTACCACTAAAACCAGCCCCAATCACTATAATCCTGCACTACTTGTAGCCAATGTTGTTTAGGCCAATTACTGTTGCAGTTGCACACAGATCTGGCACTTTGTGTGAAAATTGCAAAAGGCTAGATGTAGATGCAGCTGACTTGATATTGAGTTAATAATTGTCAGTAAAATGTAAGCATTATTTACCGGTAATTGATTTAAAATCTATAAGTTAGTACCGGTAGTCATATGAATAGAATACAATGCAAATTATAAAAATGTGTTTGTATTGATTTGGTAGGGAAATTCTTGTGCATGCCATGGTCTTATATTTACTTACTTGCCCAGATATTGTCTTTTTCTCTTATTGATTAAAACGTTTCAAACGCAACTAATTAGATACTTTGTGTGCTCTTTGTTTGGCCATGCTCAGAGATGAAACAAAGTGTTAAAAAGGTGCATTGTTTAGTTATATTTATGCCAAACTGTGTCATCCATTCTCAAAGGTTGTGCAGTTCAGTGTCTAGTCTGTAGGAGAGTGGCCAGGACAATGTGACTTGTTTGTCCATGGCCTTTTAAGCATGCTCCTTGTTCCTTAGAAATGTGGATGAACAATTACAATGGTTAAGAGGCATTCAGCTGCAGGTGCATTACTTGCAGTTGGATTAGCTGATGTCTGAAAGGGAGGAATTAGCAGTGTGTTGTATTAGCCTTTTGTAGTGCATTTTGCTCAGGCCTTCTTCATTTCCCAGTTTTGAATGCTGAGCAGCATGGGTTTCTGTACAGAACTAATGCCCATCACACATGTAAATGGTGTGAAAGGACTGCTTAGCAAAGTGTTCTCATGTCAATCCTTGTGGAAATGGATACAATGCAAACATTACAGCTGAACTAACCACACAATCTAGTGAGTAAAATGTCCAAGGGTATGGCCTCTTTGTCTTCAAGGCTCTTTGAAAATGTGAGGGCAAATTCATTTTATTCAGTTCAACTGGCAGGATTAGACGAGAGACCTCTATTATAGATGCCCGAGGTAGGTTTGTTAAATTGAGATCAATTCATTAGATTTTATTGCTTAGTGAGAAGTAGAAATGAGTTATTGTGGCAACTTCATCACATATTCATGGTTTAACCTAAGTAGCAAATGTATTGAATTAAATGTTCTTTCACCGGGGGGAGGGGAGGGTGTGCGTTGGTCTCCGCTCAGCTGACAGTTTTAATTGCCTAATGGTTTTCCTTTCACTGGCACAAAATATGTACTCATCCATTTACATTTTTTGTATTCTGCCAGAACTGCAGCTTTTGTTAATTAAAGAACAAAAATAACTGTTTTGATGCACATTTTGTGATTGAGTGAAAGCAGAAAGTGTCTAAATTTCTCCCAAGTGCTGCAGTCATTATGGACTAGTAGCCAGTAGCCAGAGAAACTGTTAACACAGCAGTGAATATTCTGATGTGCAAGAGATTAGGTATTTTTTGAAAAACTTTCTGAAAAACAGGGACACCAAGGTGGAAGTGTTTAACCAGGGAAACATCTGTCAAAAATATATCTGATACCTTCTTACATAAAAAATATTATTTCTTATTTGTTTTATTATCCAGCCTGATGATGTTGAAGGGAAGATCAGGGAGATCATCCCTGTTGGGTTCAGCTGTAACACGGACGACTTCATATCATTGTTGGAGAAGGAGGCCAACTTCAAGCCCTTCGGCACCCAACTTCACTCTTACAAAGTCCACAACGAGGAAGCGGGAGAACTCACATACCAGATTTACAAGGTACACACCCATATCTAATCGGATCTGAATGTGCCTTACTTGTGCATATCAATTTGTTGTGACTTTTCTCCTGGAGCATGTTTTGAACTTGCCCATGGCGCAGTTCATCATCATGCAGCAATACTGCGTTCTATGGGGAACCTAATCAGAAACTGTGTGGCATATTTGCTTCAGGTGGATATGACCTGTCCAGGATTCCGAGAGTACCATGAGCGCCTGCAGACCTTCCTCATGTGGTTCATCGAGACAGCCAGCTTCATTGACGTGGACGACGATCACTGGGACTTCTTTCTTGTGTAAGTGGCCATCTTCCTTTACCAACATCACTCCAACGGCCCCCCTCTCCATCCCACCTAAAGCCTTTATTGTATGTCATTGAAAAACAAAGCACCCCTTTGAGGCGCTTGTGACCAATTACTCAGCCAGTTTGATTATATTTCCTCGTTGGAGAAATGTTGATCTGGCAAGAGGTTCCTTTGTGCCAGAAGGCCTTTTCATTTTTTTCAGGGGCAAGAGCTGAATTGAATACTGTTGTCTTTTGAAACGCAGAACAATGTCTAAACAGTAAAAAGAGCCTCTGCCAGTGTTTTCTTTACTTTGGCACTTATTAATACTGACAATGGGCAAATGGACTGAAGTGATTTGGAGGAGCTCAATCCCTCCTCCAACCCCTTCTCCTTCTCTAAGTTGCAGTACTCCAATTAAGTGCATAATGTATTCAGGTTGTAGCAGGTGTACCAATCGGAGCCTGGCTGCTTCAGCATGCTGACATTGGGGGAAAGAGAATGGAGAACATAAAATGGACGCTGCATGGGAGTGTGCCTGTAATTGACCTGCTTGCCTTTGTGTTTTATCTGCAGATTTGAGAAGTACAATAAAGATGGGGAGACTCTCTACGCAACTGTTGGCTACATGACAGTTTATAATTACTATGTGTACCCAGACAAAACCCGACCACGTGTAAGGTAATTGCTGGGGTAGCACGTGCCTTCCCATTCTTTTGTATAAAAAGGAGAGGAAAATTATACATTTCTTTCTCCTGTTCCTAAAAAGCCCAAATTACGGGCTTATATAGCCAACCATTCAACCACATTTGTTTCATTATGAAACCAACGTGATTAGTATCTCTAAAACAGCTTTATAGATAAGCATTTTGTTTGATACATTGATGGACACAACTTGTCAGCCTATGTAACATTAATACATAGGCTGGTGTTACAGAAAATAATGCCATTACTATGTTGAATTCTTCTCTACAAAATCTTTATCATATTAGTCCCATGCATGCAATTACATTTGTGTATGTTCCCTCTACTAACTAGCCAAATGTTGGTCCTGCCACCATTCCAAGGAGAAGGACATGGAGCTCAGCTTCTGGAAGCCGTGCACAGATATTATTGCACTTTGCCCAAAGTACAAGACATTACAGGTGTGTGTGCGCATCTAAATGTTTTGTTCGTATATTGTATGTATTGTAAGTATATATATTCTATTATTATAGTATATATTAAATATACTGACTATACCTACATGACCCAGAAAGAATTGTCATGATAATCACAGGTCATTTTGAATGACCTATATTCTTGTGCATTACATTGACATTGTTCTGTTGGAATAGGATGAGGCCTGTGCCTCCTATGTAGATTTCATTTCAAGAGGCAGGCTTGGTAATATATACTTACTGAGGCTCTATTGAAACCAGCTACATAGAAATAATTGCTTTGCACAGGGACAGAGGCAGAATACTAAAGAAGCATCTCAGCTTTTCTTTTCAGACAGGAACCCTTTCTGTGAAATTACTCCACTTTGAATTTGGCCACTGAATGGAATGAGAGTTCCCTCTAGCATGGTAGTACCCATATTTGGCCTGGGATTAATATTTTCTTCTTGTTGCTTGGCAATGAGTACTCGGAAGTGGAGATTGGAAATACTGTATCCATATTACTAACATTTTAACAGAAACCCGTGCGGCCCAGATATGTGCATGTGCACAGACTGGAACCATGCATGCACGCACGCACACAAACACACTTGCGATTACATTGCCACAGCAGAAAGTGAAACCAGGCGCGGGCCACTGGTGTGGTGGTCCAGGTACCCTATGCTGCAATGCCAGCGTGTCGTGGGTTCGGATCCTGACGACCTTTGCTGCGTTTCACTCCCCATCTCTCCCCATTTCCTGTCTGTCTACTTTCCTATCAATAATACCATAAAAGCCCAAAAATAAATATTTAAAAAAAGTGAACCATATATTGAAGTATTCCATGTGAAGTTACAGAACAATATGGATCACTTAAAACCCTGAACAGGCTCATAAGTTAATCATCAAAGCCAGCATGTGATGGTTGTACTGTGTTGTATAACTTCTAGCCGAGGACCCCTCCGAGAGCTATGTGAAGCTGAGAGACTTCGTTCTGGTCAAGCTGTGTCAAGACCTGCCCGTCTTCTCTAAAGACAAGCTGCACCATGGCTTCTCTGATGGCATGGTCACAGAGGCTCAGGAGAAGCTCAAGATAAACAAGGTGTGTGCAATACATCCATGTATACATCCAATAACAATGACTGATGTCATCTGCAAGCAAAACCGTGCTGCCATGCTAAACACGACAGCAGTGACGGATAAGATATCATTAACTCCAACCTTAGTTACATCAAGAAGGGGAATGTGCCAAATGTAATACAGGATGTCCGTTCATAACCACCACCTGATCTTTCTACTACCATGATAATGAAATTGACTCACTGTCTTCCTGTCACTCATGCGTGTGGAGACCAAGGAAGCTCTGAGAAGGAAGTGAAGTGGTCACGTGATTGGGCTGCGCCATGACACTTTCATGGGAGCCAAACTCACACCAGAAGTGCAATGAATACATGGCAGTGAATGGAGCCGGCTGGACCAGCTCGTAACAAACATTATTTATGAACAATTGAGCATCTTAGTGCTTCTAGATCTAGCAGCACTGAAGGAGCACCAGAGTGGCTCCAAGATGGCGGATCAGGTTTCTGATCGAACGCTCTTGTTTCCATGGTGTTTCGAGTGCAGTGGCTGCTGGGCACGGAACGCAACTATGTTGTGCACATGCGCAGCACAGAAAGTTATTTAAATAAACAATTCAATTTAATAAATTGTGTGAAATAACGTCATTTTTTGTTTACATTTTATCTATTACTGTAATAGCAGATAAAATGTTAAAAAAAAATAACGTTATCAATTTGAGCCTATACAATCTCTCAAAGGACACTGATTACATAATGCATATTAATGAATAATAATAATATCTGGGATTTATATATCGCTCAAAGTACTCAAAGATGCTTTACATGTGTGGGGCCAGGGGAGAGAACATTATAGATTTAAAAAACATATTAATCTAGAACACCCCACCCACCCCCCCTCGTTGGACAACCCCGGTCCCATTATTAAAAAAATAGGAATTGTGTGTGCACTGTGCACACCTCCTTGGTGTAGCTGATTATCACAGCCTGAGGCCTGCTGTATAAAGGTATATGTGTATATGGTGACTTTTCTTACCACCATGACCCTTTCATGGAAAAGACCCCAAGATATCAGCAGGCATGAATGGCTCAAGTAGACCTGGTGCCATCCTGCTGCGATGCGTTTTCTATGCCTCTTGAGACAAACTGTGTAGCTTTCCAAAAGAGAGAGACCCCTCCTTCTTCCCTCTTAACAGAAACATGCAAGGCGAGTGTACGAGATCCTACGCCTGAGAGAGACAGACATGAGTGATGAAGAAAAGGCAAGAGAATACCGACTTGAGGTCAAAAGGAGACTTTTTGGACCATACAAGGTACCATATAATTATTATTGTATCGGGTACTAAAATATGATATGTATTTCAATGTACACAGGGGGAAAAGTGCACAACAAAACTCAATGTCGTTTCTGAGACACAGGCCTTTGAAGGCAGGGCTTACAATGCAAGTGGATGCGCGCACATATTCAAAATGGCCGGTGTCTCACTCTATGTTTACGCGATAGCAACATTAGCTACCATCCGGATTAAAACTTGGATTAAAGAATGTAAACCCTGGTTCACGAGAGTCGTTTTTGGCGGGCTAGGGTACTAATTTACACCCTCGTGTTCCTAGTTTGTGGCGGGCCTCGTGTTAAGTGTCTTGCTCAGGGACACGCATACTGTGTGGACCAGGGACAAACCAGTGACCTGCTTACCAGATGGCCTCTACCCACTAAGCTACTATTCCTCAAGATCCTCCACACTCACAAATCAGACTGGCCACAAAACTGCTGCTTCAGAAATACGCTCAGTGTGGCAACTGGCAACGCAATGAGAGAGAGAGAGAGAGAAAAAAACATGCCTTTACAGCTATTTATTGTAGCAGTCAAGAAGGTCCATACTATACACTTTATCTTTTTGTGTTTCCTGGTAGAGCTAGGAGAAAGACTGAAAGATTGATCTGTCCCCTTCCTGTGAAAATGTATAATACCAATGTGTCATTGTTGTACAGTATCTAGAGTAAAATAGTGCACACCGTGGTTTTGTCCCTACCGTGGTCTTTTCTATTCAGCCTGAGTAGAAAGTGTATTTCTTTAGGCAGTGTGTATTTGTGTGTATTTCTTTAGGCATTTTTTCATGCCACTGTCAAGCAGTGGCCTCAGAATATTGTGACTAGAACTGTGCTGTTCAAACTTCACCAGGACAGTCATTCTCACTCAACCAAGTCATATTGTTGACATTTTTTGTAGTTTTCTCCCACATTTTCACTTTCAATTGAAAGGTTGTGCGATTGCGTTTTGGTAAGAATTGACGTTTATAAATATGCAAAAGTTATTTTACATTGTCAAGTTTTTGCTCAACATACTGTAATATTACTCGGGGACAAATCATAGTCTGACTCTGAAGGGATAGACTTATACATAATGTCACTGAATCAGCCTGTAAAGGAATTGACCTGGATGTATGGTATCACTGAATCAGTCTGTATGTGTACCTGTATCGTCCCCCACAACCTGTTGGTGACATTTTATATTTTAGTGTCTCGTTGAAACTCTGCATACCGACCATTACAGGATTGCTGTCAGCAGTACAACCGCATTTCTTAAAACGGCCAGTAGCTGACTTGGGTGCGGGGGGGATAGCCCAATGCGGTGAAAAGGGAAGTAGGAATTCCTTGGGAGAGTGGCTAGCAGAGATCTGGTGGCCAGATGCATGCTGTTTTTCTTTTTTCTTTTGGTTCGTAGTTAGGTAGAGGCCCCTTCTCAGTGTGTGTGTGTGTGTGTGTGTCTGTCTGGGGAGCGGGGGGGGGATTCATCTCTTCTCAAGCCTGGATTCTCTTACCCGCAATTCCCCAGTGAACAAATGGTGGACGTGTGCGTAATGTTACTTATGTGCATGCATGCGAGTGTGTGCAGGTTTTGAATGAAGCATCCTGCAGCAGGCTCCACATTTCTGGTCTACGTCCAATGCCTTTCAGCACTCGTACAGATTCGCTACATAATACTTTGTCTGTCTTTCCCCTTTATTTCCAATGCAATTCTTTTTGTCTTACTAACTGTATGTGGTCTGTAGCATGAGAAGCATTTATAATATTTATCATTGAGATTTCTGAACTTAAAGACAAGACATTGAAGGCAATGCATTAGCGTTCACAGATTTCTACAAATCTTTGAAGAAGCGGTTTGTGGACGTCTGTGCACTGACACGTTAACAGGACAACTCGACCCTTTCTGCTTTCCTCCCGGAGTTTTCCCCAGTGAGGGGTGGGAGAGGCTGGACAGCAGACGGCTGGACTTTGGATTTCCCTAACTATAAACGTTCACGACAGCAGACGGCCTAATAAGTACAAATATAATTTATGAAAAGCTAAGTGAAGTAAATGGTTTATAGTCTTTCCATAGGAGTATCTTTTTATATTTTTCCAAAAAGAATACAAACAGCCAATAGCCAAGTTACCAAGTCATCCCCCTCATTGGGGACAATTCCGGGAGGAAAAACGGGCAAGCACCGGGGTGAGTTGTCCAGTATTCCTCTGACACTGTGTTTACTTCTCACGTGTAGAAGAACCAGAGGGAACTGACCAAGATGATGAAATGCCTGCGGCCAGAGGAGCTGGTGTCCCACATTGGTCAGATGGACACTCAACTGCAACATGAGGAACTGGAGAAGAGCTACCAGGACGTCTTGGGAGAGTACAGGAGAATAATCGAGAGAGTTGCGTCGCAGGTCTGATCGGGGCATCCATGGAGACCCGGTGAGCCCGGAGACCACCCTCCGACAAAAAAACGTGGGGTGTTCCCACACTCTTCCTGTACAATGCCCTCCATAGCCACAGACTTTGGTTTCAGCCGTAATGATTTTGAATTGCGGGGGAGCGTTACGGTTTTATAATAGTTGAGTAGGGTTTACTGGTACTGGGTTGGAGAGGAGGAGAACTATCGTAGACTGTCTCTTTGTGTGCGAGCCTGGCCCAACCCATTTGTACAAGTGAAACCCCCATCCCCCACTCATGTTTATACAGTAGATGAACAGTAAAGGCTGAGCAGCCTGATGGGTAAGACCCTGCTCTTTATCCTGTGTGTGTGTGTGTGTGTAATCACGCTGTGACATTTCAGTGATTCATGAACCATTCACAGCTGATAGGAGCTCGCTCCTTCCATCCAGTAAGGACACCAATCCTCTCCATTAAGCCATTCAGGACGGGAACCCCTTTTGGTGTTAAGTATTGTTCTACTTTAGCTATTGAAAAATAGCAGATCTACAAGCTCATAGCTTGTAGAGCTGCTATTTTTTTAAATCGTGAAAATGTGGCTCAAATCTTTGAATATATATATATATATATATATATATTCTCTCAGAGCGAACTTTTTTTAACTAATTTTTTTGCTTCTGGGGTCCTTGACATGAAATAGTTTTAAAACCACTGATAGAAACATAGGTCTTTCAGAAAACTGTCACGATTTACAAGACAGTTTGTAGAATCTTGTCTGTCCTAAATGGGTTAATAGACTGGCTTGATTTCCTATTCTCAGATGTCTTTTGTCAAATACTTTCTTGGAAGTTAGAATGCTGGTTTTGAAGCACTTCATACTGAATAAATAAATCGTTTTGTATATTGCTCAAATTGTGTTTCTTTCTATTCACAACATTGAATAATAATTGTTTGGGGCGAATGTAATATTACATGATGTATAAACTATTATTTCCTTCTATGTATACCATACAGTAGTGAGCACAGTTTTTTTAAAGGTATTTTCTAGTATTCTAAAGCTACCTCCACATCGCACCGATGGTCGGCTGTCGGCCAGTTTGAAAGCGTTGTGAGCTTGTCGGCAGGAGACTCCCGACGAGTCGGAACCCGTTGATGAAGAATCGAACATGTCGGTCGGTTGCCGATGTCGGGAGCGACCCTATCCATGTTGTAGTGATGAGGCGGGTAAATTACTCCACTGAGTGTAGAGTGGATTTCTAGTCTGCTCGTCATGTTTCAGGGCTGACTACTGGTGTGAACTAGATACCATATTCTCAATATCAACTCTCAATTAATATATATGATACTAATCGATCAACTCCAAAGCAAGACTAGCTAAAATAATGCTATCTTCGTTTGTTTTGGTGAGAAGCTCCGTGTTGCCAGACACTGAGTGAAAACAAGCGACCAGGTCTATGAAAACAAATCCAAAAGAAGCAACCAGTTTCACCACTTGAGCCCTATTACTATTTTTAAAAAGAATCATGTAAGCAAGCCCAAATAAGCAACTACACTTCAGAAATAAGCCCAAACTATAAAGCAATGGGCAACTGTGAATATTAAGCTATGTTACAGGAAAACTAGCCAAAATTATAATAAGCATACCTGTCAACACTGCAAACCAGCGCTGCTGGCTGCTTTCTGCAATTTGCATAGGGGAAAATAATGTTTTTCTGCAGATTGGTTTTGTAAAAAAAATGCTTAAAGGGTTAGTTACTTAATTTTGTCAAATGTTGTCAAAACATTTTTCCTTTCAAACAGCATTGTCTTAATTTTGTAGAATCAAACTGTTTGCTCTGAATGCTCAAACCCTGCCCACTATGTATCAGTTTAGATTAATTTAATTTCTAGCAGTATGCAGTTGGCCTCATTCATGCATTTTCTAGTAGTTTTATTTTAACCATTTTAGGGGTGTAATTTTGTTCAGGCACCCTCCAGTCATTAATGCAACGTGTGATTGCCATTGATGCTGAGTCAGTGCTAATGAGCATTATGGTTTTCAATTTAAAACCTTTGTGCCACTGTGTTGCCCCACTTGTGCAGATCAGTGTGATGAATAGCCATCATTGAATACTTTAGCACATTGTCACTAGATGAAGGCTGCTAGGTTAATTTTCAATTTTTTTCTCTCCACTTGAAACAAGACACAACCTCAGAACCCTTCACCAGCTCTGATTCACAATGATTGAATCCACTCATGGCCACAAGGGGATTCATCTCACTTTAGTTGTCTGTATTTTATACACATGGTGTGAGTGGGTGCACTCACTTTGCATAGCACTGTGGAGGCTCAACTGTCTAACATGGAAGCAGTAAGCTGCTTTGGACTGGATGGAAGTCTCATGCAATCCCAGCCAATAATATCAAGTCCAGTCAAGCCAGTGCATGGTTGTTAGTAGCTATATCGTCAGGCTTTATGTGGCAAAATGCCATGATAATACACGTATATATCTATCCAGTTTTTACAAATTGAAGGGACTTAATCGGGAGGGAGTGTTGGGTCACGGGTGTGGAAATGGCAGAGACAACATACAGGCCTAATGTAACTAATGTAACCCTGAACGTTCTTCCAGACCACACAGTTCTGTTTACAGAAGTTTCATTACGGACCCCAAAGCACTGTTGCGGTTCATTGTGAGTCCATTATAGGCCGTCTCAGTGCACCTGCCTGTAAATACTCGGATACAGCCAGGCCAGATATAGATTGATGCAACACCTACACCTATAAGAGACTGAGGTTGTTTTTTGTCTGCAGTTGTACTGGGTTATGTTTTGTTAAGTATTCGTTCACGAAATACTTCACTCTATGGGATGTTTCCCTTTGCGGAGCAAAAGGGCAGAAACTTCATTCATGAACTCCCCCAGGGCATATGCTCCTAAAATATGCCCTGTGGGTTTAAGAGCGATGACGTAGATGCCCTGCTTCTCGAAGCATCTAGGCTGCGTCTACGTCACAGCGCGCTCATTCGCTTTTCCTCTGCCGAGCTGAAAGGACAGACTTCTGTTACTGAGTCAAGTGTTTAGGGCAATTTATACCTTAAAAATCGGACAAGAGTGCAACTCGAGTACCGTGAGGTTCCCTGATACTTGGACTTTTCTTCCGACAGAATCTTTCGCAAAAACTCTGCAGAAACAAAGCTCCTAGACGGTTCGTAAGTTCTATTACCAGAACATTTCGAAAAGACCGCCAATTCAGATATAGAGGGGTAACAACTAGCTTACAGCTGGCGCCGCTTAGCGGTTAGCTTAGCAAGGCGCTACCTTCTATTTTGCTATCTTTCTCGTTCGAGGCTAGAAGCCCGCTACGGTTAACATAGTTTCAGTCTCACGAAGGTGCTACCTTTTCTAGCGAGCTAGCTCGCTCTCGTAGTGTTACTCACTAGCTTAGCGCTAGCATAGCACCTTCAACGTTAAACTAGCCGGTGTTTTACTGGGCCTGTAAGCCAGTTTTCGCTAGTCTAGTTTTTCACCTAGAGACTATACGATAAGCTACCTGGTGCTTTACGAGGCCGGTAAGCCCGTTTTTCGCTAGCCTAGCTTTCACCTAAGCTACACGGCCTAGAAGCCCGTAACAAATCAGCTTTCTTCACGTTCGTGGCCACGAAGCCCTTTCACAAGTCAGCTAATTCCTGGTCCCCCTCTCGACGGAAAGCTACAAGCATGTCTTCCCCGGTGAGGGAGACCCCCGCCGCAGCTAGACGACGCCGAAGAGGCATCATTCCCGAGCCACAGAAGAAGTGCACTGTGGCGGGATGCGGCAACAAGATGTCCGGCTCCGACAGACACGAAGTATGTCTGTACTGCCTCGGCGTGGATCATGCACGCAATGCGCTTCTCAATTACGACGACCTATTTGGTTGCGAAAAATGCAGAAGTATGGACCTCGCCTACCTACGAGGCAGGCTGAGGCGCGTCGATGAGTTCTACAAGCAGTACACACTCGACGACCGCGAGCACGAGCACTATGGACCGAGGCAGAAGCTGGACTATACCCCAGCTCCGCCTCGCACAGCCAGAGGCTCCACTCAAGAGCGACAGGAGCGGCCTATACCGGCCCCCCGTAGCCGCGCTACAGCCACGGTCTCCTCCCAAGCAGCGGCAGACAGGGCCTCCGCGGCCCGCTACGAAGCTGACGGAGCCAGACCTAAGAGCGGCTCTCGCCCTCTGATACCTCGTCAAGTGAGTACACCAGCAACCGGGCCTCGCGGCCGCGAGATCCCGGCTACCATGGAGGAGCGCTCCGCCAGGCCGATAGCAAAGCCTCGTCTCCGCACTGCGGTCTCTACTACCTTGGCAGCTCGCCTAGAAGCCTCTCCACCACGCAGCAAGGCCCCCATTAAGGACTGGGCTGCCGCTGAAGAAGGGGAAATCGACTACGACGAACTCCCCTCCTTCCAGGAGAGAGGCGACGAGCGCTATGAAGTCTTAGACGAGGGCAACTATCAAGACGACTCGTCAGAGGCAGACGAGTACACTCGCCGCCCTTTCCAGGATAGTGAAGACGACGAGGTAGAGGAAGTTCCTCCCCCCGTCGACAGACAGGTAACACCCCCACCTCAGCCTTGCTTTGTTCTCCCCAAGGATAATTCAACCCTGATGGAGATCTACAAAAGGGCTGCTATCCGCCTTGACCACGCCTGGGAGGAGACCCCCAGCGAGACGGTGAAATGGGATGGACGCAGTGATGAGTACGTCCCCCCTCCTGTACCAAAGAAGCAGGCCATTCCTCAGGCCTCAGGCTTTGAGACCTTGCTCAGCAAAGCCTGGACCAACCCTGTACCCAAGGTAGAGGCCATCCACCGCCGTGGCAAAAGGTCAGCCACCGAAATGAAGGGCATGGAGAAGCTCAACCTGCTCAAAATGCCCTCCATGGACAGAGCCATGGCCTCCTACCTGGCTAACCCCCAAGCCCCAACTGTGATCCCACAGGACAAAGACCCAGTCTTCTCCAGTGCGGCAGATAAAGAAGGGTCTAAGGTCAACAGGTGGCTCTATGACCACATGACCTACGTCGCCAGGGGGCTCAACGCAGGAAGCCTTCTGCATGGATCCATGAGGGCTCTCCTGCTAGAAATGGGCAACACACCCACCCCAGAAGAACTGGCTGAGATGCGCCGCCTCGTACACGAGCTGGCCCAGCTCCAGTATGATGTCACCAAGCACACTGGAGCAGCTCTGGTGTCCTCCATCCTCCAGGAGCGGATGAGGTGGGTGAACCTCGCCCCTCTCCCCGATTCAGTGAAGAGGGACATGGTGGGGAAGAACATATCACACGAGAGCCTCTTCCATGGGGTTCTCGAAGACATGTCTGTCTCCATCCAGCAGGCAGAGACCTCCACCAAAACGATGAAGGCTCTTCAGCCACTGGCTGCCAAGGCTCCACCGGGCCGCGGCAAGGGCAAGCGTGCCCCATGGAAGCCCAGGACGTCCAGCAAGGACCCACCCGGGCCCCCGAGGGACTACTCCGGGGACAGACAGCGTCCACCGCAGGGTCCACGCACCGACCATCGCCGCTCCCCCCCGCCCTACAAGCCCAGAGGAGGAGCGTCCAGAGGCCGAGGCGCTGGGAAGCGGAAGTGACCTACATGGCGGGTCCCAGAGGGGGGTCCTAGCCTCACCCCCCCGTTCTCTCCCACAGAGTTCAAGGCCGGAGGCAGTGGTCACGGACCTCGCCTCCGAGCCAGCGTTAAAGCGCTTAAGGACGAGTGTACAGACTGCCACGGGCAGCAGTGTACACACGTACCAAAATGTTGTTATGTGCAATTCACAAAGTGTCATTGTTTTTGCTTCAATAAAGTTTCAAAAAAACAAAAAAACACAAAAAACAACAACGAACTCTGAAGGGCACAAGCCCAGCCATGGGAGAGATAACCCATACTGTAACAGCACAAGCTGTTACAGGCTGGGACCACCACGCCAAAAAATTTCTTCACTACCCGAAGAATCCACTAGAGGGAGACATTCCACACAAGGTGAGTCTTCCCCTAGGCAAACCGTCTTCATGTACCCACAGGCCACAGAGAGACGTCACAATACAGGCGGGTCTCCCCCCACACACGGGGAATCCCCTGTCACGTCATCTGTCAAAATGGCGGGAGTGCAAAGCATCATCATGGATCATGCACACTATAGCGACCGGATACAGGCTCCAGTTCGTGTCGAAACCGCCCACTTTCGAGAGGATCTTATTCTCTCAAGCGAGGGGACAGGAAGCAGGCATCTTACAGGAGGAGATCAAATTCCTCCTGCAAAAAGGTGCCATCACGGAGGTTTCTCACAACCAGGCAATGAACGGGTTTTACTCCCGCTACTTCCTGGTGAAAAAGAAAGGCGGAGGGCTCAGACCCATTTTGGATCTCAGAGCTCTCAACCGCTATTTAAAAACCTTCCGCTTCAAAATGTTGACGCCACCAGTCCTACTGCGATCAATCCGCAGAGGGGACTGGTTCACGTCAATAGACTTACAGGACGCATACTTTCACGTTCCAATATACCCACCGCACAGAAAATTTCTGCGCTTCGGGTTCAAGGGGAAAGTATACGAATACACAGTACTTCCCTTCGGAATGTCCCTGAGTCCGAGAGTCTTTGTGAAATGTACAGCAGCGGCGATAGCCCCACTGCGACAACAGGGTCTTCGTCTAGCAACCTATATAGACGATTGGCTCCTATCCGCAGACTCTCAACAAGAGGCGCTGTCACACACACACATAGTGCTCAGCCACCTCCGCTCTCTCGGATTTCAAATCAATTACGAGAAGAGCATGTTAACGCCGACACAGTCAATAGACTTCATCGGTATAACGCTAGACTCAGTCTCTTACAGAGCTCGCCTGAGCCGAGAGAGAATAGACGCAATGATACAATCGGCAACGTCTTTCAAGAAAGGACGCTCGATTCCTTTCCACATATGTCTCAGGATGGCGGGGCTAATGGCTTCCTCAATCCATTTAATCCGCCTGGCCAGGCTACACATGAGACCATTCCAGCTATGGATGAACTCTCTGCGTGTACCTATGTACCGTCGCCACCAACGGGTAGAAGTGACGTCACACTGCATACTAGCCCTACAATGGTGGATAAACAGACGGATCCTTCAGAAGGAGTCCCCATGGGGAGACCTCTGATCAGGAAAGTGGTCACCACAGACGCAAGCATGACAGGCTGGGGAGCCACGCTGGAGGGTGCCACAACCAGGGGGGTGTGGTCAGAGCACCTACGCTCCTCCCACATCAACTATTTGGAACTGATGGCGGTTTTCCTCGCTCTGAGGCAATTCGAACCGCTCATACAGGGTTGTCACGTGCTGGTGAGAACAGACAACACAACGACGATGTGTTACATAAACAAACAAGGCGGTCTCAGGTCCCCCCGTCTTCCTCAGTTAGCTCGAGAGCTCATTCTATGGAGCGACTCTCGGCTTCTGTCCATCACAGCATGTCACGTCCCCGGTATTCTGAACACAGGAGCAGACCTGCTGTCCAGAGGACCTCTCCGCTACTCAGACTGGTCTCTACACCCACAGGTGGTCACACAGATCTGGAGCAAGTACGGGACACCCGAAGTGGACCTATTCGCCACAGAAGGGAACACGACGTGCCCCCTCTTCTTCTCGATAGAGGGGCCATCGACGCTGGGACTAGACGCCCTGTCACACCGATGGCCCAAAGGCCTACTCTACGCATTTCCCCCACTGACCCTCATTCCCCCCACTCTGGACAGAGTGAGGACTCAGGGTCTGACAATGCTACTAGTAGCCCCAGCCTGGGGGGTCTGGAGGTCGGAGATAACTCACCTCCTCTACGACCAACCTTGGCAACTCCCTCTACGAGTGGATCTCCTCACTCAAGCAGGTCGGGAGATTTTTCACCCTCGCCCCCAGGACCTAGACCTATGGGTTTGGCCCGTGAGAGGGTGATGTTGTCCGACGTAGGCCTCCCTCCGAATGTCATAGCCACAATTCAGAGGGCAAGGGCTCCATCAACAAGGGCCCGCTATGATACGGCATGGCACGTCTTTGAGCAGTGGTGCTCAACACGGCCTACTCAAGTGGTCCCCTACCGAGCGTCAGTAGTGGACATTTTGACTTTCCTACAAGAGTTCCTAGACAGGGGACTAGGTCTCTCCTCGGTCAAAAACAACTTGGCAGCCATCTCAGTCTGCCATGTGGGGTTTGAAAACGAGACGGTATGGAAACACCCCCTAGTTAGGCAGTTCGTTAAGGGCGTACGAAGGGAACACAGGATCAACAGATCCCTGGTCCCCTCCTGGGATCTAACCCTAGTCCTGGAGGCCTTAACCAAGGATCCCTTCGAACCACTGACGACAGTTAGTTTGAAGAACCTGACACTGAAGGTAGCCCTCCTAGTTGCCTTGACAACTGCTAAAAGGGTCAGCGACCTACACGCCCTCTCGACCTCGCCAGAGTGCATGAGGTTCGATGACAGGTCAACCAAGGTCACTATCAAGCCCAACCCAGCCTTCATCCCCAAGAACGCTCTCTCCGTGTGCGTTCCAGTGGACCTACAGGCTTTCCACCCCCCTCCTTTTGCTTCTAATGAAGACAGGAGGTTAAACTGTCTCTGTCCAGTGAGAGCTTTACGAGCATACATGGACAGGACGGCCCCCTTCAGGATAGGGAATCAACTATTCGTATCCTGGGGTACCAGGACCAAAGGAAAGCCTGTCACAACGGTCAGCATCTCCAATTGGATAGTGCAGACCATCCGCCTGGCTTATACTAGTCAGGGAGTGGAGCCCCCACAGGCGCTGAGGGCTCACTCCACAAGAGGCATGGCAGCATCCTGGGCACTCTGTAAGGGTGTCCCAATCCAAGAGGTCTGTACCGCAGCGAGCTGGTCCTCTCCCTCAACATTTGCCACATACTATAACCTAGACGTGGCAGCGCCCTCTGTGGCGCACGCAGTGTTGGGGGCTGCCGCACCATAATGGACCTATTAGGCCATTAAACCATGTGTAATCACATAAGTCTAGATGCCCTGGATATACCAGGCCTACATGAAGCATCTACACTGAGAATGTATATCAGCCCGAGGCTACTACCATTCTCCACCGGGACCGGGCTATCAACCAGAGGTTGCCCAGCCCTCATTAGGTTACTTTATATAGCCCTGAACACACTTGACTATTTTCAAGACACGGGAGTTCATAAGGTCCCATAGAGTGAAGTATTTCGTGAACGAATACTTAACAAAACGAAGAGGTTTCTTTAGAAACCAAGGTTTTGTAAGTAGAGTGAGCGAAATACTTCACTCGAAACACCCTTCTGTCTTGGCCCGGCAGAAGGAAAAGTGTTCGAATGAGCGCGCTGTGACGTAGACGCAGCCTAGATGCTTCGAGAAGCAGGGCATCTACGTCATCGCTCTTAAACCCACAGGGCATATTTTAGGAGCATATGCCCTGGGGGAGTTCATGAATGAAGTTTCTGCCCTTTTGCTCCGCAAAGGGAAACATCCCATAGAGTGAAGTATTTCGCTCACTCTACTTACAAAACCTTGGTTTCTAAAGAAACCTCTTCGTTTTATGAAATGCACATTCTAAGTCAGACCCAAATACTCATATCAATAACATGAATGTGTTTAAAATGGGCTATAAAAAACATTTCTTAATCCGAGGTCAGCTATGCAGGGTGTTCAGTTTTGTCATGTCATTTTTTATGCCAGCTTTAGCATTAATGGAAAGACATTTTGTGGAGGCAAGAAAGAAAGTGCTCCAAAAATAATTGCAGTCACAGTCGACAGTCCACTACACTTGTCTACTACAGCACAAAAGCCTTTGCCCGGGCTCTGGACCTGATCAGTGAGCGAGAGACGGCGAGATCCATTCACGGCGGAGACGTAGGTCCCAACGTATTATCTTCCGTCGTGGCTTATTATTCAATAGGTCGCGGTTTAAATATTAATTCGTCTCGACGGTTTAATAATTCGCCTCGACGGTTTATTTTTCGTCGGCGTATTACAATTCGTCGTGCCTTATTAATGAATACGTCGAAAGGGTGCATGCCTTTCCCCGTGGAGAACCTGCAGGGCAGCAGGCCTTTTTACGTGCGCATCGTGCCCGGGGATCGGCGCACCACCGCGTGCGCCTTGCTGGTCCGGTTCTGTGGAGGGATGGCCCGACCCTCGTCCATGAACCCCTGGGGGGTTAAGCCCATTTGTATGCGATAACACATATTATATAATATAGGTGCTTGTATGGTGCGTGTATAGATAATAGGCCTACATTTAAATGACCACATTTAACACACACAAACACACACACACACGAGAGCCCTGCACGGGCCTAAAATATAGGCCCGTGCCCAGCCCGGGGCCCGTGGAGTTAAGGCCCGTCCGGCCCTAAGCCCGTTGGTACAGTCCATAAACGGCCCGGGCCCGGCCCGGAAGCCCGACATATTTTTATTTAATATTTCAAGCATGCGTGCCGCCGCCGCGGTCGCTCTATTGGTGCACGGACGCAGCAGCAGCAGCTACTGACTCACAGCTGCACTATATCGCTCTGATAAACCCACATTAAGGAACAAGAAGTCAATAACACACAGACGTCACACTAAATAGTAGCCTACTTAAATATAATTTTATACAGTAGCTGCTGCACGTGCACTGTCAATCAGCGAAACGCGTTCTTGAGCTTGCAGATCGGCTATCGCGGACTCACGCTGCATTATAAAACCCAGAGTAGACGGACAATAATAAGAACACTTACGTTATGTATCTGCAGTTTCTGCAATGTACAAATCCAACTTTGTTTAGTGTGGTAATAATGCTCCCGCAGTATTTAATGTTTTTAGAGCCGTAGCCTATAGGCTACTTACTTAGTATTCGGTGTGTGTGTGTGTGTGTGTGTGTGTGTGTGTGTGTGTGTGTGTGTACAGCTGCGCTGCACAATAATTAGGAGAGAGAGAGGACGAGAGTTTAGGCGCGGAGCGAGAGAGATAGAATGTAAAACACGTTGTTTCAAAGTCTTTATAGTTTTTCTTTTTTTTTTAAAGATATTTTTTTGCGGCTTACGCCTTTTATTGATTTGTGAAGGGTCAGACAGTAGGCTGACAGGAAACGGGAGAGAGATGGGGGGATGACATGCAGTAAAGGCCGTGTCGGGTCCGGGAGTCGAACCCGCGGCACACTGCGACTGGATTACCAGTCCGGTGCCCAGACCGTTACGCTACGGCCTGGGCCGTCTTTATAGTTTTGACCAGATTTTAGTGTGCTTGCCTTGTGGCTTGTGTGTGTGCGGACACTGCGGAGGGGTTATTGTCACGTCACTATGGAGCATGCTGCCGCGCTGCTGAAGCAAGTCCAGTCTGGGTGAAATTCACATCGGAAAATTAATATAACGGCACGTGAGCCCGCCCGGCCCTGGGCCCGTTGGGCAGTGACAAACGGCCCACCGTTTTGGTGGGCCGGGCCCCGACGTGGCTTGCAGGTCTCTAACACACACACACACACACACGTGCGGTCCACGGGGACCCCCCCAGGGGTAGATCTGCTCTTTTCGGTGCGCAAAAGAGGTGAGAGCTCGGGAACGCAGGCTCGCCTGGAGACGGCGGAGAGCTTCACGGAACCGGGCCGGTGAGGCGCACGCGGTGGTGCCGGGCCCGGGCCCGTGGGCCGATCGCCGGGCACGATGCGCGCGGAAAGGCATGCCTTTCAATACCACCAAATACCAAAGGCAACCTATTACGTCGCAAACGGGTAGATATAGCCGCGACGAGTCCTCACGTCACGACGGATTCTTAACGCTGCGACGAATTATTATTAAGTCGTGGCGAATTATTATTTAAGCTGCGACGTATTAATCAATAGTTGTGACGCAAAATGATTAAGCCCCGACTTACGCCGTATGACGTGCCCGTTACGCCATACGCCGTGAATGGATTTCGCCCCACCTGCAGTGAGCACCCCTATATCACCATATATGGAGTTGGCCTGTTTGGACATAACAATGATTTGTTGTACTTTACAGTGGAATTTTTCTCAACTTTTATGTTGGCAAATAATATTTTGCCAAGCCCAGACTGAAAATTCTGATGTTCGGCATCCCTTTTGCAGACAATCGGGTTCAGATCCAGTGTTGCAGTGCAGTTTCCTTGCAAGGCTAATTAAGTCGCTCCAGCAGTGGCCCATCATTTTTTATTTCTTCTGTAGAGCGGTTGATTTCTGTCTGAAATTGGTATGGGTGTCAAGCTCCCATAACTTAACTTTTTTATTCGTATTTGGAACAAGAGAAGCATGCAGCTGTCCTGGTATTTTTTATTTTTAAAATAAATTCTACCATAGTCCCTGCTGGGCTGAGTCCCTGACCCTAGTAGTGTTTTAAGTGTTTCAACACTTTACCTGAAAGAGACCGGAGGGGGTCACTGCTAGTATTCTGTAAAATGACAACAGTATCAACCTTGGCACGAATATTTGGTTTCACCTGTTGGCATGTCTGCTACTGTTACCTTATGGCGCCTCTCTATCTTTTCCACTGAGACACAGACAGACACAAGACTTTGGACTCAGGCCCAGCTGCACTGAGGGACCTGCTGAACTTGATACCTGTGTGGAGGAACTCCGACGTCTTGGCCCCTGGGTTCCCAGGAGAGAGCAGAGGAGGAAAGTTTGAGACCCCTTGCCGTTGTTTCTTTTTATCGTGTTCCCAGTTCTTTTGTGCTCCCTGGTTACCCACATACCCCGAGGCCACTGAGCTCCTCTCTGCCGTCATTGAACCTGCCCATCCCTTTCTCTGCTAAATGAGTGCTCTTTAAGATAATGGTTGATGTGCTGACAGCTCGGACCAAAACACTGTAAAAGAAACCAAGTTTGACATCTTTTAATTGTGTGTCAGAAAGGAGTGATTGTGGTTTTGGACTAGTTTGAGATCGTGCTGCTGATATGGTAATTTGCTCAAGTGAAGGATGTGATGAAAGTAGTGGTGTTGATAGCTTAGTAGTAGAGGTCCCTGGAGACTAGTATGCGCAGTGGTTCCCCTCTCGATAAACATGTCAAGTTTCCTCAGTGCACATGTATTTATTTTGGTAAATTACCTTTTGTGTTAGATGTAAAAGAAGTTTCAACAATTTCAAAGTCAAAAGACTTTTACTCCACACAGTGAAATCTTTAGCCTTTTGCCATAGAAGGGGTTATTTTTGTTTTAAGTGAAGCATGTTAGTGCAGAAAAACCCTAATCAACCCTTTCCGGTATTACGGCTCAGTAAAATTCCCATTTTGAGCAAATGGTACATGTACCAAATGTTCAGTTATTTGTCATCTTGAGCCAATGCACTCATTTATTCTGACTTTTTTTTTAACATTTTCTTCTTGTTTAATGTTCAGCTTTTTTAATTGACTTGAACAAATGCAAATGACCATATGCTATTAGAATGAACATGTGTGGTCATTAATGACTTGAACCTTCAGTGACATTTGGTTCTCATTTACTTGATGTACAGTACATTTTGCCGTGTGACATGGCAAAGTCAATCAGGAAGTTAAACAAATGTCAGGGATTAAAATAATTTCATTGTTGAAAAGCCTGAGGAAGCTTTTAATGTGTTCTGTAGTAATAGTAAGGCAGCGGAAATTGTCTGATGGAAAACTGGGAATCTCACATTTCTACAGCATTTGTGTTGATTCAACGTCAACAGATGACTATTGATTGTTAGTGTTTGGGTGCACACAGATGAATGGTTTCCTTGACTTGTCATTATTCATCTAGTCCTGTTTTCCTGTACCATAATCTCTTAAATGAGCCGTGTCGTGGACTTGGATGAACATACACTTGCTAGATGTAGTTTGCTCGCCCATTTGGCTATAATTGGTCCTGCGTTATCTGGGGTTGAGATGGAGGCGCATGGGAGGGGAGCAAGGGAGGAGTCAGTCTGAGATGCTATCGGGACAAGGAGACAGGAAGCCTCTGTGTAATCTTGTCAGGTTGGTGATCAGCACTGTGATCAAACTGACTGGGTTCTACTTGTATACTGCAGCTGTAGAGCCTGTGTATACTGAACTGCCATGAACTCTTATCTGACAAATTTATCGTTGCGCGGTTTCCACTGGAGCCTGCATTTCACCTGGGTAGTTAGAACTTGGCATATATTCAGCCCTGAGCTTGAAGAAAGCATGGTTGAAAGCCTGCTATGATTTTGATCCTTTAATGTTATGTATCTGAAACGCTACCGGGAGTCCGGGGACATTATTATTTTGGGTCAAAATGTCAGTGAAAACTGCGTCATGGCAGAGAACTTTGTGGTGCAACATCATAAAGAAACCAAATCTCTGGAGGCAGTCTGTTTCAGTACATACCGGTAATAACAACAGAGTCCAGTCAGAAGAAATTGTTTGCACAGTCTTAAGTTCTGTTTTTCTCACGTTCTGATGTTCTCAGTTTCTACCGCCACCCTGAACCACTAAGAGCGATTAAAATATTAGATTTACTCGAGAGAAGTCTAACTGTCAACATTATCTTTTCCATGTTCATTCGCTGAACAGCCCAAGTAATGCATGTGGACAGCAAGCGGTATCAAGCCGTCAGAGAAGGTGCAATTTTATCCCCAGATATATAAAATGTGCACATCTGGGCTTAGTGAGAAATCTGAACTCTATAGTGAAGATCATTTGGAAGAAATATCCAAATTCATATAAACGTATTTTGTTTCTGTAGTAAGTGCAAACCAGCTGTTTAGAGAAACTTCATGTTACCATCAAAATACAAATAAATAAGAAATCTGTAAATCTGAACCATGTATATAGTAATCATTGGACGGTAAGGAGAGAGCTATTGCATTACACGTAATGTCACTCACAATAACATAACGGAACACTCCCAGGAGTCCTTTCTGAAACTCTGTGAAGCTCTCCTAGTGTATTTTCCAGCTGAACCCCAGCTTAGTAACAAAATAGGAATGTTGCATTCAGAGACATGCTGACATTTGCCAGATGCTCTGCACTAATTAGGGCCAAGTATTCCCCCTTGCATGGGGTGTGTGAGAAACCATAAACGAGCCGATGCCCAACCTATCAGACCTGACTCGGGCGGAGCTCTGTGTTTGTACTCCAAACACTTCCACATAACAAACTCTGCTTTGTTATTTGCTTTGTACGCCAGATCTGTTATTCTGTCTTTTTGCCTCTTGTGCATGGGACACTGCATGTTCCAATTAGCTTTGCTACGAGCAGTCTGGCTGATGTTTTTTGAAAAACATCTCGGCAAATGCTTTGAGGTCATGTCTAGTTGCTTGCAACTAAAGACTGTCCCTTCATAGTAGGCTTGGCAGCCATGCTTATTGGCATGCATGTCGTTTGTCTGCCTCCTCGAGCTGGAGGTGTGACCACACCATGTGATTATGGATCTTTAGGCTTTTAAAGAATTGTGCCTTTGCAGGGTCTTGCAGTACATGGCTGTGCCTTTTTTTTTAACTACTGAAAAGAATCATACTAAATGATATTACTCCTCTGTTAGTTAAACTTCCACACTTAAGTTTTGAATTAACTGTTACTGTTGTATACAGGTGTTCACATACAAGCCACCTTGCCTACTTCTTCAATTATAACTTATTCAAGGAATTAAACGTCTTCACCAGAAGGTCCCCTCCACCACCACCACCAAGATGGGATGGGGGTGGGCTGGGCACAGAGCAGGAAGTGAGAGATGGAGGCCTCAGAGCTACAGCCACCCACAGACCCACCCCCCTGCCCCCTCTCTTCCCAGCACCAACCCCTCCTTTCTGGGGTTTGCTGTGTGGGTCTGTGTCCTGGCTCCTGTCCAGGTTCTAGCACTGTGATGGGGAGGGTCATGGCTGTGTCTGACCCGGGCCCTGCATGTTGGATGTTGTTATTATTAGCGCACCATGCCCCCCGGGCTGGCGGTCCCCAAAGCAGCAGGAACTGCCGGGGCTCTGGAGAGACTCTGGACCTGGAGAACAGCTGTGTGGGTTAGAGGCTGTAGCCCCCCCCCCCCCCCCCCCCCCCCACACACACACACACACACACACACACACACACACACACAAACGAAAGAAAAACCCCTGGGGAGTGCTGCACCGACCAGTCAGGAGGTAGACCTTGCAACATTTCTTTTCCTATGCAGCATACCCTGTTGCACAACCTCATCATGCACCGCTGGACCAGACTTCTGACCTGAATTTATACCGACAAATTGTGCTTCACAGCAACTCTGTGCAAGTTCCCTTTCATGTAAGCCTTCCTGGCGGGATATGATGGCTGTGGGGGTGACTTTGGTTATTTATACAACTATGAATACACCTGTGGATCTCAGCTGAACACTGCCTTCTACAGTAATATTCACGCTACACTACTGCATATATTGTCTCTGTGTCGTTCTGTCAGCCATTGGCTGCTTTGTCAATGACTCATAATCATAGGACAGAAAAGTCCTCCCTGAAGTAACGAGTACGGCACAGACACAGGTTTTCAAAGCCTACCTTTCTGTCCTACTATCTTGATTCCGTCTATTCTTGGCAGATCTTGAGGGGGCCTTCTCAACTGTTTAAATAGCTCTGGAAATTGCGCGTGGCCTTTGACTGTCTCTGTAATTGCGAGCCTCTTGCAGTATTTTGCTTGGCAGCCTGAGAGGTTAACCCCTGAGGGCTGGTAGGCCTGGAGCTCTTGTGTGGACGACTGGCAGAGGAGGGCTTTTCAAAGCCCTGCTTGTTCTCCCCCTAGTCGGAGCTCCTGCTGGGCTGAGTATACTCGGAGGCATGGCTGTCCTGTCCAGCCGTAGCAAAGGTTCTGTAGGGTGAACAATGGATTATTACAGGGCCCAAGCAGAGCTGAGGCCATGTTCAGGTTTGCCTTGTGTGTTCATATTACTTCAGGTAGCATTATGCCTCTGCCAGAGTACACCATGAAATGTAGCCATCATTTGTATGTGCACAATTGCATGGATGGATGATGTGATTGATACCGATACTGAGTTTCCGGTAGTTACACAGTAACTGTGCTTCTGGGTGCAGATGCAGATTTGCAGACATCTAAAACAACGGTGACGTGTTGTGAGCTTATATATATGCTAAGAATATTGCCATTATTACCGATACCGATTTAGCAGATATTGCATTCTAAAATATATATAATCTGGTGCCTATATATTTAGCCATATTCACTGTACAGTACAGCTGTTCATGATAATACATATGGATACACCTAGTTTTGTAATATTCCATTTATGTCATCCTACTCTACTGAACCAATGGCATTTCAAATGTCAAACCTGTCATCTTAATCCATCATTGTTTTTTACATGGTCTCATAGTCATACATGGATGTACTGAGTATGAAGGAAAAATATTATCCCAAATAATGAGCATGATGAATATTCATAGACAGCCAAAGATAATCTACCATTATCTGTCAGGGGAGGGGGAGAAAAACCACTTGAATTTGGACTTCTTTGTTTCAGAAGGATTCTCAGGCTCAAGTTGGAGATCTGTATTGAAGTACTCGGGTAGAAGGTGCAGTCTGACCTGTCTGCAGTGATTGATGATGTTGCCGTATGAAATGGTCTGTAAGATGCAGCACTCTTTTGGAGTCACAGCAGAAAGGGCAATACACGGCCAGTTTCTTTCTTTGGTTCCCACATTGTTCTCTCAGTCTCTACTCTCCTCGGTCTGTGAGCCACTCTCTACAACCCCAGACAAAAGTACACGGACTGAAAAGAAATCTCAAGGCACAATAGCTCTTTATGTAATGCTGTCAAACAGCATTGGGGTTTTTCTCCCTCGTGCATTTGAAGAATAACATAAAATTGTTGCAAGCTTGTGGCCTCAGATACTATAGCATCTGTGCTACCTGTATCATTCAACTCTTTACCTTTGGACATCTAGTACTACAGTTAGCCTAATTTATTTGTGTAAACACTATGAGCTCTTTCTTAATTACAGGATGTGGTATGCACTGCATCTTCTTCAGTGCCCATCTTAATGTGTAGTTTCAGTTTGTGTCTACAGTATCTTCTTTGGGGTCAGTCTTGCCAGTCTGGCCAGGAGTGGCTGAAGTGCAAGATCCCTCAAATGTATAGAATAGATTCTCCTGCTCTGGTTTGGTTCTTCCTCCTTGAGTTTGTATGTAACAGTGTAAAATGGTGTAGCGTACTACAGCATCTATGGCCCAGCTTTCCTTTTCCATCAGTAGGGCCAGAGGACGGATGTGTCGAAGGGTTGGAAAGAGAGACTGGATAGTACAGGGCACTGGTTTGTCTCAAGGTGCATTCAGATCCGCAGCTGTGTAATCAGACCAGGGTCTGACCCCACCTGTCCGGAAGCTCCTCCACACCTTCCATCATGACTGCATGTCACACACCCACTGTTAGCCTCTGATGAACTGGTGGTCGCGTGCAACCTCTGAGCAGGCTTGACCCGGGCGTCTGATTTAGTGCGAGTATGCCAGACACTGGCAGCACTGTGGAGACCGTAAGGATGCCTCTTCTCGTCTCTTTTCCGCGCCCTATTCCTCATTGGTTCATTCACAGTATGCTTGCAGTGATGCAGTAACTCACCCTATGGCAAGAACTCAAATCACTGAGTGTGTATATAAGTGATAAGCATAACAAGTTACCTCCGCCGGTAAGTTATTATGACATGCATTCAGACATTTCTTATGAGATATTTTAGTCAAATTATCTTACTGCTTTGGCAGACGAACTGAGCGGTGCAGGCTGCTCAACACCGCTGGCTATTTGGCTGAGTTATAGTGCTCAGTGTGGATGGCCCTTATAGGCTGCTCAACAGTGCCACTTTAGGTCACCCAGCTGTATTGCGTCCGTACCCCGACAGACAGACAGACAGACAGACACACATGGCCAGTCATTGGAGTGTTTACTGGTCAAAGATGGGTTCCGCATGAGTCAAGAAAGACACACGTGCAAACAAGATTCATGGCTTTTGGCCCAATGAGGCATGAGTTATATGCCTGTTCAAGTTTTCATTTTCAAACGATGTTATTAACTTAGAACTGCAATATTTGGCGGAAGAAGAAGAAAAAGAAACATACAAATACAATAAGGGACCATAGGCCCTTCGGACTTTCCCCCTTAAATATACATTAATTTAGTAACTTGTTTTAAGATACTGTACTGTACTTCAAGTGTCTTGAGTCCTAATCATGACAATTTGACTAGAATATGAAAAGTCTGAATGAAAGAAATAATTACACAAAGTATTGTGTACACCCATCATGGAAACAAATTATTAATATCTCTTTTCTGCTCCCACTGGCATATTTTCATTAACTGCATTAGAGATAACGGGTCAACAGCAGAGCTGTGTTGCTGTACATGGATGCTCTGTGCTCCCCACCAGTAACGCTAAGCCATGTATTTGCTCCCCTCTTGGCCATGGACAACAGCCTCTCCAGCCATGGTTCGGAGTGGGGCTCCCCGCCGTTGCTGCCTCTGAGGCTGATTAGTGCACCAATGAGCTTATGAGAGCCGGGGGAGAGCGCCGCGCACGCCGCGAAAGGGTTAAGCAGGAGACCTGCTCTATGTCCAGGATGTGGAGGGTTGCGGTGCAGTGGTGTGCTGTTACACTGTATGAGGCCTCGGCGGGCTCCACTTGGGCCCTGATTGGGCCTGTAAGATCACAGCCCCCCCCCCCCCTCTCTCTCTCTCTCCCCGCACCCGCCAGCCCCCGAGGGGTTCTCTCTCCACATCCTCCCTGCTGATTATCACCACTGCCAGAGCTGCCTCTCTCACTCCAGCTGCTGTCCACACTCTGGCTCTGGGGCTGGGGCTAATTTAACCAGGCTGCATGGAGGGTGAAGTCTTTCTCACACGGCCAGCGGGAGACCCAACATACTACACTGCATAGTGCCTCCCAGGCTCTCTGGCTCAGTGGTTCTCAAACTTTTCAGGTCGAGAGTCGAGACCCAAAACGGAGATAGCCCAAGACCCAAACTAGTGAAAATAGCAGATGTACAAGCACGTTGCGACTTGCAAGCTATTTTCACTACTTCTTAAATATTATTATTTTTATTTATTGAATATCTTAGATTTGTTTGTTTTTAAAATGTATATTATTATTAGTAGTAGTGTAGTTTTTTTAATAATCTTTTGAATAATATAATATTTCTTTAAATGTAGGAAAAATAAATTGTTTTTTTACTCGAGCCGTGACCCACAAAGGGGTCCCGTCCCACTGTTTGGGAATCCGTGCTCTATAGCTCCTCTACAGCGTCCTGTATCTACTGCTGTTGCCGCTATACTCACTGCGAAACAAACATAGGCTTAGCCAAGAGTGTATCATCAGAAGGCTTTTAATTTATTTATTTTATGCATTTTTTATTTTTCCAAGTGATGCATTTAAACAATACCCAGAGCTATAGTGCTGACGGAGGTCAATGTCCTCTGTACTTGGAAACAGTTCATCAGTAGAAAGTAGGCTGCAGACGTTTCCTTGAAGCAGGATCAGTCCTAACAAACATGTGAAGCAACCTGCAGGTGTTTCCTCTGGATGGGGGGGAGCAGGCCAGGGAGGAATGGCTGCTTCCACTGTCCAAAGGGTGACTGTCGACAGTCCTCTCCAACCTGAAGTCCCGCTTCATATGCTCCTAATAAAAAAAGATATGAGTCAAAGATCCCACTGGCTACGTGTATCCATGTCAAAGCATTGGGTTTTCATCACCATGAACCCATGGATTGCTAAGATACGTGTCTGTGTATCGAAGGTGTACTGGTCCAAAGGAGTTGTCGTTATCTTCCGTAGAGAAGTCGACTTTCCAATTCACATCATGGTATTTCAAATCGCTATGATGGTGTTAACATTGTTATCAAGTAAAAGTGAGAATAGGTCATTCACACAAACATTGTGATAAGTCAGAGATGCTGAGAAAACTTGAATTTTATTTTTTAAGGGTTTTATCGAGTAAAACAAGTAAACAACAATTGAACAGTGACATTGTAAAAGCACAAAAGGTGAATCTCTCAAGGTAGACATGAATCACAATACTTTTGCAGTAACTTTAGTGGTGAAATGTTATGAGAAATGTTGTACTTGTATACTGCAACTGACTTGCTTAAACTATTATTAATTTCCAACTGACCATTTTTCATGAGCAACTTAAAAAAAGGATTTAGGGGGGGGGGGGGGGGGCGTGGGACTACAGATCTACATCTGTTTTTAATTCTGTCTGACAATCAACAATTAATGCATAATATGCAGCGTAAACATCAGGTCTACCCATACAAACTCTTCCCTGGCTGTAATCCATGCTGCCACTTGGACAGATGCCAGCGACTTTCAGACTAAACCCCTGTTTTACAGTACTTGGGTCTCTGTGGCAAGCCAACATTATATGAGAGACAGGCAGTGGCGGGTGAGGGGGGCTTTTGTTAGTCTCCAGGGCTCTGGTGACTTTCTGCTGGGTTGGGTTGGAACATGGAGAGCAAGCCTCTGCTCGGCTCCACAATCCTACTGTAGCACCCCTGACCACACTAAATGGCTGCATTGTGACTGCAGACCTGCTCTCATCTTCATGTACAATCTTTTCTTCCCTCCTTCTCCCAGTACATAATGACTCCAGACTATGTGACGACAGCCATTGTATCCGACTGGGTCAACCGCATAGAAATTAAAGATGAAGATCTGATTCAGAGGCTGTTGCAGATTATTTAATGCTATAGCCTTTCACTGGGTCCAGTCATTTTGTGTGTGTGTGTGTGTGTGTGTGTGTGGGGGGGGGGGGGGGGGTGCTTTGCATGTGTACGCATTTATTATATATATTTAGTTAAATTTAGAAATCAAATATCTTTTCTTGTCTGTAATCTCATGCATAATGTGCCTTAAAGGGACACTTCGCCCTTTTTACCAAAATATATATGTTAATGACGTTTAGAAGATTTCCTGGGGGTCTTTATGTGTGTAATTTGTGGTTTTACATATTTTTGATTTTAGCAGTGAGCCCAGTGTCTCTGATCTCATGGACACTGGGCTCACTTCCTTTCTGGACTACAATTCCCGTAATGCTTTGGTGCACTGCTCCTCCTTATGGATAGGGGGATGGGATGGGTCTTACCGAGACAACATGTAGTCCAGGAAGTAAGTGAGCCCAGTGTCCATGACATCAGAGACACTGGGCTCTTTGCTAAAATCTAAACACATATTACACACACAAAGACCCCCAGGAAAGTGTTCTAAATCTACTAAACGTCATTAACATTTTTTGGCAAAAAGTGTCCCTTTAACACTTTTATGCCCCGGAAGTTTTCAAAATAAAGGCACTAGAGTTCCCAGCAGATGAGGGAGATTTTACTCTGAAAAGCCCCGCCTTCCATTTCCCCCCAAAACCGGGAGGTGAAATGTTCCATTACTACCTAGCGCAAGTCTCATCTCCACACTAATATTCCAAACGAGATGTTTGGTGAAGTCAGAAATTAGGACAGAACATCGCCAAGTGGTCCAGGCGCATGCCACATAATAGGCTTTGGCCTGACAGCGTGTCACGTGTTCGAGTCCCGTTCATGACGACCTTTGCTACGTGTCTCTCCCCTTCTCGCTCTCCCTCTTTCCTGTCCAGCTTCACTTGATACTATCAATAAAGGCAGAAAAAACAAATCTTTAAAAGAAAAAAAGAAGAACATCGCCGTTCTGATCAAAACCATGGACAGCTACGTAGATTCAGAGCTTTCATCAGTGTTTACACTGAGAAAGGTCATTGATGTGCTATCTTATTACATACGTATTGATAAATATCCATTTGTATCACATCTTTACAACAACGTAACGTAAATATACTATTATAATATACTAGGCTATTTTTGCTACTTTTGTAAGACACTTTCAATTAAGAAAATACATTAAAAGTTAAAATATGAAGAAAGGACTTTACTGCCTGACAGCATTAATAGGCCTATGTTAGTGTTGTGTAGGGGATGATTTTCTTGGGAAATGTTTGCCTTTATGGCGTACCAGATCTGATTAACTTACTAGATATTTAGAAAATAATGTTCCTTTTTGTAGGTTTGTATAATAAGGATTTGGGATTGAACACAGACCATTTCATGGCAGTGAATTAATAAAAAAATTGATTTATTTTCATATGTTTACTATGATTATCCTAAAAGCCAGTTGGACCTGGGAGATAGCATCAGAGGTCTCAGAGGGCAATTAAAAAGAAATTATCTCAAATTGCAGCTATTTCTGTGTTGTCTGCTATGTTTCTGTGTTTATCTTAGAAACTCCCACTTTTTTGGGGGGGGGTTACTTTTTCATTTTGGGAAATGCATGTGGTTGCAATGGCTCTGGATTTCCACCGGGCTACTAGGAGAGCTAGATCACTGTTTCCCTAACAGTGGGTCGGATCATGGTCGCGAATGATGGGTTACGACTTCAGTAAATATGTATTTCCTTACATTTCATACGTGTGTGTGTGTGTGTGTGTGTGTGTGTGTGTGTGTGTGTATATATATATATATATATATATATATATATATATACATATGTATATATATATATATATATATATATATATATATATATATATATATATATATACACACACCACAATGACCACGCGCACACGCGCACGAACACACATGTTAAAACAAACAAACATCTAAGAAAATCCATGAATAAAATTAAGAACTATAGTAAAAATAGCCAATCTACGAGCTCAAAACATGTTGCTTCGTGCTGCATTGTGCGCTTGTAGATCTGCTATTTTCACTAGTTTGGGTCCCGGGCAAATCCAGGGGTGTCGGACTCATTTTGGGGTGAGGGCCACATTGGTCAAAAGGTCACTTGATGTGGGCCAGAGCCAGTTGCGGACCCGCGCTCACAGCATTGTTTTTCAGTCTGTTTTCTCAGTCACTGCTATAACTACAGCAGCCTATATATATATATTAGGGATGTCCCGGTCATGTTTTTTTTTTGCTCCCGATCCGATTCCGATTGACCATCTGCCAATACCGATTTTTACCGGTCCGATATTTATATTTTATAGAACACGTTTATGCCATCACAATAGTACAATATCCCAAATCACAGACAATTGCCAGTCTAATATCATGATATGGATATAATATTGATACTAGTGATGTCCCGATCACATTTCTTGGCTCCCGATCCGATTCCGATCATTTGAAAATGACATAATCGGCCCCAATTTCCGATCACCCGATCCGATCGGGACAACCCTAATATATATAATGAAGAAGACTATAGCTACTTTAATTATTAACAAACATTATTAAAACATTTGAAAGTAGTACAATTAAATTTGAAGTGAAGACATTACCTGTCTAAGCAAACATATCTGCGAATTTGCCAAACTTTTCAGGTTGAGACCGAAAAGAGAGATTAGACTCTAATCTCTCTTTTCGGTCTCGACCTGAAAAGTTTGGGAACCACAACCACTGCTATAGGTGATTCTGTGTTTGTGTGTGTGTGTGTGTGTGTGTGTGTGTGTGTGTGTGTGTGCGCACACACACACACACACACCATTCTTTGTGCATGTATTCACATTCATTCACATATAAGCTTTGATGTGCAGGAAAAACACTAGATTGAAAATGAGGAATGCACCAAGGGGTGTGCTGTTTACTTGTAGCATGGCAGCTGGTTAGCTACTCCCTCTCTGCTCTTTTATACCCCCCTCCCCTGCTTTTCAATTCCAGCCAGACCCCAGGCTCAGCAACTAAACTGGGGGCTGGAATATTGTGCACTGGGGATCAATGCAGTCCTGAGTGAAATGTCAACTGTGGCCCTGCGATGTGTCAGGCTGTGAAGGAGTTGTAATGGTTATTGATCCACTGTGCACTTAATGCAGAGCTGCTTCAACATGGCGAGGGCCAGCTGCAGCACAAAGATATGTATGAGATGAGATAAAACTGAGAAAATAGAAAAGAAAGAGCCTACCGTTATCCCCTCCTTCCATCCCTCCCTCTCTGGCTGCAGATTGATCTTCCTCTTCCTACTGATTCTAACTGGGGTCTGTCATTATCTTACTCTGTCATTAGGGGCTCCATTGACAGGTCTAGTCTGTCCGTGTCACTCTACTGAGACAGCGACACTTTTCCTTGCGGTGTTCCCTGCATTTATTAAAGTCTCTGACAGCCTGGCTGTAGCTTTCAACATAGATGGCTTTTTAGGGTTTTAGGGAATGGCGAGCAGAGATGGGAAGTAACGAAGTACAAGTACTTCGTTACTGTAACTAAGTACTTTTTACTTTTATCCGTTACATTTTAACACAAGTACTAGTACTTTCTACTGAGTACTTTTTCAAAATAGGCTTGTTACTTTTATTTTAATGCATGATATTAGACCAAGGAATCTCTTTTTAGACAATTAAAAAAACAGCTCCCGTAGATGGTTCCAGTCTCCGCCAATCGTATGAAGCGTTACTAGTGGTGGTCCCCTACATCATGGGTTTTCAACAGGTGGTCCGTGGACCACTGGTGGTCCGTGGAGGTATTGCATGTGGTCCCTGACCATGCATTTAGTAATGTAGGATTTGTTGATTTGTTTTAAATGTTCTTTCCACTAGTTGAGAAACCGTGAACTGAATGACCTGGTGACCTATGATGAGTCCATCCATGTAGTCATTTACTGACAAGTTGGAGTTCAAGAAATTCAACAGAAAAAGGGAGTTAGAATCTCAAGAAGGGGGAAGTGCACCGGATTGTCTGGTTGAGTCATTATTATTAGGACATTTTACCAGTAGTAGTCAACGGTTGAGAAACAGTGGGATGTATACAAATGGGATGCATAGCAAGTGTTAACTTACAAAAGCACTCATCTTAGCCCATATCCCCACCCAACACAATAGTGGTCCCCAGGTTGATATAAGTCAGGGTGGTGGTCCCTGGTTCACAATCAGTTGAAAACCCCTGCCCTACATCCCAGCTTGTGATTGGCCCTCTGACGATGTTAATACATTTCATTGGCTATAAACCCGGAAACACAGACCAAACACAGACCACCACCACACACACATGCGTATCTCAACCTGCCGGATGTGTTGTTGTTTACATGTATTTGCGGAACCGAACCAGGCAGAAAAATTAGCGACACTGAGGAGGAAAGTGACAGTGACAAGTGTTTTTGTACTAAGTTGAACATTTGAGCTTCACTGTGCAGTGTACACATGTGTCTGCTTGAAGTTGAAAGTTTCTCCACGATGACTGTGCTGACTGTGTGCTGATTAAAACAATCTGATTTGAAAAGGTGGGTCTACTTACATGAATCATCAATCAGTAATGACAGTTTGGAAATCAGTGTGTTTGGTGGGGATCTTTTTAGTTTAATAGCCTTCGACGCATATGAGGTTACAGTTGGCTTTGCAAATCCAGTAAAAATACTTTTACTTTTACTCAGAAAGTACATTTCAGAGCCTGTACTTTTTACTTTTACTCAAGTAATTATTTGAATGACTACTTCTACTTTTACTAAAGTAGTTTTTTACACAAGTAATTGTACTTCTACTCGAGTACAGAATGTCAGTACTTTTCCCATCTCTGAACCTAACCATTGGCGAGGCAAGTATAATCGGAAGACAAAGTTGTGCATGCTGTAGTGTAGACGGTGTGGTTTCCATCAGGTGGCTGGCTATGGAGATCAAAATCAGACCACCTGTGTGAAAGGGTCAGGGTATAGTCTGCACAGACCAGATCATTGAGGTCAGGGCTATGAGGAGCCCCTGGAGGTTAGGTTGGCCTATATACGTGATTATACCCATCTGTGAATCACATGTGAATTACATTTTCATATATTAGGCTACTTGTGAAATTCAAAATTAGTATTACTATTTATTATCTGTCAAACTAAAATTATCTCCGTTGTCTGTAGTTTACAAAGTAAAAATAGCTGCTGTGATTAAAAGGATTCAAATTCAATTTGTTTCAGTATCATTCAACAAATTGACTATATGACATTATTAAATTATTACGGTAATTCTAAATCAAAGTCAAAACGGAGAGTGTTTTTGGAGGGTGAAATAAAGATGTTATTTATTTATTTATACATGGTGACCATTTTCTTCATTAACAATTTCTGTGTAACTCTGTTCCTGTACAATTTCTAGGAATTAATTTGGTGTGTGTGCGTGCGTGCATGCATGGCAGTGCTGCTTGCCAGAAATAGCAGATTTTCAATTGAGTAACATGATGCATCATGTTTTCTGCTCGAAAATGAGCAATATTTGACGAGTGTCACAGTCATGCAACAAAGTATTAATTAGCCTTGTGTGTAGGTAGGGGTTTTGACTGCCCTGTAACACACAGGCTGCGCAGTGGGATGGAAATTCTAGGGGATTGGTGCTGAATTTGATGACATGGTTTGTGACTAGAGTCTCATAATTTGAGTGTGATACAAGTATTTGAGCAGCAAAACTGTAAACTGTTGCTCGCCTTGCCTGGGAAGATTTATTCCAGATTGCCAGGCCTAAATGGTCAGCAGCCGTACATGTGGGAGCATTTTAAGGATTGTCTGAAAACAATTGCAGAGGGTTGGGGGTATAGTACCAAGAGTACCAACTAGAGATCAGGTAAAATGTAGTCAGGTAAAATAATGACGAACCATACTGTATCTATCGATCTATCAATTTAGTTTAGTTTAGTTTTTGGTCGATGTACCGGTATGCCTGCATGCCTGTCAGTCTGTTTTATTTATTGATCTAATCCCTAGGTTGTCCTCAGACGAGCTCTCCATTGTGAATGTACTCCATCTTGAGTACATCCATGTATGTTAATGTAGGACGTCCTCGTGACCCATGCCCGTATGTTGGTTGCCACCACTAATTTGCTGGCTGCCAGCTCTTGGTGTCTTTGGCAGTGTTACTGCTAGTCTCATTCTCCTGGCTGCTATTTTCTGGCTCACCCTTGGCATTCCATCACACAGATTCTTGTTGGTAACGTGTACTCTTGCTCATATTAAGTACTGCACGCAACATTCTGGTGTGGCACCCATCTAGAGACTTCTGCAGGGTTGGTTTCAGGGTCCATTCACTGCCATATAGAACATAATCTCCCATTGCATAGAAGAAGCTGAGTTTGATTTGATGGCCCTCCATGCATGTGCTTTCCTCAATTTAAGATCTTGCCACAGGACTACTGTGGGGTGTCATCTCTGCCTCCTTGGTGTTATGGTGATCCTGCTCTTGGCCTTCCTTAGTGCATAGTCCAGGGCTATGACAAAGAGGAGGGGGGGCTAAGGTGTCCCCTTGCAGTACCCTAGCCAAGATGTCAAACTCCTCACTGTTGTAGATGGATGGATGGAGCCCGCACACCATAGGTACAAAAAAAATACTTTCTTTATTGAGCGCCAATCGGACAACTCACTGTTGCCATTTGGGGTCACCACTCGCCACCTTGGCCCTTGTTTTTGCGTACACGGTCTCTATTGCCCTGAGTAAGTTGGGAGGGACACTGTAGGGTCATCTTCGTGCCTCTGTGGATCAAGAAAAATGCCTTTTTGAAGTCGATTAAGCACAACACAGCAGTCACATTGTTCTTTTTAACCTTGATGATTCTCCTTAGGGCCAATCATCTATATGACTATAAGTCTGTCTACATCCCTACTGTATCTGCTTATCCATCCATAGATATTATAAACCTGTAGTGTATGTTAAAATAGTAGATTTTTCAGCTCAGATCACCAAAAGTGACTCCAATTAACCTTTTTAATGTTTTGTTTTGAGTGTATGGCAGAGTAACACAAATTTCTAATGTATGCTTATGAAGATGTTTCTCAGCACCTCCTGAAATTGAATGAATATAAAATTACAGGCTGACTCCAGCTTCCTAGAAAAATATATATATTTCAGCGAGTGGCGATGGTTTAATCCGACACCTACTGTGACATGAAAGAGCAATGCATATCTCACTATTATCTGTGCTGTGTGCACTGTGCGGGTGAGATGAAATTGATTTTTTTATTCCAAATCGAAGAGCTGATGGACACATATTTATGAACACCCATAGTTTAATGCAGTCTACAATGCTGCCATGTCTGAGTTCCACTGAACAAAACGTGTTCTTGAAAATAAAAGGAAAGGCGAAGAACAAAATGATTCCTCGAGCTTTCTATCAAGCTCCTGCATTCATGGCAAAGTCTAAAGGGCATGTCAGTCCTTCTGCCTCTGAGAGAGGTAATTATCCTTTTCCTGTCAGAGAACAACAAATGATACCAAACTACTGCATGGGGCACTGCATTTGGAAGAGCTGAAATTTGTCAATAGGAAGGAGAGGGAGGATTAATTTTCAGGCAGCTGCATGTCTGCTTTTTTCTTGTTATTTTCATTGGTCATTTGTTGTATATATTTTTGATGTCTTGCAGTGGGTAGGAGGACAGTGTTTATTTACCTCTTACCTCTTTGTAAGCTTCTGAGAATGTATTTATTTGCCCTGCATTAACATATCTATTTATAGTCCTATACTTTCTTACTGTCGTCTTTTCTGTTGTGGCCATTTCACTATATATTGTCCCGGTAATTTCTTTTTCAGCATCTCTGTTTTTTGCCTTTCAGAAAGAGCAGTGAATAGAGGGGAAATTATCACAATTACTCATATAATTGAGCCGTCTTTGTAGCAAGTGCAGCTTCAGTAGCCTTTTTCCATCAACCGAAATGGTTTCATTATATGGGTTTTTCATATTCCCTGACACGGGGCTCTGCTGAGGGCCTGGTGCGTGGATGAGATGCAGGGGGAACAGAGAGAATCATTAAGGTCACAGTAGGAATAATTATCCCAGCTATGGAAAGAGCATCTACAGCCTTTTCTCTACCCTGGCACAAATGCACTGTCCACGGCTTTTAGTCACAAAGAACTTTGTAACAAATGGAGCTGCTACCTACTACTTATACAAAGAAGAGAGGCGGAGAGTAAGACTTGTATCAACATGACAATTTTCCATCATTACAGTAAGACTAATGACAGGCATGGACTGTGGGGATCAAGGAGAACACAAAAAGAGAGGCACAATCAGGTGTTGGCTGAGTGCTGACCTCCTTCCTGTCTTTGTTGACGACTTAACTCTTAACAAAAACTAGAAAGGGGGCTCTAGAGTAAAGGCGCCGTGACAGCTGAACTTCAAGCAGCCTAACCCTCCATGGGCAAATGACTTAATTGGCAAATTTGCATGTTTCCCATTTGTAAGGAAATTAATTCAATGGGACAGGCATTGAGAAACCTTTTAATCAATCATTGTTTAATGAGGGTCAGATAAACACATAGCTACCAATATTATATCACTTTCTATAATATTGTTCTGTCAGATCATGAAACCAACAGTATTTAATTTAATAAATATAAATAAACCAGGTTTTATTTGACATGTTGATGCCCGCGTACTTCTCTTCTACACAATAACCGGTGGCCTGTTATAACACTGAAACTATGAAATGTCAGTGTAAGGCTGGTTTATTTTAACAGTTTAGCTGAATTAACTAAAAGCTGTATTTTTCCAAAGTCCCTTTCCCCTGCTTTCACTCGGGTAATTGGTCATTTTGCAGCCAATTTTAGGCAGGTTGGAGGCTTGCTGCCACGTCCTGACCCCTGCTGCTGCTATAATGGGGACAGCATTTCCACCAGTCCACTGGGGGTTTACCACACTGTGACCCCTGCTTTCTAAGGTGAGAGCTTCACTGAACACTGGCCAAAGGAGAAAGGAAGCTGAAATACGACTTCTCAAGTCTATGGTCAGTCTTTTTATTTATTTATTTAGCTGTTCCAACATTCATCTATACCAAATAGCTTGTTGTAGTTTGGTAATTTTGTTCTCGAGTTATGTCAAAGGACATAAGAAAACTGTTGACATTTTAGTTGGCTCTATGGTCAAATATAAGACCTATAGGGTTATGCTTGTTTTTTATATAACATTCCCTGCTGTCTACAATGTCATATACGTGATCCAGTAGTCTCTCAATGACATTATGTATAATAAAATACAAATTTATATTTCAGGGAGGTTCACATTTTTGAAAACACGGGTTCAATTCAGCATCATTCACAGATGACCATTAACCACCACCCCCTCCCCCACCAGTGATGGTGGTCAGTAGGTTTGTTAATCTGCATTTATCATGTTGCCAGAAATAAATATTAAGACACTTCTGCAGTCTTCTTGCTATATAATTAAAACAAGTGGAATCAATTATCACATATAGTAATAATATTCTTCTACTATACAGTTTGATCATTACGAAACACACACACGCAGTCTCTATACAAAAAACGAAATAATTATTCTTAGGTAAAGGCTGTTACTCTAGTTTGGATTGTCCTATCTGCTACATAGTCTGTAGGCCTATAGTAATTTTTAGGTCACCTTGTTTTCCTAAAAACAATAACTGCAGACTATTTGCAACTGTGCCCTGTAGTGAACCACATGACAACACAATACATTTCAGTTTCCTAGATGTAATGATTAAATTTATGTTCACAAATATATAGTAAACAGAATCAATTCATATTTTGATGCTACATTGAACATGATGAAAATATACCCCGAGTTGTAATGTATCTAATTTGTATTCAGTGAAGCTGCAAATTACAAGATGGCATGGCAAAGACCACTAAAGTGAGAGAGGGCCCAGAACGAAGGAGAACGGCACGTTTCAGCTATTTAACTTGACCCCTTCTTAAGCAGAAAAATGTACCCAACAATTCACATGTTAAATTTTCAGAATTTAATTAACTCATAGAGTTTTGTCTGAGGGTGCATGTGTGATCTACCAGAGACTGTAAGGATTTAAAGACTATGACTATATGCAAAGTACACATTAGAATAATATCAGACAACAAAGTACTGCTGTAGTGTTGAGATCTAACACCATTTATTAAAGAATAATAAATAAGTTGCATGAAACACATTTTGTATTATAGGCTACTTACTGTATCCTATATTTTTGTGAATTGACATTTTGTTATATTTTCCATTACAAACTTTCATGCCTAAATCAACATAAAAAACTATAGCCTTAACTAAGCAAGACAGGCCTATTGGGTAGTAGACTGTGGAAATCCAACACAGCACAATATTGTACCAATAACCATAATCATTGGCTTATATACTCACATGTATATGGCACAGATGCAAAGGAAGAGCAGGTTCCGTAGATTCTTCACAACATTATTCTTGGGAATATCCCCCCTGTACCTGGACTATAACATTTAGTATAGCTGTTTAAATGTTGTTTGGAATTGCAATTGAGGAGGGCTCTCCATCACTGCACTGAGATGGAGTCGCTGACATCTTGGGCCATGCTACAACCCCCCCCCCCCCCCCCCAACCTCTGCACTGGTTGCTAACCCTCAGGTGAAGTGCAGCAGGTGTTAAAACACACTCAGCCACAGAGCTACTCACTCCTAATGAGCGCTGCCTCCTCTTTCCATCCATGCATGGAGGACTTTATTTTTAGTAGAGCTTGTCAGAGCCCTGCCACACTGTAAAATCCAGAGTGTTTGACTTGACCCTGATGGTGTAAGGGTTTACCCTTCTGTGTCAATTTTTACACTCTTAAATTAAAACGCTGCATTTGGCTGATCGTGTTTCGCCAGGGTGATGTCTGTCTGTATGGTTGACCGTTGATCAACAGGCCTTACGTGAAAAATAAGTATCCAGTTGAATACTTAGAGTGTGGAGTCAAATTAGACATTGAATTCATTATTTGAGCTGGTAATAACAGAGTGTGGAGTCAAATTAGACATTGAATTCATTATTTGAGCTGGTAATAACATGATGTTATTGACAGCTGAAAAGTCTAATTCTGATTCAAATGCAAATGTAATAATTAATCTTTTCATGTTTATTAAGCTGTTACAAAAAGAAAGCTATGAAAACATGTTGATGAGAGATTCTTAAAATAGCCTATATTTAAGTCGATGGATATGGATATAGGCTTGCATTTTAGCACAAATAAAGATGCTTAGACTTACACTATATAGCTTGGCTCCAAGTTTTTTCCCCATCCATTTTTCTCTGAAAATTCAACATCTATTCTGTTAATGGCTTTGCTCACAGTCATGTTTCAGTGTGCAGATACTATAATCGTGAGAAAATAATGACAGTTATCAGTCGCACCCAGCAAGTACCCATAAAATCTGTCCTCTGTTCTGGAAGATGATAATTATTGGTTGTACTACTATTATCATTGTCACTGTTCATAGAGGAAATCTTGAAGCATTTTTTCGACAGTAATTCCAGATAAATCGCTTCAAATTGGCCTATTTTAGGGGGACAAGGGAACAGCTTTCCTTATAAGCTAATATTTTACAGAATTCAGACATCCAGACGGTTGGCACGCTTGATATTGCGCACACTGATGTCAGCGCCTGTATTTTTGGTAATTCACAACTTGCTTGTTCTCCTTTTGGATTCAATTGTGCAGATTGATAATCACACTGGTGGAATTTATGGCTTTAATTTGTTCAAGTGGATATTTGGAACTGCCGATGGAATAGTTGCAGTGCTTTAGCTCAGTCTCAGACCACCACCAGTATAGCCTCACTGAACAGTAAAATGAAGACCTGCAGGACACTTTCTTTCTCTTCGTGCCCATCGCACTGTTGCAGATTTCTGGTTTCAGATGCTGCGGATTTATTCACTTGAAGGTTTACTTTAAGTAAGTGTATTGCATATACGTTTGTTTTTATACCAATACGTCCATCCGAGTAAACAGGAGATATAATACAATACCTAATATGCAATATGATGTGCCTTAATCATCTGCATCAATGTCCTGTTGCTGTGGTGCTGGCGGCGGCGGTCCAGTCTTTATTTGATGGCTCATCATCATCCAATGTTGTTTTAGTCTGTCGACAATTCAATTAAATCAAACGTCCATGGATAATCTTTCTGGAAGCATGACTGGCCGCACCCCCACCCCACTTGGATTCATCAAATGAGCCCGCGTGTTATACCAACTGTTCAAAGTATGTGTTTGATTGTCCTGTGTTGTAAAAATCGTTTGAAACGAATTTGATGATTGCAAAATAAAATTGTTTATATATGCTTTTAGCCTATAAAAAAAGGCAGCTAAAAGGGTAGGCGTCTTGTCTTCTATACCGCATTGATCCTCGTTGCCATTGTGTTATATTGTTTTCTATATAGGTAACGTATTTGTATTCAACCATAATATCAACATTTCACCCAGACATAATAGGCTATACTCATATAGCTATACACATTTGGCCTATTACACCTTCATTATAGGCCTAGACCTTTCTCACATTATGCTACCTCAGGCTCAAAGTCCTTTCTGCCTTGCTGTCACACAATTTAAATGAGATGGGTCCGGTCAACTGTAGATAATGTTCATTTTGGATCTTTTAAATCCCGGTTGTCTGCGTAAACCATTACCGTATAGGCGCTACATGCAGCTTGAATCAATAAACCTTTTCCTCAAGTTATTTTCGTGATGTCCAAAATATAGCACATATAACACATTTTACACGTCTAATTCTGGCAGGTGTAACCAGACCACGTGCCATTGCGAGTGTTCAATATATGGGTAATTATGCAATGAAAATTAAACACCAGTGTTATGGTAATATACACCCTTCGTAAGCACTTGAGGATAACGTTTAATCAAATGGTCCTGTGAATATTAACCATTTGGTCCAGCAAACTGAGAAAAAATGACCAACGTAACGTATAGCTAATTTAGACGTGTGTGCAATATAGGGAATAAACTACCCCAACCTCACATATCTGTAGGCTAATTAAATAATAATAATAATAATAACAACAACAACTATTATTATTATCTAATACTTTTTGGCTTTTAAATTTGCTTTTGAAAATAGACATCATTAGCTTTGATCTGAGGTCTTCTTTCTTGAGTTTATCACGGTTCTTCGGACCCAGCCCCGGGATCGCCAATCCGCATCATTCTTGGGTAGAGTGGACCAATCAGCGACAGTCTTTGATGAATATTCATGATTCCACGATTCAAACCTTTGAGCGAGTTTGTCTTGATCCACAGCATCATACCTAGACTTTTCACAGAGACAAACTACATTTTCTTATGAATGGAAAGAGAAAAAATCCGTTCAGCTTAAATTTGGATCCATCCTTCACTGAGACCATAGAAGAAAACAAAAAAGCCAGAGAAGAGAACCGCCAGAAGAGATGACAATGACTACAATACCAGAAAGTCTTAATAGCCCTGTCTCGGGAAAAACCGTTTTCATGGAATTTGGACCCCCAAGTCAACAAATGTCGCCTTCGTCCATGTCTCACGGACACTATTCCATGCACTGTTTACATTCTGCAGGTCACACGCAACACGACAGCTCCTACAGTCCAGCCTCATCATTTCCTAGAACTTTGGGTTATCCATACGTAAACTCCGTCGGCAACCATTCCACAAGTCCATATCTCAGTACAGTACAGAGCTACCAAAACAGCTCGGCACTCACACAGACACGATTAGAAGACACAGGTAAGTGTGCAGCATGCAGCCACGTTTTGTGTTAATAATACTTATCATGTTATAGTGCGCGATTCTGTTGACGGTCCAAGACATAGGCCTATTACTCGTAGCATTGGAAAGACGACCCAGATGTTGGGGAATTAGGCTTGGTAATTATTTATTGCGTAATGCTATAAACAATGTATGCAATTAAGGGTAATTATACCTAAAGTACAGCCTGTGAAACTTGCCCCTTAGAAGCAGACTCATTGCTCTGCAGCACTGTTGGATGAGCTGCATGTCGCTACAGCTATTTCACTCTTTTCTCTCCCTCTCAGCACCAGATACAGAGAAGAACACGATCGTCGAAGGCGGAGAAGTTCGGTTCAACGGAAAGGGAAAAAAGATCCGAAAACCAAGGACTATCTATTCCAGTTTACAACTTCAAGCTCTGAACAGAAGATTTCAACAAACGCAATATTTGGCGTTACCGGAGAGAGCTGAGCTCGCGGCGTCCCTGGGTCTTACTCAAACACAGGCAAGTTCAACTTTATTTTTATTTTTTTTATTTTTTTTAATAATTTTAGTGCATCGGCTGTTAACGCCACTTCTCTCTCTTCATATAATCTTGTGGCATTATACAGCCCGTTTATTTTTCTTAAATATAATAACAATTTTAATCTGGTTTATTCTGTGAATGCATGGGGTAATATTTATTTGATTTTCCCTTTAGTTTTGTTCATTTAAACCGTTTAAACCCACTATAATTTCAACGAAAACTTATAGGCTACAGTTGAATGCAAATATATATTTTAAAGATTGTCTATAAAAAATAATATAATGATAATGATATTAATAATAATAATAAATATAGCTGTTCGTTCGTGTGTCATTGTCATATAGTTGCTGCTCACACGAATGGGCCTGAAGACGCTCAAACATGTATACCTGCCACTTTGTCATTTCAAATTGGAAAACTCAAACATCCATATCTTTTTTCAGGTGAAGATCTGGTTTCAAAATAAGCGGTCCAAATTCAAGAAGCTGATGAAACAAGGTGGAGGCACACTTGACACCAGTGCTTTGGCCAATGGCCGTGGACTTTCGAGCGGCTCCCCCTCAGTGGCACCTGTCTGGAGCTCAGCGGCCACCGTGAAGTCCTCGGAGCAGGGAACACCACCACCGGGGGCTTACATTCCCAGCTACACGTCATGGTATCCAACCACACACCAAGAATCTATGCAACAACAGTCACAACTCATGTGAACCAATATAACCAACCCCTCAACTCCTCCATGGTGGCTCATATCAGGAGTTTGGGGCCAACCACACATGAGTGGCCCTGCACTAGCTTAACAGATGTATCCCGGACTGGAGTTTGCTCCTCAAGGCGCCATGATGCAGCTGACATAATGGCCTTCTCATCCCGGACGACGGTCGGGTCAGTGAATAACGGAGCTGACACACTGAAAGGGCACCATCCATCCATCCTGCCCAGCCCAGCGCGCCCAAGGGCACAGAAATCTTTCCGATCCACGACGTTCAGCGGAAATGGATTCTTTCGGCTGCTGTTTACCATTTTGTGACATTTTAAAGACTCGGCGTTGTAGGCTGTGTGTTAAAGTAAATCTATTGCGCTGTACACCATTTGTCAAGACTATCCACGTGTTTGTTTTGTTTTGTTTTTTTTCTTTTACTAATTACCTTATATCTACCGCTAGCGGCTAGCCTATATCACACACAGAGAGATCAGTCATCAGTATATGGTATACAAAGGACTTCGGGCCTTGTGAGGTATACTGTATGGCCTATTATTTGCAGTTCCTGGCTGGGCCCATGATAATACCATGATGAAATAATGTGACGAACGGCTAAATGTCCATTATATTGTTCCTCCTCCTCCCAAATAAAAATACTAATTTAAAATAGAAACATTTTTTCCTCACCCAATAGGCCAATGTATCTCATTGTGCAAGCCTCAACTGCTATGTTGTTCTATGTGTATTCTATTTAAGTTAAATTATTAAAAATAGCATTTTTTTTCCTTCTGGCCTTGTGAGGTATATGGCCTATTCTTTGCGGTTCCTGTGGCTGGGCCCATGTTAAAGTCAATATGTGTTTATTTTTGTTGTTTTTAATGCACTAATGCAGGCAAAGCTCTATAAGGCTCATCCCCATGTGTGTGAAAACGAACCAAGGCCTAACGATGTGCTGCTTTAGAAAAGATCTCGGAGGTAAACAAAACCATTGTCACTGTAATTGTATGGACCTGGCAAACCGACGGTTGTACATAGACATGTTCAGATTTGGTTTGTGCTGTATTCGATATACGCTGTGAAACAGGGTTTTAGGCATTAAAGTTAATTATTATGTATTATTCGTCGAGATGTGGTTAGTAAACATAGAAATATTTAGTTTTGTAATTATCGCTTTAATTTATTTCTTTGATCATGAATTGTATGTACATAATGTGCAAAGTTTCAAAAACAGTAAAATAATGGTTTAAAATATCTTAAAGAAAAGGTGTCTCATTGCTATAATTGTGATGAAAGAATAGAAAAAGAGTTGGTCTACTCTGTAGGCCTATGTATGGTAAAATAATGACATTTTCAGATGTTGTATACCGTGCGTTTTCAACTGACTTATCCAAAGGAAACAAAAGACGAATGTGAATAGGCTGTATTATTTAGTTATTTATCTAGATATCAAAATGTATAGTACTGTAGAAAATGCTATAGTCCGACATACTATATCCGTCATCTTGCTGCAGTGCATCACCTCTGGACGGGAGACGGAGCTGAATCATCTTCTATTATCTATAACATTTCAATGAATTCAGCAATAATCGCCCTTGTTTCTTTTCACTTGACATCTAGTTCTACTCGTCTATCATTCTTCCAACAAACTCTATATTTATTCGATGAATAGACGAGAAAGCAATTCTGTGCGTTAAGTGAATAATTGGAGAAGAGGCAGGTGCATGCAAAAGGATGAGAGGGAAAGACTAGGAGATCTGTCTGGATAAGTGAAAGTCTTGTTTGGGGTTCATGGTTAACTGCAAGACAGCGGTTTAAAAACACTGAGCAGAAGGAATGTCAAATTTTACGGGGACCAAAACATTAAGGGTATTTTCTGATTTATATTTTCGTGGACTGGTGTTATTGCACTGGTGCGTGCGTGCGTGAGCAAGCGTACGCTCCAGCTGCAATATATCTATATAAATATTCTTGTAAATTAGGATTACAAATTTACAAAGCCTATATGTTGCCCCCCACAAAACAAAAAAGACTGCCCACATCCCCGAGAGAAATTCGACTACAAATTCGTATGGATTTCATAATCTTATACCTTGATACAATTAAATGTATGAGCACTTAATTCTTGGCTTACATGGTTACAACTGAAACTGTAGCTTGCCGACAAATCGTTGTGGTTAGCAGTTATATGCTATATATACATAGGCATATTGGTATTATTATTAGGCATATTATTATTGTCAGAGTTTAGGCTGCAATGCTGCAACCTAGCATGGACTAAACTTTAAAATCAGTAAAAACGGACTTGCACAGCTTTATATCAATGTGCTGAACTGTTACTTTTACACACAAGTATAGCTATAGATATCTATAGATGCATCTTTAGAAAAAAATAAATTATGCTGTTGCAAGCAAATATCTCCCATCTCTCTGCCTTGGAAAAGCACAGCTGCACACCCAAGAGGGTCAGTGTTATTTCGTTGTATTCTCCCCATGATTACGAGCTGAGCCCATCAAACCCAACATAATTACAGTAATTTTGCCCTTATTTATTCTAATGCCGTTTCCTATCTCAGAGGTAATTATGAAAGAAAAAAAAGCCGCTCGGAGAATCTTTCTGCGTTAACAAAAGAGATGGTGCTCTGAAAGACATTTGCTGCGCAATAGATGGGGAAATGAAATAGGTGAGCTGCCTGCATGCCATTTCGTCACTGTTCCCTTAGACTTAGCCTGCAAGGCTGGCAAATTGCTTGCAGGTGTATATCATAGAACTGTCAATGCAAAGAGGATTCAAAATTAGCCAAGCACAATGTAAGAGTAATGAAAAGCAAGCATGAAAGCAGCTACTATAAGTTATTGCAGAACAAGTTCAGGGAGGATATAAGGCTAAAACATATATTGGTATAGGCTATAAAATAAATGTGTGCGTTCTATTTTGCCTAAGTCATGTTACCGACAGAACAAAAAGTTAGAAAGGCAAAATTAGATATAGCCCAACGTCTACAGAAGGTGCCTAGTTCAAAAGAGAATATGAGATAATGCTAATAAAAATAGATTTAAAAAGAAAAGGTAAACTGCAGTCTTTTATACTTTCTGGCTTGTTTCAGTTTGAACACGTCGTCAGACAATTTTTATTTAAAATCGATAAACCAAATGACGTACCTCCAAAAGGAACCGGCAGACTGTCTTCGATATACGATCATATAATTCACCGTTTAGGCAGGTCGACCAGAAGCATCCCATGGAGACACAAATCCCATAAACCGTATCCAATGTGCAAGACTGTTATAACTGCAGAGTTCGGAATATGACTGAAATGCCTGCTTTATTTCTCCTCTTTATAGCTGATGGGGAAAATGTAGATTATTAGCATAAATGTTTACTCCTCATTACGCTGATGACATTGTGCACTCGAGATCTTGGTAATCTTTAGGGAAATTATGAGTATTTTTTTAAAATTTAAAGCAGCAGTTACCATGCAATTGAGGCTAATTCTGCGTAGGCTCCACACGGATATAATTATCGATGAGTCAAGATGTTATGCTAAAACTATATGCATTGATATTCCCATGTATTATGTACATGCAACTTTGACAATGTTGATCCTTGAAATTGCTGGAAATTGTCTTGCGTAAAAATTACAGCCCATATTAGGACATCTGAAATTGCGAAGAATAGTAATTGCAGGCTTTCGATGTGAAAGCCAGAATGCTCAAACCAGAGCAAATGTGGATGAAATTACAGATCGGGGTATAATTAGGATAAGGGGTATGGCATTTACAAGTTGCCCAGTGCATGGGCTCCGGAATCATACAATTATACATTTTTTTTAATATTACATATTTTGGCATTTTCTGCTTATTTGGAATCGGAGAGTGTAGAGACGTAAAACCCGGGGGCAGAGAGAGAAAGAGTGAGAGAGGAGGAGAAGAGAGACTGCACACAAGACATCACCGATCACGCTGGGATTCGGATTCGAACCTGGACTCCTGGAGCCTCGCAACTCGAGGAGTATTCGGTTAGTATAGCCTGCCCTATTGTCGAGTTTATGGGCAGCCATTAGGCTATTAATCCATAGGCAAGCAAACGCAACCAAACAAGGATTTACACAACATCAAAGGGACAGTTTGAGAAGAATATCAGTGAAGCGTTTCCCCTTTCAGACCAGGCTGCCTGCACAGATAGATTATAAGCAAACTTAAATCGATATAGGCTATATACATCTCGTTCGAAATGTGGTGTTCATGAATTTCAATAGAGCATGAAGCAAGTTATTGATAGAAATACCACAGAATGAATCAACAAGATGACAGACACATTCTTGTTTAATATGCTGCTGTGCGACTATAAAATCACACATTATTAACCTCCACATGTATATTAAATGCTATATCATATATGCAATATAGGCCTATCGCATAATTATTAACCATGCACATAAATATGTCCCTTATTTTCCGCGGGATGCTGATCCACATCAGCTTATACGGCTTGTACTCGTGGGATCCATTGTTTATATCAAGATGACAGGAAATAATGTCCCATCTAGCAATCACTGCATGGTCTATATCCTAATTATGCAAAACGAGAACTACCGTATTCTAAGCTATTTTATGATCATCTATTTGCCGGCAATTCCATCGCAGGTCGACAATGATCAAATTCCGGGACTGCATGTCACCTGTGGCATTTGGAATCTAATCAACCAGTAGGCCTACATGTGTTTGAATAATTGTAAACATGCCATCTGCTGTTTCTCATAAAAATGAGTGATTTGTCATTCAGGAAGGACCGACATTTTTTTTTAGATAACACCAATAAAAATCCTTTCCGAAAACGCATGTTCATATTTAATATATTTTACATAGCCAGCCAATTCCACATGAGCTAATAGTCTAGATAAATATAGGTCAACCCGGCCGCCCGCGCTTCGCCTTGAGAGGCCTTTCTTGTGAGTGAACAAGATGTGAGAAATGTTTCCATCTTGTTTTGGCTTTAGGCGGTCTTGAATCGAGTTTTTTTTAATATGTAGGCTGAGTTCATAAAACGTCTGGAAAGCGGTGTTCTGACTCCACAGAGTCTAAGGGGCTGTGCTCAGTCAAACGCCCTCATCTTCCCTCTCGCATGCCAAGGCATGTTGCGTGCCTTCGAACAGCTCTCTCTGCGCCCTCGGGCACCGTGTCTCGGCTCGGTTAATCATCCTGTCTATATCGTGTGTTCCCGGGGCGCGGAATAATGTGTCTTTAAAAACATAGGTCATATTTACAGTAGGCTATATGGCAGCTATGGATAATAGTATCCAGGAAATAGTACCAAATGCTGTTTATAAAATGTATTCTGTGTAAATGTTATTAAACTCCACTAACAACGTTTTGCTATATGGCTATATATAGCCAATTTAGCGGATGTCCTTAAAATTATGGGGGAATAAATATTTGGCTCCTATTTGTTTTTTCGATGTAGAATAAGGTCCGTGCCTCTTGGCGACTGCCCCCCCCCCCCCCCCCCCATAGGCTATTATCCATGTAAATATGTAATAACACCCACATAACACAGCTAAATAGCTGTATACCATCGTGCAACATTCCAGAATCTGCACCGCACTTAGGCCTATATAGTATGGCAAGAAATTGATGCATGTGTACATGGAAACTTGTTTTATTTAAATAACGTCTGGCCATATGGATGGAACACTACTAAAATAAATAAGACAAAATTACAAAAAGTGTGATACAAGTACATTACAGGGAATCAGTAGCTCACGATGCTTAATGGATCTGTCACCAATATAAAATAGTCAAAGCGACATATCAAAAAGCTGTGGTAAAATATTTACAAAGATGGATTCGGCACTTACCCTTATGCAAATTAACGAATGTGATGATGAATGAATAGGGGGTTCTATAACAAAATTAGGTCATATTCAAAAGGCACGATACAGTTAAATTGTGCTACATTTGTGACAGTAGGCCTATAGAATTCCCTGCAATGAATCTTTGAGCCTATACTTGCAGGCCGTGCTGCACAAAGTGACGTCCGCGTGAAAGTAGACCAGGGCCTCGGCTGTGGATGATTTGGGTATTAGTGGTTCACTCATCCCCTCGACATGAACAAAATAAATAAATACAAAAATAACTGTAGAAATATGTCTACCATTTGCGAGGGCTAAAATGAGCAGGTCCACGAACCTGCTTGGCTCCGTTACCTGGTCGGTCCTATAAATGCTTGCCTGTAAAGTTCGCCGTCTGTAAAATGGTATTAATCTTTTTCACCAGTATTGTCCGATATAGAAATAAATTGTTTTTAGAATATCGTCCCAGCGCTTATGGCAGAGTTGTGGTGGTGCTGAACCAGTGGAGTTTGCAGATGCATTGCAGAGTTCGTTGTTGAATACCAAGTGTAGTTTGCCAAAAAAGAAGGCGCAGTCGTGTTCGGAGGACTGTTGCTTTGAGGTAAACTGGGGTTGACATTGTTCATTCTTTGATTCTGTGGAAAGTCCCAGGCAGTAGTTGGCGGAGAGTTGCAAGGGGGAGATTCAATGGAAGCTACAAGCTCTGGAGGGAGTTCTCCACTTTTCCATAACTTCTTGAATTTCGAACGGCGGTTTTGGAACCATATTTTGACCTGAAAAACAACAGATTGCCTATGATATTATTTACCACCACGAATACCAACAAAAATGTGTGTATAAATGACTAAACAAATTAGCCTTTAAGTTGCCCAAAGCAAATTATGGGAATAGTATTTGACAGCACATGGACGTATATCTGAAATGAACCCACCTGTGTTTGCGTAAGGCCCAAAGAAGCTGCCAACTCCGCACGTTCTGGTAAAGCCAAATACTGTGTCTTTTGGAACCTCCGTTGAAGGGCAGCCAGCTGGAAGCTGGAATAAATGGTCCGCGGTTTCCTGACCTTCTTTGGTTTACCGTTAACCATCCGGATTTCTGGTTCACTCTCTTCTTTCTCTGTAGAAACATTCCAAATAGAACTTAAGTCACACACAAGTTTAACCATGCTGCATGTTTACCAGAATTCAACGAAAATAGTAGGCTATAATAATAGGCCTAAAATACCTGAAAGGGGAAACGTTTACCTGTGTCAGCTGGAGGAGGCGAGGGACTTGGACCGTAGGAGGTGTATGCACCGTAAGACGAGTTGAAACCGAGGTCGTATGGTTTATGGTTGTAAGGAACGCCGTTCATGGCGCTGCCGTGGTACTGGTACGAGCCGAGTTGGCCAAATGGTGACCCTGCACAATGCTGCTGCTGGCTGTTGTAGTAGCTACTGTCGGTCGCCGTGGATACAGGCAGTGTTGGGGACTCCTGTGATTTGTGCAAGCCGTGAAAATTACTTGAGGTAATCTGGTTCGAATGCATATCAGTACTTAAACTCTCAAAAACACCAGTCATCTTAAAAAAAGGGGGGGAAAAAAGCTGTCGCGTAACGTAGCCTATGCGCAATGGGGAGAAAAACGAAAATGCGGTTAGAATCCAACGATAACCCTTTTTTAGTAGGCTACTAAATCAAAAGTAATTCCTTTAATACCAAAAAAATGGACAGAAGGCGTGTCCCTCTCACAGTGGCCTGTGATTGTCTGCTACCTTCGATGCTAGCGGGGGCGCATTTTATGAGAGAGCGTGCAGAGGCAGAACGGTTATGTACGAGGCAGCCAATGAGTAAGGGCTGCATGTCTGACAACTCCCCACACTGCTTTCACCGTGCCTTATGGGCCTCTCTCTCGTTTGTATACAGTACACACATGGAGATAGATAGATAGATAGATAGATAGATAGATAGATAGATAGATAGATAGATAGATAGATAGATAGATAGATAGATAGATAGATAGATAGATAGATAGATAGATAGATAGATAGATAGATAGATAGATAGATAGATAGATAGATAGATAGATAGATAGATAGATAGATAGATAGATAGATAGATAGATAGATAGATAGATAGATAGATAGATAGATAGATAGATAGATAGATAGATAGATAGATAGATAGATAGATAGATAGATAGATAGATAGATAGATAGATAGATAGATAGATAGATAGATAGATAGATAGATAGATAGATAGATAGATAGATAGATAGATAGATAGATAGATAGATAGATAGATAGATAGATAGATAGATAGATAGATAGATAGATAGATAGATAGATAGATAGATAGATAGATAGATAGATAGATAGATAGATAGATAGATAGATAGATAGATAGATAGATAGATAGATAGATAGATAGATAGATAGATAGATAGATAGATAGATAGATAGATAGATAGATAGATAGATAGATAGATAGATAGATAGATAGATAGATAGATAGATAGATAGATAGATAGATAGATAGATAGATAGATAGATAGATAGATAGATAGATAGATAGATAGATAGATAGATAGATAGATAGATAGATAGATAGATAGATAGATAGATAGATAGATAGATAGATAGATAGATAGATAGATAGATAGATAGATAGATAGATAGATAGATAGATAGATAGATAGCTCTGTTTACACATTTATTTAATTCCTATTTATATTGCATTTATTTATTTTGATTGTCTTGTTCCTCTTTTGCTTTGGCAATGTAAACGTAGGCTATACGTTTTCTCATGCCAATAAAGCTCATTTGAATTGAAAATGTATACAGACAGACAGATAGACAGACAGATAATCAAAGCAATTTATTTCAGTCAGAAAGGGTTTCTTTCCATGGCCTTTCTAACGAAGCCTAACATTCATATGTTGATAAATAAATAAAATGTTGTGACTGTCTCTCACAGTCACGTGCATTTGCGCGCAAATGTCATGCCCAAATGATACGCATGCACAATTACATTCCCACAACAGGATACAATTAAAATAATTAATATATATTTTGCAAGCCTATACGTATTATAATGTTGTTATATTAAACAATCTGTAGGCCTATACGTCTCTGACTCTGTCTGGATTATTCTCTTCAGCTTTTAAGCGAAATTCGAATTAAATGGAAGTAAAGAGCACAGTCAAAGAAAACGAACTAAACAACGGTTGATGAGAGAAATCTAAAAGGGTAGACTGACTTGACTACCTGGTGTTCTTCGAGTGATAACTCGCGGCCCCATGTGGTGGAAATCGCCCACACAGCCATATTATATTTGTTCAGACTGCACATGAGACATGACCAATTTCTTGCAACTAAAAATGAATCGCATTGCACTCGATTCGTGCGAACATAGACTTCCTGTCGTGTTAAAAAAATGAACTGTAAATATAGCCGCCAAGTTAAGCCAACAATCGATTCGAAGGATAGGCTATAAAAATGCTTGACAGCAGTGGAGCAATTCATATATAGGCTGCTGCCTGCAATGCATCATGCTATCAGGCTCAGCTCCTCTGGTCCATAGCCTCATAATAACTATATGTGTAACAGTGTTAAGAAATACTTTCTTTATAGTTCAATTATGTTAAACTTGGGACACAGCCAGGCTAATTCATTTCGTTTTGTATGTAATACATTTTATCTGGAAGATGTTGTGTTGCATTGTGGGTACTCCTCAGTACAGAGGAACTCCATACTGAGGGTAAGATGGTCTCCTGTTTGCTCAGGCACAAACAAATTAATTACAAACATCTATGCTTCATATAAGTGGCCAGATATGCACTGATGTTTACATAAAGTTATTCAGTAACACTCGTTTTTGTATTTCATGATATGACATTTCTTATTTCATTGTTTACAAAACGGTTAGCATGTTGCTAGCTGTTAGCTGTGCTGTGTAGCCTGTGTTACATGAGAATTCACTGACATGGAGTATGTTGTGTCTGAACAGGAGATGACCCAGATGTATTACTGTGTCTGAGCTGTGGTTGTGTGTCCCATTGTGCTTTATCAGGTATGTTCTGTGCAGCTGTGTGATATTGTTGTTGCTTTTGCATTTATTTCAGTATGTGGCACTAATGTTCATGTTACTTACTGTACATAAAAATGGAGTTTTAGAGGGGAATTATTCTGCTGTACTTGAGTTCATGTATTAAGGGAATGTTTGTATTTTTGTCAGATTATGTCAAAACAATATAACCACTATACGATCACTATGTCAGTACAGAGGAACTCCATACTGAGGGAGATGACCCAGATGTATTACTGTGTCTGAGCTGTGGTTGTGTGTCCCATTGTGCTTTATCAGGTGAATAAACCACACTCTACCAACTGCTCCAACCTGGACTTGTGTCAATGCTTGATGAGACAGCAGGCAGAATAGGAGAGGTCACATTGGTGCCGTGACTCGAGACTCTTCTATTGAGCTGTGGATGCTACGGAGCGATCCGGGACTGTTCTGCTGCTGCTGTTCGTCTACAGTAAATTGAGTCAGGTGGACGTGTTGGTTTGATACAGTACTAATGGTCAGAGACTCTGATAGGTTTTTTTTATTTTTATTTTATTTTTTACCTGCTATCTGTGCAAACTTTTTGAAGTTTTTTTTGTTTGTTTTGTGTTTTGTGATATTTTGCGCTATTCACTTGATTGTTTGAAATGAGTGATTCGAAGGGGGGATTTTTTGTTACTCCTTTTGGGGTTGGCAGAGGTAGGGGTTTTAAGCCTCCTGTGAATTTACAGTTTGACAGTCCTGTTCAGTGGGGTGTTGTGATGTCGGGTAATCAGAGTGCACCGGGAGCCCGTCAGCTCAGTACTAATGTTGCCCCTGCCCCAGTCAGCCAAAGCACAGGTTCCCCTACCCCAGCTAGCCAAAGCACAGATTCCCCTGCCCCGGCCGGTCAAAGCACAGGTTCCTCTATCCCAGCTAGCCAAAGTGAAGCCTCCCCTGCCCCTACCCCCGATGTCATTGCTGCCAGTATTGTCAGTCAGATGGGTGATGTATTAATTCAGCAGGTCAGTCAGCGTGTAGCACAGGACATTATGTCTCACCTCAGTCCGTTTGTCAGTACCCCTTTACACAGTGCTGCCCCTCCACCTAACCATGCCAATGTGTCTGTCAGTGCTCCCTTGCTCAGTGCTGCCCCTTCACCTGCCCATGCCAATGTGTTTGTCAGTACCCCTTTGCACAGTGCTGCCCCTCCACCTAACCATGCTAATGTGTCTACAACAACTGCACTTGATGTCTCCCATTTGCAATATGTGTCCCATCGGAAACTTAAGGAGCCCCCATGCTTCAGAGGAGACAACTCGGACTCTGTTTCCATACAGGAGTGGGAGGAGCTCATGAGGAATTTCATAAAAAGGAGTAATTTGCAGTCTGAGGAACAAGCAGAGGAGATCCTCGTTCACCTCAGAGGAAAAGCCAAGGATGTTGTCAGGTTTGGGACCAGGAACAGTGATATCGACATCACCCGCAACCCTGACGCTGTTTATGGCCTTCTGCGAAAGCACTTTGATTCTGCCCCATGCTCATCGCTCCCGTTGGCGGACTTCTACACCACACTTCCTGAGAAGGGTGAGGATGCATTTGACTACTGGCTCAGGCTGAACCGTGCTGTTGACCTAGCCACTGAGCGTCTGAAGGAGCAGGGCAAGACACTAGACAGCCCTAGTACTGAAGTGACACGTATGTTCATAAAGAACTGCCCCTCCACTGAGCTTGCTATCACCTTCAGGTCGAAAACAATAGACAAGTGGACAGCTCATGAAGTTCAAGATATTCTGAACGAGTATCATTCTGAAATTGCGTCAGTGATGTGCAGGGCTCCCAAGGAAAGAGTGTCGGTGAATGCTCTTGCTACTGTCCCACCACCTGTACGACCTGCTGAGGGACAGATCTCAATTCGGCCGCAGGCCACTGACCCTGATGCCCTGACTCGCCTTATCAGCATGTTGGAGAAGGTGCTGCAGCAAAGGCCAGTTCCGAGTTCAACCAGACAGTCTGGCCCACGACTCCCCAGGGTTGGAGGTTTGAATAACATGCCCTGTTCTGTTTGCCAAGACGCTGCACACTCTGCATTCACTCACTGCCGTGAACATAGACTCTGCTTCCAATGCCACTCACCAGACCACTCCAGACGTGATTGCCCTAACAGCACATTGCCGACCTCCAATCAGCAGTCGGGAAACTGAAAGATCCGCACTTGAGGGAGGACAGTGTGGATCATGCCAGTAACCCTCCCAACTGTGATGGCGAAGATTTGGAATCTGTGTATGACTCTCTCTGTTCTGTCACAGCCTCCGGGAAGACTGCCATATTCCAGTTGACACACAGGCTTCAGAGAGCTGACAGTTTGTTCTATACTGATGTTCGTGCTGTTAATGCAGTTGATCTGAAAGGAATGATTGACAGTGGCTCCATGTCATGCTCCTTGAGTGAGGCTGCTGTGGCGCGCCTTTTGCAACACTGCCCTGACATTAAGAGAAGTCCTGCTGATGACATTGTTGTAATTGGTGCTGGGGGTCACCATGTCACTCCAACGGCAGTTTATGACTTGGAAGTGGCCATCTACGGTTTCAAGTTGCTCATCCCAACGTTGGTCATTCCAGGGCAAACAGACGACATGATTGTCGGCAGCAATGCTATTAAGGTGCTTATACGTCAGATGAAGAGTTCTGATGACTATTGGAGTCTTTTGGCTGCACCAGTTGACGTCGCTGACGATGAGTGCTACCAGTTCTTGTCCTTGCTATCCAATTCTGAGAAGTGGAAGGGAGGACCCATGCCGGACAAGGTTGGCACTGTAAAACTGAGACAGAGTGTCATACTTGAGCCGATGTGTGAACACCTTGTTTGGGGCAAGCTGCCTGCTTCTGCACCCATATCAGTGGGGAGCACAGTAGTTGTTGAGGCAACCCAGTCGAGATCCAGGCCCAGGAATGTGTTGGTGGGTGCCCCTGAAACTGATCAATCCTAGCACTGAGACCATAATTCTGAAGAGGAACAGCAAGATTGCAGATGTGTCCCCGTGTGTTGCGGTTGAGGAGTTGTCCCCACCTGACAAGGTCTCTGTTAATATGCAGAGTGTCACACAGCACTCTGTGGCCACAAGGTCTCCTGAACAGATGGAAGATGTTCTACGCAAGCTGGGACTGCAGGACCTGAACCTGAACGCCTGTGAGGTGTCAGACATGTGGAAAGACAGACTGCTGCGACTTGTTGAAAGCTATGAGAGTGTGTTTTCGAGAGACAAGATGGACTGCGGGGAGGCCACAGACTTTGTCCACAAGATAAGCCTTGTGGATGAGAGGCCATTTCGTTTACCCTATCGTCGGGTACCGCCCAGCCAGTACGAAACGCTGAGAACAGCTCTCAATGACATGGAGGAAAGGGGCATTATCCGGAAATCGCACAGTGAGTACGCGTCACCCCTAGTCTTAGTGTGGAAGAAGGATGGCAGTCTCCGCATCTGTACTGACTTCAGGAGCCTCAATGCAAAGACAGTGAAAGACGCACACCCACTGCCTCACCAGGCAGATGCCCTCGCTGCGCTTGGAGGAAATGTCTTCTTCTCTACCATGGACTTAACGTCTGGCTTCTACAATGTACCACTCTATGAGGAACACAAGAAATACACAGCCTTCTCTTCACCCTTTGGCCTCCACGAGTATAACAGGATGCCGCAAGGTCTGTCCAACAGTCCTGCAACGTTTATGCGGATGATGATGTCGATCTTCGGGGACCAAAACTTCACCAGTTTGCTCTGTTATCTTGATGACGTGATGGTCTTTGCCCCCACCGAACAGCTGGCCCTTGAGCGTCTGGATATGGTGTTCTCCCGTCTCAGGAACCATAAGCTCAAGCTAGCCCCAAAGAAGTGTCATCTCTTGCGGAGATCAGTAAAGTTTCTGGGACATGTTATCTGTGGAGATGGGGTGAAGAAAGACCCTGACAAGATGAAGGCCATTATGGATGTAAGAGAGGCTGACATGATGGAAAATGACGGTGTCACTCCTTCCTGGAAGAAGATAAGGTCCTTCTTGGGCCTAATTTTCTATTATCAGCACTTCATTGCTGATTGCTCTGCAAAAGCTAAGCCCTTGTTCAAGCTCCTCTCTGGGCGACAGGTGCAGAAGAATATGAAGGGCAGGAAGGCCAAGAAACGATTCTCTGCTCCACCGGTGCTTACGGCAAGTCACTGGACTGCCGCATGCAAAGACTCATTTGAGACCCTGAAGAGTGAGCTAGCCGTTGGTGTCACCTTAACCCACCCTGACTTCAATGAGCCTTTCATTCTGTCTGTTGACGCCTCGTTTGACGGGATTGGCGCAGTCCTGTCTCAAGTTCCGCAAGGTGAGACTGTTGCTCGACCTGTTGCTTTCGCCAGCAAGACACTGTCCCGGTCACAGATTAACTACCCAGCGCATAGGCTGGAATTTCTGGCGTTGAAGTGGGCCATTTGTGACAAGTTTGGCCATTGGCTGAAGGGGAGGCACTTTACTGCCTGGACGGATAACAATCCGCTGTCCTATATCCTGACAAAGCCCCGCTTGGACGCATGTGAACAAAGATGGGTGGCGAAGCTAGCAGCATTCGACTTTGATCTGAAGTATGTCCCGGGAGTCAAGAACATTGTCGCCGATGCCCTCAGCCGCGAGCCATTTGTTCGGTCATGTATCAGTCACCGTCTGATGAAAGAGCCTTACATCGCACTGTTGGATGAAGTCAATGGTGTTGTCAGGGGTACAGTACAGGATGCCTTCCGGCTGACAAACAACTGTCAAGCTGTTCGGGAAGTGGAACCAGGATCATCTGATTCTGATGCTGAAGCTGTCTCACAACTTGCGGAGGGCTCCATCAGCCCTGAAGAAGTGTCAGCAGTGTTGATTGCCCATGGTGACAGTGGCATGAGTCTGCTCGGTACTGGTCCGCCGTTGCCCCAGTTGCCTGGAGAAGACCCTTCCACTGTTATTCCCCAGAGCCAGCTCTTGAGTCTTCAGGAGCAGGATGCCACAATAAGCAGGGTCATGTTCTATGTGCAGAGGCATAAAAGAGCTACAAGACGGGGAGCAGCATCTGAACCTAACTGTGTCAACAAGCTCCTCAGACACTGGAAGAAGCTACGGGTGCAAGATGGGATCCTGTACAGGGTGAAGAAGGATCTTAGACTTAACAAGAAGCTCTTCCAGTTCATTGTGCCAGATAGCCTCAAACATGAAGTTCTCTGTGGTGTCCATGATAATGCTGGTCATCAGGGCCGTGCAAGAACCCTCTCCCTTGCTAGGGAACGGTTCTTCTGGATCGGAATGGAAAATGATATAGCCAACCATGTACGTCGATGCGAGAGATGTGTCGTTGGCAAAACACCTGAACCCGAGGCCCGTGCACCCCTTGAGAGCATACGGACATCTGCGCCGATGGAATTGGTGTGTATCGATTTCTGGTCTGCCGAGCTGAGTGACAAGAAGACAGTCGACGTCTTGGTGGTGACAGACCACTTCTCCAAGATGGCACATGCCTTTCCCTGTCGAAATCAGTCTGCGAAGCAAGTCGCCCGCCGGTTGTGGGATGACTTCTTCTGTATTTATGGGTTTCCCCAGAGGATCCACTCAGACCAGGGTGCCAACTTCGGGAGCAGGCTCATGAAAGAGCTTCTGGAGATGGCGGGAGTTCACAAGTCTCGCACCACCCCTTACCATCCAATGGGTAATGGTGTTACGGAACGTTTCAACAGGACACTGGGGAACATGTTGAGAGTCCTGCCCCCTACAGCAAAAGCCAGATGGCCACAGATGCTACAGACATTGACCTTCTGCTACAACTGTACAGTCCACGAGACCACCAGCTTTGCCCCATTCTTCCTGATGTTCGGGCGAGTCCCGCGTCTCCCCATTGACATCATGTTCCAACATGTCCGCCAGGATGACAAGGTGGTCAGCCGCACTGAGTTTGTTTCTCGCTTAAGGCGGGACTTGTGTGCAGCCGCAGAGATTGCTCGAAGACACAGCCTCCAGGAGCAAGCACGTCACGCCAGAATATACAACCGCCGAGTCAAAGGCTCTTCGTTGGCTGTGGGCGATAGGGTGTTGCTAGCCACTCGTGGCGAAAAAGGCAAAAGGAAGCTCTCTGACAGATGGGACTCGGCTCCTTATGACGTTGTGTCAGTGAGACCTGACATCAACGTGTACAGGATAAAAAATGCGCAGACAGGCAAGGAGAAAGTTGTTCACAGGAACCTTCTTCTCTCAGTGAATTTCCTGAATTTGGATGAGGATGAAGCTCCGATCTCCTTTGTTGGGTCGGATCTCGATGTCGTGGCTGATGGAAGTGGCCAGGAGTCAGTGGCAGCTGGTGGTGAGGATCGCAATGTCCAGACTATGGATTGGCTCATGAATACTCCTGAGATTGAGGACTCTGTTGATGGGAGTGATGTGGATGAAGTTCTCTCCATGGCTGCAGGAAGTGATTCCCTCTCTGGTGACATAGCCGATACCCCTGATGGATCGGACCCCATCCCAGCTGGTGCAGTCCCTTCCCCGGAACCCATCCCTACCAATGCAGTCACTTTCCCTGACCCTGTCACTGCTGTTACATTCCCTTCTCCTGATTCAGTCCCTGTCAGTGTAGCTCCTGAGACAGCACCTTCCCCTGTTGTAGCTCACTCACCTGATCTAGACTCAGTCAGTGTGTCTCACTTAGATCTTTTACATGATGTTAGCCAGGTTGCTGTTTGCACACGGCCTCAGGGTGTAAGTGCAGGTCAAGCTGGTGTGGTCACTACCAGGGTTGGGAGACATGTCAGACCTCCTAACAGATTGATTTGTGAAATGTCGCCACAAGAGGTTGAGGATTCCTCACCTTCAAATTCAGTTTTGAACCACTTACTTTGAGAGTATGTTTGTGGTCTAAATAACCAGTTTTTTTTTCTCCTGTCTTCGTTGGAAGTTTCTGATGAGCCTTGTTTTGGGATAGAGATTTGTGACTGTCATTTTAGTTTGAAGTGTGCAATGTGGGCTAAGATGTTCAGGAGGTGTAAATGGCATCTTCTATCGGTCTGTGTGAAGTGTGGGGTTACCCTATTCTCTTGTACTCCTTACAGGAGGATGTTGTATTGACTGTAATACGTCAGCGCTCTGTTTCATTCACTCTTTTTTTGAGTGGTCACTGGTCAATATGTTTTTTTGGTTGATGATGAGAGATTTGCGCAAGAATTTAACATAATTTGAGGGGGGTGTATGTAACAGTGTTAAGAAATACTTTCTTTATAGTTCAATTATGTTAAACTTGGGACACAGCCAGGCTAATTCATTTCGTTTTGTATGTAATACATTTTATCTGGAAGATGTTGTGTTGCATTGTGGGTACTCCTCAGTACAGAGGAACTCCATACTGAGGGTAAGATGGTCTCCTGTTTGCTCAGGCACAAACAAATTAATTACAAACATCTATGCTTCATATAAGTGGCCAGATATGCACTGATGTTTACATAAAGTTATTCAGTAACACTCGTTTTTGTATTTCATGATATGACATTTCTTATTTCATTGTTTACAAAACGGTTAGCATGTTGCTAGCTGTTAGCTGTGCTGTGTAGCCTGTGTTACATGAGAATTCACTGACATGGAGTATGTTGTGTCTGAACAGGAGATGACCCAGATGTATTACTGTGTCTGAGCTGTGGTTGTGTGTCCCATTGTGCTTTATCAGGTATGTTCTGTGCAGCTGTGTGATATTGTTGTTGCTTTTGCATTTATTTCAGTATGTGGCACTAATGTTCATGTTACTTACTGTACATAAAAATGGAGTTTTAGAGGGGAATTATTCTGCTGTACTTGAGTTCATGTATTAAGGGAATGTTTGTATTTTTGTCAGATTATGTCAAAACAATATAACCACTATACGATCACTATGTCAGTACAGAGGAACTCCATACTGAGGGAGATGACCCAGATGTATTACTGTGTCTGAGCTGTGGTTGTGTGTCCCATTGTGCTTTATCAGGTGAATAAACCACACTCTACCAACTGCTCCAACCTGGACTTGTGTCAATGCTTGATGAGACAGCAGGCAGAATAGGAGAGGTCACATATGGTCCACTAGGAAGGCTACTGCAGGTTAGTAGCCATATTATGCACCATCCACATATGCAGCACTTAATACGTTGTCATGCAGCTCAGCTGTAACCCAAAATGTCATTTTTGGTTACGTAATTTAATTCTCCATCTTTTGACGTGCCCAAGTTTATTTACCTCTAGATGGCAGCATGGATCCTTTTAGTGACAGGCAATACAGAGGTTAGAACGGTAGCTACTAGCCAGTCGTAGAGTATAGGCCTACTGTGAGTGGACGACCCAATAAGCATTACACTTGTTTACAAGAGGGTCCACCGGCACCGGTCCACCTTGTTCAATTCATCAAAACATTTAGAGACATACAAATAGACACTTCTATATATATATAGCCAAAGAACAGAACAGGAGTTCATCATAAAAAGGGAAAAGAAACATATACAGTGAGCGGGGAAAAATATTCCGATTTTATGGGGGCCAGTTTCGAATTGCAGCCGTCCGTAGGCCTATAGGTGCACTTTGAGAGCGGTTTTGAAGGAGTCAGGTGCATGGGCTCGGGGGGTGAGGCCAAGTAGGAGCCTGACCAGTTTGTTTTGGCTTTTGGGAGGTCTGGAGCCTTGTTTTAAGGGCCTTTGAGGTGCTGTGGTTACGTTTTTAATATGCCTTTATCAAATGATATAGAGAGATGGTAGGGTATAGTGCCCAAGCCCTGTTAGCCATGCAGCCTATATGATCTGTGGTGCGCTTGCTACACGCTTGCCTACACTCTCAATTAGGGATTTTCCCAGAGGTTAATTGCACTGATATGTACTGCACTGTGTATGTAGCCGGCTGGAATTGAGCCTTTGGGGCCCCCAGGTACCCCCTCATCCTCGCAACACAGATAACAATATATTTACAACCACAAGCAGTGTTTCCTGCAGGAAAAAGCTTTGGCATGGTGCTGGGCGCAGGGGGGCCTTCTTGCGTAGAACATTTTGATTAATTAATTAATTTGATTCAATAATTAATTAATAAGATTAATAAATTAAGATTGATTTGTATTATTGCTCTTGTATTGCTATTGGAGACACATGGGAGGACACTGGGGGACACTGGGCAGGCACTGGGGAGGCACTGGGAGACACTGGGGAGGCACTCGGGAGGCACTCGGGAGGCACTCAGGGGGACACTGGGGAGGCACTGGGGAGGCACTCTGGAGGCACTCAGGGGGACACTGGGGAGGCACTGGGAAGGCACTGAGGGGACACTGGGGAGGCACTGGGAAGGCACTGAGGGGACACTGGGGAGGCACTGGGAAGGCACTGAGGGGACACTGGGGAGGCACTGGGGAGACACCGGGGAGACACTGGGGAGCATGGGGAGGCACTCAGGGGGACACTGGGGAGGCACTCGGCTGGGCACTGGGGATGCACTCAGGGGGACACTGGGAAGGCACTGGGAAGCCACTGAGGGGACACTGGGGAGACACTGCGGAGGCACTGGGGAGACACTGGGGAGGCACTCAGGGGGACACTGGGGAGGCACTGGGGAGGCACTCGGGAGGCACTCAGGGGGACACTGGGGAGGCACTGGGGGACACTGGGGAGGCACTGGGGGACACTGGGGAGGCACTCAGGGGGACAGTGGTGAGGCACTGGGGAAGCACTGAGGGGACACTGGGGAGGCACTGGGAAGGCACTGGGGAGGCACTGGGGAGAAACTGCAGCCACTGGGGCGACATTGGAGAGGCACTGGGGAGACACTGGGGAGGCACTCAGGGGTACACTGGGGAGGCACTCAGGGGACACTGGGGAGGTACTGGGCAGACACTGGGGAGGCACCATGGCAGACACTGGGGAGGCACTGGGCAGACACTGGGCAGACACTGCAGGGCAGACACTGGGGTGGCACTTGGGGAGGCACTGGGGAGGTACTGGACATTTCATATCACACACACACCATGATTCACTAGCCCCCTCAAAAAAAAGAGAGAGAGAGCGGGGGCTTGGGTACCCCCTGGCTATGCGTCGCGTACCCCTAGGGGTCCGTGGACCACCCACTTTGGGAACCGCTGATTTAAAGGCCCTGCAGTCTAACAAACACAGGTTTCTTGGTGTTGGCTGTGGGTCCTGAGATCATGTCTTAAAGGTATATTCAGTGATTTCACTCAAAAAACCGTAGGTTTCGTTTTTGGCTGTGGGACCCAGCCTTTCGTCCAATCAGGATAGAGAGTCAAAAACGAAACCTAAGGTTTTTTGACCCCCAGGGGTTAACTGGGGACAGGGAGGAACTCCTTATATGGCCAGCACACTCTAGTAGGGAGGATTATCACAACAAAACAAAAAAATAAGTGATATTTGAATTAAGTGAAATCACTGAATATATACCTTTAATTGTATTTTATCTGTCCCTGCCTTGGTGAGTAACATGATGGATAGATGTTATTTAGTTGGTACTAAATAAGTGTTTTCTAAATAAGTATTTTTATTATTTGTTACTACCCTACCCAGTGTGAGTTTCATGTGCCTGCGGAAGCGATGAGCTCATGTGCCAGAGGGGCCGATGTGAATGAACACAGACTCAAATAGGTATACAAACTATACATCATATCAAATAGTTGTTGCAATGATTTATTTGTTTAACTTTATAGTGTACTAAATGTTTTGTTTTCACTTCCTTATAGATGTCACCACTGCTGTTTTGTTTTGTTTGTTTAGACTGATTTTAGTGTTTGGTTTTATTTAATTGAGCCATTTCCTCTTGTTGTTTTCCTGCTGTGTGGTTCAGTGCGTGTGTTTAGCTTTGTTCTTAGTTTTTTAAGATATTGTTCGCATTTTACTGCATTATATATATGAAATTGGTCTAATAAATATTTGTTATTCCATACTGTTCTTAAAAGTTAATAAATTCCTGTGTTTTGGAACTTTGTAATAACTTGCATTGGTTGGGGAACCCAGTTTACTAGTCTATTTATGTAATTCCTTGAACTATCTCAAGGTGGCGTAGTCATAACTATAAAAGTAAATCCTTTGCTACACTTGGTTACATGTACAACCTTTATTTATTCAAATAGTTTGTATTGGAGTGTGAAGCTTGAACAAAATTGCGGACCGCTACAGAGAAACTGCTATTAACCTATACCCATAATAAGGACCCAGGCCAAATGCCATTGCGCAGTATAGCCTACACCAACAAGTCTATGCGTGGCATGTGAAACTATATCTTGCTGTATTTTGCTTTCCATTTCATGGTCATGGTCATGTGCAGAGAGAGAGGTTGTAGAGAGAGAGAGGTGTGAATGGAATCAACCATCGTGCGTGCGCATAGATGGCACATCTCTCTCATGTTTAGGTAATTGTCACGGAAGCCGTGGATATACACGGCTTGGGATATCCGTGGATATACAAGGCTATCCGTGGATACATGGTATACCAAGAGGTGCATGCATAGTCGAAGAAACCTAACAGGCTCCTGTTTTTGTTGACCAGTGAGGAGATCCTGTAAAGGAATCTTGTTATTTGATAAGGACTGGACTGAACAATGCGTATAGCCTACACGAAATGACGAAATAATTGTCCATCAGGAGGACCACAGTAATGATGAAATGCACATAGTCACATACTCACTCTGATTGCACTCTATTTAAATTATCTTTTGAATAACCACCACTAGATGTCTCCCTTTGCATGGGACAGTCCCTCATACTTTGCACGTGTCCCACAAATTGAGACCCTGTCCCACATTGTGACTGGCAGTGGCAGTCATCAGTGTTCAAATTCCCTAGTCCCTTAATAGTTGGCTTTCTGTTGTAAACCTCTGTCATTGTCTATTTTCCTGTAAGATGTGTTTTTTATGTTAAAATAACATGAGAAATATTTCCCCAGGGCTAGGAGGTGGGGCGAAATCCATTCGGGGCGGAGACGTAGGTCCCAACGTATTATCTTCCGTCGTGGCTTATTATTCAATAGGTCGCTGTTTAAATATTAATTCGTCCCGACGGTTTAATAATTCGCCCCAACGGTTAATTTTCGTCGGGGCTATTTATGAATCCGTCGGCGTTCGCGACGTATTTTATATTAGGTCGCGGCGGTTTGATAATAATTCGCCTTGACGGTTTATTTTTCGTCGGCGTATTACAACTCGTCGTGCCGTATTAATTAATACGTCGAAAGGGTGCATGCATGCCTTTTGTGGAGAACCTGCAGGGCAGCAGGCCTTTTTATGCGCGCATCGTGCCCGGCGATCGGCCCACGCGCCCGGGCCCGGCACCACCACGTGCGCCTCGCCGGCCCGGTTCCGTGGAGCTCTCCGCCGTCTCCAGGCGAGCCTGCGTTCCCGAGCTCTCACCTCTTTTGCGCACCGAAAAGACTGCACGTGTGTGTGTGTGTGTGTGTGTGTGTGTGTGTTAGAGACCTGCAAGCCCGTACCGACAGGGCCCGGCCCGGCCCACCAAAACGGGCCGGGCCCGGGCCGACTTTGTCACTGCCCAACGGGCCCAGGGCCGGGCGGGCTCACGCGCCGTTATATTAATTTTCCGATGTGAATTTCACCCAGACTGGACTTGCTTCAGCAGCGCGGCAGCATGCTCCATAGTGACGTGACAATAACCCCTCCGCAGTGTCCGCACACACACAAGCCACAAGGCAAGCACACTAAAATCAGGTCAAAACTATAAAGACTTTGAAACAACGTGTTTTACATTCAATCTCTCTCGCTCCGCACCTATAAACTCTCGTCCTCTCTCTCTCCTAATTATTGTGCAGCGCAGCTGTACACACACACACACACACACACACACACACACACACACACACACACACACACACACACACACACACACACACACACACACACCGAGTACTAAGTAAGTAGCCTATAGGCTACGGCTCTAAAAACATTAAATACTGTGGGAGCATTATTACCACACTAAACAAAGTTGGATTTGTACATTGCAGAAACTGCAGAATGCAGATACATAACGTAAGTGTTCTTATTATTGTCCGTCTACTCTGGGTTTTATAATGCAGCGTGAGTCCGCGATAGCCGATCTGCAAGCTCACAACGCGTTGTGCTGATTGACAGTGCACGTGCAGCAGCTACTGTATAAAACTATAATTAAGTAGGCTACTTTTTAGTGTGATGTCTGTGTGTTATTGACTTCTTGTTCCTTAATGTGGGGTTATCAGAGCGATATAGTGCAGCTGTGAGTGAGTAGCTGCTGCTGCTGCGTCCGTGCACCAATAGAGCGACCACGGCGGCGGCACGCATGCTTGAAATATTAAATAAAAATATGTCAGGCTTCCGGGCCGGGCCCGGGCATAGAGTATATATATCTATAGAGAAGACACCCGAGTTCTCCTCCCATCCACTTGCATTGAGTTGCTCAAAAGCGCATGAGGCGGATTCACTCCTCCTTCCGGGTAGGAACAGAGTGCATTCTGGGACGGATTGCAATGGTGAGTGGCCCCAAACACATGAACGCGCTGCCGTTGAACGCGCACGAGCGTCGTCCGTCGTGAACGTGTACAATGATAGTCAACGGACAGCGCGTTCATGTGTTTGGGGCCAGGCTGCAATACCTTCATTCGGCCACTATGTCCATTTCGCCTCAAGATTTCCTCTGGGTGCCTTCTCTATAAATATATATACTCTAAGGGCCCGGGCCGTTTCTGGACTGTACCAACGGGCTTAGGGCCGGACGGGCCTTAACTCCACGGGCCCCGGGCCGGGCACGGGCCTATATTTTAGGCCCGTGCAGGGCTCTAGTGTGTGTGTGTGTGTGTGTGTGTTTGTGTGTGTTAAATGTGGTCATTTAAATGTAGGCCTATTATATATACACGCACCATACAAGCACCTATATTATATAATATGTGTTATACAAATGGGCAATCAAGATATAGCAGCACCCCCCACCAGCAGATGTATATAAACAACGGCAACAACATCAAAGTCATCATCAATGAACATGTATCAGCCGCTGTTGTCAAACTGCCCCCCCCCCCCCTATCTGTCTATCTGCATGCGCTACGACGCACAGAACGCAATGCGAGAACTCACTCTTTTAGGCCTATACTCTGTCTGAGTGCGATTACTTTAATAAAGGTTGTACTTGTAGCCTATATCCGCCTAAGGCGAGTCATTGAGACACAGACAGACAGACAGAGCTTTGATGATCGGCTAAATTAATATAGCCTTGTATATAAATTCATATGTCCTTGTAGGTTATCTATTTATCTATTGTGTTGGCCAGGGACCCCCCCCCCCCCCCCCCCCCCCCCCCCCCAGAAGGACGATCGTAATCACATTGCCTTGCGCTGTGCGTAAAATAGTATTTCTTTCAGTATGAGGCTATACGCAGCTTCTACACAAAGTGCAAAGGGACCCCCCCCCCCAAGGGTCCACATGGGGTGGGGGGGGGGGAGGCACATGGATAGGAGCACAAGCGCTCAGACTGTATAGGTGCGAGAATATAGTTGCACACATGGCTACACACACACACACACACACACACACACACTCACACACTCACTCACTCACTCACTCTCGTCGCTCCTATGCGGACCTCCGTGATCCCCCAAGGGTCCACGGGGACCCCCCCACCCCCCCAGGGCTTCACGGACGAGGGTCGGGCCATCCCTCCACGGAACCGGACCGGCGAGGCGCACGCGGTATTGCGCCGATCCCCGGGCACGATGCGCGCGTAAAAAGGCCTGCTGCCCTGCAGGTTCTCCACGGGGAAAGGCAGCATGCACCCTTTCGACGTATTAATTAATACTGCACGACGATTTGTAATACGCAGACGAAAAATAAACCGTCGAGGCGAATTATTATCAAACCGCCGCGACCTATTATAAAATACGTTGCGAACGCCGACGGATTCATAAATAGCCCGACGAAAATTAACCGTTGGGGCGAATTATTAAACCGTCGGGACAAATTAATATTTAAACAGCGACCTATTGAATAATAAGCCACGACGGAAGATAATACGTTGGGACCTATGTCTCTGGATTTCGCTGTCTCTCGTCTCGGGCTAGGCCTACCAAGTCGGCCTGTAGGCTACCACCAATGACCAAAATTAGCATTTTAACACAAAATGTGAGACACCAGAGGGGTTTAATAACAGAATAACAGGCAATATTAGGCCTATTGTCAAATTTAATAGCAACTCCCCCCATCCCACACAAGCAACACTTCTGTCCTTCAAATGAACAGTTTGTATCTGGATTCTTGTCACCCCATACACCAGTTGCAGACTGGCTATATGCATCATTGAGCGCACACACACACACACACAACTGGGCCTTTTCTTACAGAACTCCAAACTCCTACAGACTCCTGTCTGTGAGGCGCTGGCTGGCCAAGTGGTCAGGCGCATGCCACATATAGGCTTTGGCCTGACAGCGTGTCACGTGTTCGACTCCTGTTCATGATAATCTTTGCTGCCTGTCTCTCCCCTTCTCTCTCTCCCTCTTTCCTGTCCATCTTCACTTGATACTATCAATAAAGGCAGAAAAGCCAAAAACGAAATCTTAAAAAAACAACAAAATCTACAGCACATATACAGGCCTACATTTGTTCATTTCATGTTCAGTGTGAAAGCCTCTAATGTTCTATTTAAAATAATGAGGAGACTTTTGTGACATTTGTGAGTTGTGTAAGGATCAAGGACAGTTGTATGGCACATTGGCACATGTATTAACCACAATACATGCGCACACACAAATCATCAACATCAAAATAGTTAATATAGACTTCTTTAAAAAAAAAGATAAGTAATCTTCTGAAAATTATCACCACACCAGTAAAACACACCAAGCTGTCCAATCGATTATGATAAAATTATTGTAATCTTCTCTGAGACATCTATCTACTGAGATGGACCTAGAAAGCACCCAAACAGTTCTCTGTGGTTTATATGGACAGGGGGCGTGTTCGGACTGTGCAATGCAAACTAATGGGCGAGTTTGCTCTGGTGCGGTATTTCCGAACGCGCCCAGGATGTCAGGGCCGGATCCAGCCCTGTTTTGCTGCTAACACCCAGATTCAAACTGGGTCTCCCATATGGGAAACCAAACATGTACCGCCCGCTTCAGTATATCCGTTTCTCAACAGCCAAAAGTGTCAAATAATGGTTAGAAGCCGTTTCTCAACAGCCAAAAGTGTCAAATAATGGTTAGAAGCCGTTTCTCAACAGCCAAAAGTGTCAAATAATGCATGGTTAGAAGCCGTTTCTCAACAGCCAAAAGTGGGCCACATTGCATATACTGTCAGGGAGAAACCTCTGGAATTGTGGCTGCAGCTGTTGTTGCCGTACTGATATGGACAAATGGACGCACACGGTCAAATGTTGGAACGGCTTGCACTGCTCAAAAACGACGTATTTGGAAAGTGTATACTGTCAGGATCGATACAGACAAGCAGGTGGTGCCCTCATGGGAATGCCTTGAGTCATCACTTGAGATACCAGAGTGAGGGGATTTCACACCATAGTGCTACAGTCTCAGTGTGCTGATACTCGACTTCAGGATGTGCCAGTGCCAGAATATTCTGTACAACCCTGAGCAGGCTCTGCATAACAGGGCATGCCAGACCACCACCCCTGCCTCATGAGATCATGAGCCACACTGTGGTGTACTATTATGTTAGTACCATTTGTGGTTTTGTTCAAACTGTGCTGGACAGGCAGCATTTCATCATGACCATCCACGTTTCTGAAATGAAATGCACAATTCCAACTGCCTTGCATCCTCTCAGTTCATCCCACTTCAGTAGTCCTGTTGTTATGGTGACAGTGTCCAGTTAATTGATTTTAGTCCCTATGTTTTCATGTATACCAGCAGCTGGTACAGCGGAGCCATTCTGTGTTCACTGACATGAAAATTATGCCAAAGGACAAGAGACATGTGCAAGTGGCTTTTAGTGTGCCCCATATCTGTCCCAGTGGTCCTGGCCTTCAGCATCAGACATTCAGATATAAATATCTGTTAAGCCATATTCTGTGATACGGCAGTGACGCTTGCCGGGGGGAGATTTTTCAAATAAAAGAAAAAGTATTCTTTCTCTGTGAATTGTGTATTAGTTTAATCACTATGTGATCAAAGTAAGGATATTTGAAAGCCTAAAAGCATACCTACTGTAATAGATGCACTTGTGTCATCAATAATTTAGCCTAACGCTTATTGATATGATCATCCATTATTTATCACTCTTTCAGTCCAGAAACCTGGCAAAGTTGCTGGAAATTATTAGGAGCTAAGAATTATTGTTATAGGATATGATATGTCATCATGGTTTTGAGTGCCTATAATTCATCATTCTTTTCATTTCTGTACAATGGTACATCCCATATAAACCCATTATGAAAGTTGTGAAAGTAAAACATTAAGTATTTTGCAGTGAGGCCATATAAACACAAGGGTGTCATGTCAGTATAGAGAACAGCTAAGCATCTAATCTTCAACCTCACTTGCACAAACAAAGCACACAGACCTCAGAGAGGTGTGAATTGATCCCTTCTGCTCCCACTCATGTCCTCACTTATTGATTAATTCCAAAGCTTATATTTACAACAACACAGTCTTATGAAATATTTTCAACTTTTAAATGTAATGTGCATTCCCTTCTGTATTAAATTATCTTAAGTCCACACATCAGGTTAGCCTCGCATCTCATTCATTGCAAATGGTTGAAAGATGTGTACATGCATCCGAGTGAACCTAAATTATATCCTGGCAAAAGGTTCTCTTCCTGTGGTTCTCAAACTTTTCTGGATAAGGCAGCACTTGAAAATCTCAAAAGTGTGCGCGGCCAACTGACAACAGATGGGTGAGCGATGTGCATTTCAGAGCATGATTATTTTAATGATCAATCATAATGAGACAACATGTAGTCCAGGAAGGAAGTGAGACCAGTGTCCATGATATCTGGCACTTTGAAATACTAAAATATCTAAAAACACGTATTAAACCCCAGGAAAGTGTTTCTTGTCTCCCAAACATCATTAAAATAAGATCAGGTTGCAAAAGGGGTGAAGTGTCCCTTAAAGCATGTATATTAATATTATATTTATAATCAATAACATTTAGTGTGCCAATTATTTGGGGGCCCACTTGTCTGTTTTCCCAAAAATGGGCACACAGACAGGTTTGTAATCGCTTGTTTACCAATGATAGACCTTTAATGGTTATTTACCCTTTCCTGTGGGGAAATTCAGGTGTCGACAGGGTCGCGGACTCACGCTGATCTGTATGCACTTCAGGGAGTTGTTGCAAGCATATAAGAAAAGATGTGAATAGAGATCATTTTGATGACACCGTTCTTTGTCTATCAGACATAATGAGACCTTTGACTATTTTATTATTATTATTAGTGTGGTTGCCTATAGTGCAATACCAATAATCTGCTTGTCGTCTAATTGAACAATATTCCTATAGAGATAGGCAACCACACTAGCAATTCTGCAGGATTTCTAGTTATGTTCTACCTTTATACAGGTCCCATTAAGATACAATAGCCTATCTATTGTCAAGGAGCCCTGGGTAGTAGCAGCAGTACAAAAAGTAGAAACTATGAACTATACAAAACAAACATTTACATTAAACAGAAACATTCAAAATAAGTTAAGAGTACAGTAATAAGGCAAGTTATAAGGATACTGTATTCTGTATTCAGAATAATGCAATGACCCACTTTGGTTGTCCATATGACTTGTTACTAGGAATCCATGGTAACCGCTGCTGTCTGTTTTCAATGGAAATGTCCACTGGCCATATTCACAAAGTGTCCGTTTTGCTCTGTGGGACGTGTGTGTGTGTGTGTGTGTGTGTGTGTGTGTGTGTGTGTGTGTGTGTGTGTGTGTGTGTGTGTGTGTGTGTGTGTGTGTGTGTGTGTGTGTGTGTGTGTGATTACATGAGAGCACAGTGGCTGCTGTGTGATAGGCCACAGCAGGCAGGCAGGCACAAAGCCTATGATTTAGAAAGATACATATTGCATGTGCGTTACATACAATCCAGGGGTCGTGTTGAGGTACAAGCTAGCGAAGCTCCATTTTACTCCAAAAAGCTTTTCCCTTTCTTTTGTTTTTGTAGCCTACTATACAGTACATTCATCGAAAGCCCAGCTAGGGCCAGTGTGGAAGTGTGTGAGTGCAAAAACTGTGTTAAATGTGGGCAGGTTTCCAGCCCAATAGAGAAGCTGTTGTGGGATTCTCTGAGATGATGTCCTGCTGGGAGTATTGGAGCATTCATAACCTTGGCAACTCACTTTCAGCCAAATCATGTTAGATTTCTGGGGGTTTTTAGGCTCTGGTTTAATAGTGGACACACACTGGATACCTCAACGAGATGCTTTCAATACACCCAAAGACGTAGTGGGTCGTTCATTTTCTTTTTTTTCCAGTGTTGCTAATGTACATAAATCTAAAGTAGAATTGACATGTACCATAATTTCTATCAGGAAATGTGTATAATGATTCTATACACTCATATTATAAATGCAAATAACCTGTCCAATTGTCCTTGACCAGTCTGTTTAATGAAATCTGTTCTAATCTGCAGGACTACAGAAGATTAGGTTTACGTTTAGAACTTTTTTTTTATTAAGTACATGTTTCCTTTGCATTCGTCATGGTGGCTTTCCCCCTGAAGAGAAGTAATTTTGAACAACAAGGCAACTGGCCCTGGGAGGAAATGTTCACCTTACCTTGTAAAATGCTTGTTTGATACTTATGTGAATGTAATTCACTACACAATATATTACAAATCCTAAAAGAACATAAATAACATAAATCTATAGTTCAAGTCCATTGACAATTAAAGCTTCCTATATTTTATGATTTGTTCAGCATAACATAAATGGGAAATGCATAAGGGGCCCAGATATTTAACATTGCAATCATCACCACCTGTAAATTCATGGTTATGACAATGCTAAAACAATCAGAGGGCATTTACTCTTTACTGACGCAACACGATTTTGCACTTTGCAAATCAAAGGAGTCCCCTAGAATTCCTTGTGTCATCCGTAGGGCCAGCCTGAGAAAGAATTCACTGAGGTCTGTGGTCCCACTCCCCTCATTGTTGATTCACTGGGGCACACCCCCCACCCAGCAGCCATAAATGGAAGCAGTCCTTTGTGAGAGGGGAGCAGAGTAGATTTACTGCGACCGTTCCCCCTACAAAGGACCACGGCACTGTCACAACAGGACCGGGATCAGGAGCTTTCACACACTGTGATTTAACGCCATGCTTCACACAGTGCACTGATGCAGACACAACTTCTAAAAAGTCACTGGCCATTCATGCACTTTCACTGTAAAACAGTGAAAGGTAATTGTGCACCCAGTTAGGAGGAGGTTACTGATGTCATGTCTGTATTAGGCTACAGCATGCACAATACTTGAGAATGTATGCTATCAGTGAATGACATCATTCTCAGAATTATGCCTGCTGTGAATTTGGGCATGACACTACTTCAGTGTATTTCATAAATTTGCAAGAATAATGGTAGTTATGTTGTAATTCTGTAAATGTTTTAAATATCAAGCAGTGTGTGTTGCTGAGGGTTCATGTTGCATTTGATTAAAATGACCTTGCACTGTATATAACACATATACGTGTATGTGTTTACTTTTAACGAATGCATCGGTCCACATGCTTTTTACATGCAAGCACCACAGCAAACAATCTTGACCTCTCCGCACTCAGGGGAGGGCCCTATCTTCACTTTTTGTCATTTTGTTTTGAAAAACATTTTAAAATTGTGAAAATAGCCAAACTACATCGACATTGTGAGCTTGTAGATCGGCAATTGAAACTATTTTAAAATGTTTTTCAAAATAGTACAACATGCCAGGAAAGTTTAGGCATGCATGGGGAAGGTTGCACGCAAGATAGGACCCTAGTAGTAGTAGGCTACCTCTGTGTGTTATACCGTAGTCATTTCTTTAAAGAACCCAAAAACTTTATCAACAAGTTTCCATATTCATATATTTTAAGATAAAGTAAAAGAGGCAGACAGGGTGGAATGATGTGCAAGAGAAGTTTCAACAGTCAATGATCAGAGGAGGGGCAATGCATCTGTCATTATTACATTACATTGCAGTGACCAGTTTTGGGTTGATGCCTTGGTACAACAGCTGGCTGAATGCCTTCATTGAGTGCAACTGAATAACTACGCCTGCTGTGCATTATGGGCATGTTTCCCTTGTCTGTCGGATAACTTGTGGGTTTGGTTTCCTCCACCCTTTAGTGCTGATTTCATTACAGTGAAATGCGAGTAATTGGCCCTCCAATCTCACCAGAGGTCTGGTTTACAGGTCTTTTAAAACCCAAGGTGCCAGAGAAACAAAATATAGCCATTAGAATGTTTGGCACACACTTTTCTAAACAAAAGTTGTGTTTATTAATGGAACACAGCATTTTGGGTATAATGGCTATATGGCTACACTATTCTGTTAAGTTGCAAAACAGTCCTAGGTTTACTGGTGGTGGAATTCACATCTCGTTTGTTGGCAACAAGGCGATATAGTGAAAAATGTGTTTCATAATTGAGTGATTTGGGACATTATGTCCAGAGTAGCAGGGTTCAATTGCTCAAAACAACCTACACAGTTGGTGCCTTAACTGGAACTTAGATTGTTTTTCCCCTTTTTAGTACAGGTGTGCATTGAGTGCATTGAGTACAGGTGTGCATTGACTTGCCTATTAGTTTGCCTTGGGCACAAAAGAGTTGAAATTGAAAACCACTAGTACAGACTATATCATACGGTATAGCATAAAATAAACAGTTTGAGAGCTTAAACTACTGGCTGTATACGGTAGTTTATTATGCATTTTTGCTCTTACAGAAGTGCAGCTAATCAGTGAAGAAAAGCTTTCTCACCTGTGGGGGCCACCTACACCCCTTGTTCAAAACGGGTATCTCTCCAGTTTCTCCTTTCCTATTGACCAGAGACAATACACTTCCACTTAGGTTCACCTCTTTCGACAGCTCATATTACACAGCCACCTAGGGCAAACAGTGGATGTAAAAGTACCGTTTGTGTGCTCTGTTGAATTCAAGGTGAGGTTACATGCTTCACAGGTCACGGCACCAGGTGGGAGAATGGACCACTATGTGCTGAGCAAGCAATGAAGTTCAATGTAGATACCCTCAAGTGTGCACGTTTTTCCATTAGAATCATTACAATCTCCAGCGATCTCCACCCATTGGCTATGAATGGTAAACGGTAAACCCTATACTGAGGTGAACTGGATGTTGCATTTGATAGACTGAGATGAATGGCATCATGATGTTAAAAATAAAACAAAAGGAAGTATCAGTGTTTTTAACCTGGCATCCCTTTTTTGGGCATATCATTGTATAGGGTTATGATGTCACTTTTTTTTCGATTGGGCATTTTGACTCAAAGCCTTTCATCTTTCAAGAAGAAACCAAAAATACACAGGGAAGACATATTTGGTTTCAACTCTCAAGAACTCTCAAGAACTACAGAATAGATTATGTGACTTGGCTCACCACCAGGCAAACTCACTAAACGTGTTGAAGATGGTGTCTTACAGTCTTACCTCTACATGGGGGTCAGGACTCTCCCTTGTGTGAGTGAGACCTCCATATGTTGGGTAATTGAACCCTCTATACCAGTGGTAACCAACCTTTTCAAGCCCAAGAGCCCATTTTATTCCCAATTGTAAGCCAAGATCTACCACTAAAACGTGTTAGAAAAAACACTTGTTTTTTTGCTATTTCTGACAGGCTCAATGCATGTGCACACATCCACACAAAGACTAAAGCTTAAATAAGAATAAAAACGTATAGTAAGTTATATTATCAATGTCAAATAATATTAAAGGACCTATAACATAGAATTAAACTTTTTCCATTTCTTTTCTGTTTTTGGAGCTCCCATATGTGTTTTCTATCCCCACAAATAACCAATTTTGAACAATCAGGCTTTCATATCATATCAGGTGCTTTAATAGAAATTGCTCTCAGGAACAGCTCAACTGATTTTGGCCTCATCGTGATGTCATCAATGTCACCCTACTTTGTATAATTTCCACTTTGTTTACAATGTCCACCATTGTCGATTTTCCAAGCTGGCATGGAATGGAAACAACCTGGTTTTATCTAGCATCAGTATTATAATGACTCAAATATTAAATAATCTGCATCTGCACCCCCACCACCTCAGGACATTGTGGTACTGCAGCTAAAACTGCTTTCAAAGTCCAGAAAGAAATGACAAGGCCTGGTTATATCAGTGGTGATTTGAGGCTCAAAACCATTAGAAATAACTTTGAGGGACATAGACAATATATTAAATATTAAAAGCCATTTTAGAAAGTATGTTATTTGCGCTTTAAGACAAAATGTATTAGAAATAAAAAATATTAGGACAAAAATACAAATAAACTTCTTTGTTGAGTTTTTTTTTAATAAAAAAAAATGCAAAGGACATGAATTGCTTTTACAGCACAATATTTTGTTTCCCATTTCAATGAATATTCACATATTTGTAAAGTTTGAACGCCAACTTTTAACCAAACGTGGGAGAAACACTGTGCACGGCTGCACGCACAAATAAAGAGTGCACTCGCGCACGCACATGACGGATTATTATCGATCAAAACAATCCTTAGCGTCGCTTACAAAAGCATGTTACAAAATCACCGACCTGGATTGATAAATATCAGTGGTCCATCCATTGTGTGACCTGATTAACGAGCAACGGTAGGCAGCCGAGTAAGTTAACAGCTAATAGTAAATTAATAGTCTACCGTAGCTGTGTGTCAGATGTTCTGTCTGAAGCAGTCAAAGCCAAGGAGAATGTTACAATTTAATTCACAATCGAGCATCTTGCCCTGCATCGAATATCACATGATGGAACAGCAGGATAAAAACGGATAGTCTGTCTATCATCCATGCATCCATGAGCTAAGCGTCAAGCCCTGTCTAGGACCCACTTCCTTCAAAACTGTGGCTTTCTTGTTCAATAGTTAGAATCTTCAACTCTCACTGTGTCATGTTTTGACAGCGGCACTAAACATTTTGACAATTTGTCATAGTGATATTTATCCAGCCAGGTCGGTGATTACTATATCATTCATGCTGTGCAACACGCTAAGGATTGTTTTGATCGATAATAATCCGTCATGTGCGAGTGCCGAGTGCACTCTTTATTTGTGCGTGCAGCCGTGCAGTGTTAAAAGTTGGCGTTCGAACTTTACAAATAATAATATTCAACGTGTCGGGGACGCTATCATGCTGCGTTCACTCTGATGCTCTCATTGCTCTGTGTGCTGCCTGCGAGGGAACAACAGACAGCACATGAGCACAGAGTGCTAAAAGGGGGAGGGCCGAGGGCGGTGCGGTGGTAGCAAGGGGAACAGATCTTCAAGCTGAAATGCATCGAGCCTCTATACGTTGTTAGCTTGTAGATCTGCTCTTTTTTTGCGAACGACATTCTGCTGTGTATTGCTGCCCGTCACTTCGGGATCGACTTGAAAGGTTCCCGCGAGCTACTGGTAGCTCGCGAGCCCCTGGTTGGTTACCCCTGCTCTATACCCTCTCTGTTCCCTCGTATTCCAACATCCTATTTAGTTACCAGGACTCAATGATGGTAATAAAGAAATAAAGGAACCCCATATTTTCCCAAATGTTGCTGGGTTCCTCCTTACAATCTTTTCAGGAGTACAACAGGAAGTTAACTCGTTCAACCAATGTCTCTGAGAGGTCCAGCTTTGAAGAATACATTTTGTCCTCTGCACCATAAGCAAAATCAGCAAAATAAAGTATATCTTATTATGGCTTAATGCGAGTCCCTGTATTTCTCCCAAAATCCAGATCATAAGATCAGGTACTATCTATTATGTCACATCCTACTACTTCTGAAGTTGTTCTAACTATGTTTTTCCAAGTCTATGGACTTTGAGGATATTACAGTGTTTGGATATTACAGTGCTTGCGCAAGTAATAATATCATCAGTTGTGCTGATTAGTGATTAGACAGAGTTTTGTCAGAGTAGCAGGATTATTGGTTTAGGAATGGAACAAAAAGGGCAGGTCTACACTCCTGTATTTTAACATAAATTATTATGGTGGTACCAGGAACAGCCTTATAATGTTTGCACATGACTGACATCACTGACTGACTGACTTTCAGTGAGTGATGATGACACCAGAGTACCTAGGGTTGATTTGATTGGGAGAGCCCTATTTGTTTAACGTATCCCCTCCCATTCAGGGGTGCAGCACTGCAGGATCACACCGGGGTGATGCTCTGCCACTTTCTTTTCTCTAAGTGAGGAAATAAAATATTTGTTGTTGTTTGCATAATCTGGTCAAAGCTGTCATATTGACATTTAAGCAGCAATCCAATCATTTGGCAACATGCAAGTCAACATTCCACCTCAAAGGTTGCCAGTAGGCGCGGCTGTTTGGTGCAGGGGTAAATTTCATGCCCCCCACCAAATGAGATTAGAATATGGCTTGGCCAGAAATTCCAATGAACACAATTGGCTATCGTTGCCGTTGAGAAGTCAGGTGGGGATGGGAAACTGTCACTGCACTATAGCGACTTTACACATTGGTCAGGGCACCTGTTCAGTGGGGACTGGAACTTTTATTAAGGATAGCGGGTTCCTCTGCAAGCTTAGTTTACACCCTCCTCGCGAAACTCCTCACTGTGCAAAGAAGTGGCTGGCAGTGAGCAGGTGTCGCCTCCAATATATCACATGTATTGGAGGAGACATGGTTGTCTACACACCCTCCCCAAGACAAACAGTAGGTGTCACAAGTGACAGGGACTACATAATGGGAATAGGGAATTACCATAATGATACATTGGTTTGAATAATACATAAATAAAGTTTGCTGGTATAGTGCAGGTAGTCTTTGAGTGTCAAAGGTGAATGAAATATCTTTTTCTCCAGTATAGTAGCTGAAAACATAGTAGCAAGCCAGAAAAGGCTACAGTGTATAGGAGATTTGTTTGTTATGTTATTGAGGGTCATGAGGGTCATGAGGGCAGGAGCACAGTTAAAGTTCCCCAAATAACAATCACTTTAACAAAACACTCAATACAGACTACCGGTATGTTAGGTCATGTAATTAACAACACTCAAATTAAAACACAAGGGTAATCTACAGATTAATAGTTATAGAAGATATTAACTGATTTGAAATCACACATTACAAAATACTGGAATGTAGTCCCGTTTCTCTTGCAGCTACTGTGTGTGTGTGTGTGTGTGTGTGTGTGTGTGTGTGTGTGTGTGTGTGTGTGTGTGTGTGTGTGTGTGTGTGTGTGTGTGTGAACTGAACTCAGGTTCAGAGTCTGGGGAGAATAATAAGCTGCAGGGAGCCATTGTCACTGTAGTGTACACATATTGCATTACTGAGCATATAATGTCCTACAGTATATGGTTATGGTCCCAGAGTTGTATCCAAACAGTATTACATTATTGCAGAGCCCTTCTTTCTAGATTTTAACATTATACGATCAGCATAACTTAATTGTGCACAGATAACACATAACATAAAAGAACTTCCCAAGTGATTTGTTGCAATTAGGAATGTACTAAGACCTTTCTATTTGCTCCTTCACCCCCACCAGCTTTGAGCTTTTGACAATGCTCACATTGTGTTGTGTTCTGCTGGGTGAGCATAGCCCAGTTCTGTTCAGATATAGCAGCCATGATCAAACACCTAATACATTGTATGGAATGAGAATTATATATCCTATCATAATTATACAGTTTATTTTTGTGAGGATATATAGAGGGTTAGAGATAGCCTACAGATATGTATGCTTATGCTGTACATAGAAGGAACATGATTAATAGCAAGCATGCTTCCTGTATGAAAGATATTCTAAAAGAATATAAAAACTATATACTAAGAAATAACAGAGAACAACAGACTGCTTAGTCATGATAACGTAATAAGAATGGATTAGTTAAAAATATATATATTTGGATGAGCAACCACATATTAGGATACAATAGGCAATAACCAATTTGAAACTCAAAACTATGTTTCTACTTTTTTGTGCAGTAGCCTATCTATATATCATAATTTTCCTTAACTAAAATGTAAAAGCTTTTCAGCATCAATAGCCTACAAAAAGGAGGAGATAGTGGACACATGCAGTCACAGTGTGCCAGTGCATGCCTATTCCATTGATTGCCTGGTTATCTGCCCAGCTGATTGCATTGCTTTACAGTTGAGTTGCTACAGTATGGATCCTCCATCCAGCCAACAAACAGTATTATCTTTTTTTCTTCCCCCTATTTGGTGTTTAAACTATAATTTAATTGAATTAGCCTATGACAACAAATTGTTGTATTGTATGATATCTTATTCTTATAGCTCTGGTCCATACGTTAACGCATCAGAGCTATCTTATCCCTACTGCGCACAGTACACGTGTGAGAATAAAGTGAGCTAGCGATGACGTAAGGAGCAGGGACTACCCACAGGAGGGGGCTCTGGCTCTTCTCTTCATCAGAAGTTCTAACCCCGGGAAAAACAACGGCAGCATTCACAGTTCACATCATTTGTGACTACCGAGCAGTGGGGAGCGGAGCGGAGCCACCGGCACACAACTTTACACTACAAGCTTAAGCTCCGGATAGATTTGGGTCACTGCACTCACACCACACGTGACAATGCTGATCCAAAGGAGACACCCAGTCTTTTATTTTGCACTTTTATATTTTTCGGAATTGGCCGTCGCCTTTAATTTTGACACCAGTAATGTTCTCAGGAAAATCGGAGAACCGGGGAGCCTCTTTGGATTTTCTCTAACCCTGCATCGGCAACTGAATCCCGATACAAGAATGTGAGTAAGCATTAACTATAGGCTACCGTCCGAGCTCCATTTTAGAAATAACTTTTAACTTGATATTGAATATCCGAAGCGTGTGTAGTACTAGTACTAGTAGTAGCCATGCCTAAACCGAGCATCATCGTTCTGCTGCTGCACCTGACAGGAGTCAGAACAGGTTCACCATATGCTTATCATTAGGCTACAACCTGCCGGCAGTGCCGGGTGTTAAGTTGGTAGGCTATTTCACCCCCATTTGCGGTGAAAGTATTACTTTAATATAACTTGAATAACCAACATTGTGGAGGATATATGAATGCACATAGCTACTAATACATACTAGCCTAGGCTACTATTTAAAGTGAATAGGCCAATCACCATGCAGACTGATATTCCTAAATGCATGGGGCGCATATATAGGGCGGGCCATGGGGGCAGAAATAACAATAGGCTACCGGTCCTGTCCGTAATGTCACTGTGTCACTTTAGAAATCCTACACCACATTATTATTTATTTATTTATTTTCCAATGGAGAGGGTGACTCTACCACCATGTGAGCGGATGACATAAAAGGCGGTCAAAAGACGAGTGAATGAACAATGGTTATATTTGTCATGCAAATGTAGGGTCATGTCGTTTTGTCAAAGTGAAGGGACGACTGTTGAGTAGTAGACTTGGTATAGCCTATGACTATTTTAAATTATTTCGGCAGCTATTCTATAGGCTAGGCTACAACTGAAACATCATTTGAATAATTATTTTCAACTCGCTCCTCCTTATTAGTTATTTAAAAAGTTTATAGGCCTACTTTACACTGAGTTATAGCAACTATGTTGCTTAAAAAATATATTGAGGGATACATTTGAAATTTGACAGATGATTTGTCAATAAGGGAAAGTTTTACTTCCTGCCACACTCAGCAATATGAATATATATAAAGTATTAGTTTTGACCAAAGGTCGCAGTTAACTATGGAATCTTGTGTTTTTCATCACTCAAAATCCCCATACATGGGGCGTTTTTCGTCACTCAAAATCCCCATACATGGGGCGTTTTTCGTCACTCAAAATCCCCATACATGGGGAAAGCCCATGGGGAAAGCTAGAGTTCTCAACAAACCCGAAAATTAAGGCCCGGACCTACCTGGGCCCTCATCGCAGTCACCTGTACACTCAAGACACTGCTACCACGGCCACCCTTAGATCTCCATATATGGAGCTGACCTGTTCTGACATTTCCATATGTTGATCTGACCTCATCAAACCCTGTACACTCAAGACACGCTCAATATGTGGCCTGTGCACGCCCTTTAGGGTGAGGTCGCTTCTCGCCCTCAGGCGTCTTACTGTTGTAGTACATAAAGTGAGTCATTCCCTTCATTCTGAGTGCAACAATCTGTGGCATGCATCACACAAGTGTTGTGGATGCAGTTACACACCTGGAAAGGCAGTTTAATGCATGCATATAATGAACCTTGAAGTTCACATTCTATGTAGCTTGTGGACTACTGTATTTCACATTGACAACTCATGTGTATTCGCAGAAGTTTAAGACGTATACATTCAAAACAAAGCTGAAGTGCATGCAGTAGTAGGAGGAGGAGTGTCCAACTTGACAGAGAATAATAGTGGTATTTGAGGGGCAAACAGAGGTTTGGAATTTGGCACTGGTCTGACTGCTGGCTCTTATCCAGTAAAAGTCAGAGTATAAAGATTCACAGTTTAGCAGACAAGCTGATTTATGTGATACTAGAGAGGTGCCCGTGGGGCCTCTACATCGGTGCCCGTTGGGTACTGGTCTACTTGGAACGATGCAAGTTGGAAATGCATGCCCCATCCAGATATTATGTCTGTGTCCCTTTTATGCCAATATATGGAGTTCTTTGTCAGGCCTGCCCAAATATGGAGTATATGCATTCATCAGAATGAGGTCAGAACAGGCCAGCTCCCTATATGGACCCTGGGCAGGGGCCCTGTCCAGAGCCCGGGCAGAGACCTTTTTGGGGCAGTTCTGGACAACCGTGGGTCCGACTGACTTGACATCGGCCACTGTGGTTGTGTGGAACACGTGTGTCGAATTTGAAGTCGGTGGGGAGAACGGTTCTTGAGTTACGTGGATTACAAACACACACGGACGGACGGACGGGTGGACGGGCGGGCGGGCGGACGGACGGACGGACGGACGGACGGACGGACGGACAGACAGACAGACAGACAGAGACTTGGTGCATTTATCTAGATAGATAGATAGATAGATAGATAGATAGATAGATAGATAGATAGATAGATAGATAGATAGATAGATAGATAGATAGATAGATAGATAGATGGATGCACACTAAAGCTGTCCCAGAATACACACACTTTTTGACCTCAGAAAAGAAAAATCACTAACTTGTGCAAAGTCTGCTATGTCCCAGATGTCAATAAAGGAGGAAAGAAATCACACCCGTGTGTGAACTGAGCGGTGCAGGCTTCTCAACAACACTGCTGGCTGGCTGCCAGAGGTATTGCAGCTATTCGTACTCCAAACAGACATACAGTACAGTACATACACACGCCGTTAAGAACCGCTCAAAAATGAACACAACCTTTTATAGGACATGTTATTCATTTGTTGAGCTACTTGTTACATGACCTTGTGAAAAGCTTGTGAGTGAGCCAGACCTTTATCAAGGAAATCTGCCTAGATTATGTTCTGATTATCCACTCATGGTTTGACACTGTCATAAATTGGTTGAAAATCCAATTGTGATAGAACATGATATACTCACTGTTATTCAGAAAAGTACAACAACTGCATCTCCATGATCTCCCCCTGTGGCTGTTTGTTCATAATCTCAGTTCTAAATCCCCATGTGACCCTGAGATAATCAGCCAACCAAGCTCAGTAGAGCAGACACTAGGCAATGAGCAGCCCTCCTCACCGTGAACCTAGCAGGCACATTAACCAGGTATCTCATTTCACAGCTCAGGAAACCACAAGTTGTGCGTAACAATTTGTTGAACATACTACATAGTTCACTTCCACTCTCTCTGTATGGGCATATTTCCCATGTTTCCCTGTACATATAATTTGATTATTATTGGAAGCAAAAGAGGACTTTATGCTGTCAATTATAATCAATGACAAATCATTGATGCGTCTTGGAACTTGGAAGACAAGGAATGAACCACGTTATGCCACATTATTGACCAAAATGTGCCCTCTTGGAAACAATGAATTGGATACCTCTTCGGTGAATAGGCTGTTGAGTCAGTGATGCATGTGGTTATGATGTCTTCCCAATGAAACCAGAGAAATGGTTATTTGACTAGACATGCCAGGCCATCTGTGCACGTGTAACCTGAGAGATTGAAGGTTGAGAGAACTGTCGATTTTCAGTCAAGATTCCATGCACAGTATTAGTGTGTCACACCATCAACTGACTGTGTATTTTTTGCTAAATTACTGCAGGTGAATTAGTAAACTACGGCCGTGTGCTTTTAGAATGTGCAAGTAATTCCTTTATTGATGTAACAAGGCAGTCAAAGGTCAGTACAAAACAATGTGTGTGTGTAAACTGAATCAGTTAGAACAGCTGCAGGGGTCTGGTGGCTTTGAGTGCACAGCTGTGGGAACGTTGGACCACATCTGTTAACAAAGACCGGTGAGGTCACTGTATGGACACTATACTACTATAGCCATTCTCATTTACACAGCAATGACAGACACACTGCATGGGGTGGCATCATTTCTGTATCCCCTTAAACCTGAATCAGGTTATTGGAGTGACTGTTGCTCTCTAAGTAACAGATAACAGAGAATAGTCCATGCAAGAATGTTGATTGATCATTGATTTGAATAGTTAAGTGACATCCATAATTTAGTGTCTGATAATTATTGTTAGTTTAGAATAGATTAACAAACCGTGACATTCCAATGTTGGGCTAAATTAAATAATAATACAAAATAAAGAGAGAAAAAAGGTTGACACTAAGGTCTCAGAGGCACTTGCCCGGTGGGCAAGTACAGGTCATGTCCTATTTGCCCACTTGCCCGAAAAGTAAAAAAAGAAAAAAGTCCATTATAAAATGATAGGTCAAGTTTGAATTACCGTTCACTAGGCTGTACGATTAAAATGTACCTAAATTTTTATGCCAAATACCTACACACAGTAGCTATGAATGACTATGGGTTCACACTTGATATTTAATATTTTTAAGTGTAGTAACAGTGAAAACAGCACATCATAGGTAAACAGTGCTCTTATTTTCATTTCACAGACCAGAAGGCAGAGCACTCTGGCCACGTTCAGGTGTTTTATATTTTGTGTTGTGTTCATACAGTAGATGGTTGTGTCCCCTCTCAAAAGAGCAGTCGCCTGGTCGGGCAACCTGAAAGCAGACTCCACCTGCCCCAAAGTTGTATTTACCTGCCAGGGGCAGGTGGGCAACCCCTAGTGTCAACGCCTGCCAAAAATAGCAGATCTACAAGCTCTCAATGCATCACATTGCAAGACTTGTGAGATTCTAGATTGTCTATTTTTGCTTGTCATAGTGGGCATATGTCCTACCATGTATCACGTTGTTGGCAGTGTAGACAACATAATTGATCTGGGATAACAAGTACTGGCCTGTGTTTAGTCTAGTTAGCCTCCTTCCAAACTCAACAGCTTGTCCATGTATTTGCCAGACTTTGGATGCAAAGGGCTGGAGTATTGCATGTAAATGTTACTGTTGCTCTTCACAGACTCGCTAAATTCTACAACTGTCACTGTACTGAGAATCCTTCCTGTTAAGTTGTATGTGTTGCTGAGTTATAAGCTCTGCACATTATGTGCTTTTTTTCCCTGACTGTTGCAAGTGATCCTATGGATATTGCTTTTCTTGACTTTAAGTTTTGAGTGTGATGTAAATAGCACGAATAATGTGGCCCCATCCTCTCTGGAAGAATGTGTATGTGGTTTTATTTTTGTCACTACATATAAGGCTTTGATCTAATTTGATTTCTAGTTTTCATCTAATGTAGACTCTAGTCTAAAGTTAAACGATAGACTATACAAAACATGCTTGGCAAAATCTCTTCACAGCTAGTGGCTGCACTTTGACATTGTGTTTAAAACCTCTCAATTGACTGCTATTTTCTATTTGCATTTCACCAGCTGTGGATTGAAGGGAGGGAAGAATTGTAGGCACAACCTCACAAAGGACCTCCTCTGGAGCACTCTTCTTTAGCAAATGTAGAACTACAGTGCAGAGATCAATAGCACATGTAGGAAAGGGACTATGGAACCATAGTACCATACTGTCTAAAAAAGGAAGAGGGTGGAGAGGATCCCTTCCCTGTCCTTTGAGAACATTCTCACATTCTCACATGTTAGACCTCTCACGGTTCTTCATATTGCAAAGAAACTTCCTTATGTCTTTGTGGAAGTTTGTAAAATAATTTATTTTCCCCAAAACATTCATATTAAAGTGTTCATTCACTGCATTGCAGTTCATCTAATACTGTTTTCACATGCTTTCTTAGTATGGGCTGTGGCTCTAACTGTCCAGACTAGAAAATGTGACCCAGACACTTTTTGGTGCCCTCTTTCTCTCCCTCCCTCCCTCTTTGAGGCTGCCCAACAATGAGCTTTCTGTTTACTTCTTTTTACAACTGAAATTGTTTTTCATTTTCTTAAGTGCTAAGTACAAACCACATCCTAAAACCATTTACGAAGGATTTTTTTTAAATCAAACTATCTGACTACCGTGTCCTTCCCATACATTACTTGCAACTTAATAACGAGAAGTGTTGTCAAAGATTTATACCTAGAGTGGCCATTCACTTTAACCAACCCTGTAACACATGCGTCTCTTTATGCGTGTTAAGGCTCTCAGAGAAAGTGTGGGTGTTAGCAATATGTGGTTAGTGAGCTAATGTTGTACAGAACAATCCCATTATTGAACATGCTCCAAATTAGATTGCCTGCTCCAATGCTCTCTTGCCCAAAGCAGAATGCACAGTACAGTAGTCTACTGTTATACAACGCAGTGTTCTGTTTTGTCTCTTATTATCAAAAAATGGCTTTCATAATGGCTGATCACTCATAGCTGACCCTCAATGCCCAGACCCCACTTTGAAAACCACTGTTCTATGAAAACCAAGGGCCTTTTGTTTTTCATAGTAGGTATGCTATGCAAAAGCAGGTCTGTAATGTGACATTTCTGCAATATTAGGTAACTTTCGATAGTTAAGGGGCTGATTGCATTGTTTTATTCTTTTAAAGACTGTTGTAAAAGGACCAACTTGTGTAGAAACCTTTCATGCATTGCATATTAATGTATTTTAAATATATATATTTCCCCCTCTATAGGCTATTGATTGGGGCCCCGAGAGCCAGATCTCTGGGCAAGCAGAAATCCAACATTACAGGAGGCCTGTATAAATGTTTAATAACACAATCCAATGACTGTGAACGTGTTCAGTTTGACAATGAAGGTGAGCTGTTTGACTCTATCCTCTTTAAAAATCTTGAGGCTTATTATGGAGTGGGTCATACATAATTGTCATTATTAATTTGAAACTGATTTCATGCTAAAGTACTGTAACAATAACTTGGTTGGTGAATGTTCATAGAGGATGAACGGAATGAGTACAAGGAGAACCAATGGATGGGCGTGACAGTTCAGAGCCAGGGACCCGGGGGGAAGATTGTAGTAAGTAATGCTGTCACACATTTAGAGAGATCTTTGTTGCAGCTGTTTATTATGGCTTTTGTCACAGCCATGGACCAGGGCTATTCAAACACAGAATGTTGGATATGAACTGTGGCGCGGTTTCATTTTTGTGACTGCAGACGTGCGCTCATCGCTACCAGAGGCGTTTGTTTGTGAACACGTCGCAAGAGTCCCGTGACATCACCGGGCGCTGCTATGTTCTGAGCCAGGACCTGACCATCGACACTTCTTCTGATGAGGACGGAGGTAACTGGAAGTTCTGTGAGGGCAGAGCCAGAGGTCATGAGCGCTTTGGATCCTGCCAGCAGGGCCTGGCTGCCACCTTTACCAAGGACTACCATTATGTACTGTTTGGAGCACCAGGAGCTTACAACTGGAAAGGTAATATCTTATCTCGTAACTTAAAATTAACATTGCTAATGCATTTGAACCAATGGTTCTCAATTGCATTTCAGTAGCTCTGCCTGCATCCCAGCAGTGTTGTTTTTGGCAGCAAATTTTGATTTTAGTTTTAGTCATAGTCTCTTGAATATTATCCATTTAGTTTTAGTCACATTTTAGTCACCTGGAATGTTTTAGTGTTAGTCTAGTTTTACTCGACTAAATATCATAAGATTTTAGTCGACTAAATATACAGTTGATTTAGTCGACTAAAATGTATTTTGTCGGGCCTTGATGCCGTCGTAATGACTGATTTGGTTTTCGTCAGTGGAAAATGGTAGTCGACGAACATTTTTCGTCTTAGTTTTAGTCGACGAAAACAACACTGCATCCCAGCAGTCTATTTTCTATATGCAGGGGAGAACTAGGCTTGAATCCAGAGTACTGTTGGTTTTCATTCTAGCTGACAAATCCGGTACTAATTTATACCCAGGGTGAAATGAAATTCCTGTCAGAATCTGACAGATGTAGGTGCATTAGTCAATGCTACGCTATTCGTTGAAATTAAGACCTTATATGCATTCCTTTGCATGTCTTTTGGAATTACACAGTCAACTAGAGGCCAACATAACAGAGCATAGCAAACATTATCTTATTAAGTCATAATATTTTGTTTCTGTGTCTGAATAATGTGTTTAACGCAAATTATTTTTCACGTATTAAACTTTTTAACAACTTGGCATGGCATCCCTGTTTTGAGCTTGTCATTATAGGCCAGCATTTTCCTGACAGATTGTGAGTTTAGAGATATTTAAGGCTATTTGAAGCTATTTTCAAAACATTTGCTGAAATTTTCAGAAAGTAGCTTATAGTTAAAATCTGTTTTGGATATAGTAGTATCCTGCCATAATCAATATTCCCCCATTTCTTACAATTTACAATTTAGGCATTTAGCAGACGCTCTTAATCCAGAGCGACTTACATTAAGCAAGAACAAAAAAGCATGGGAATACATCACATAAAAAAAGCATTTATCATGAAACATGCGTAAGCTAAGAACGTAACAGTGGAATATCTATATACCGGTAATACATATATACATATACATATAAACTATACATATATACTATACTATTCTATACATATGTACTATAACGTGCTATGACTACATACAATGCAATTATAGCGCTATTTACATAACTTCTACAAATTTCTTAATTTGAACATACCGTATAATGTACTCTTCTTCAATTTCCACTTCAGGCATGGTAAGAGCAGAGCAGAAGAACAACACTTTGCTGGAAATGGGATTTTATGATGATGGTCCTTATGAAGTTCTGGACGAGAACCCTTCAGACGCTGATCCACTGCGTGTGCCTGCCAACAGCTACCTAGGTGGGTTTCGGTTCGGGAGCCTGGTTTACATATGCTTAATGTCAGCTATGTGTTGTTCTACTCAGATATCCTGTTTAGGAGCTTTTAATCTGCCAACCGCCATGAGAATCACCCCCCTTTGCAGGTCAACAGTCCCTTACTGTTGACCTGCAAAGGGGGGTGATCTCTAGATGTGTCAACCAATAGTTATTTAGGTTTGTAAGTTGTAACCTTTGGATTTATGCCTTAAACCTTACATTTACTTCTTAACAACCCCTCTCCATGGTGGTTAACTCACATATTTTTCATTATGTTATTTAATCAAAGTTTACTTACACATTTGTTCCTCTTTTCATAAGAACTTATAACTTGTGAAATGACCTTGATGATGATCTTAATTTATTCATGTTCATCCATTTTATGTATCTAAAAGAAAATGCATTCTGAACATAAAAATGTATCTCCTATGCTTTAGGATTTTCTCTTGATTCGGGATACAGCATCAGCAAGCATCATGGATTAACGATAGTGGCTGGGGCTCCCAGATTCGATCACTTTGGTGCTGTGGTGCTGTTTAGGAAAGAGAGTCAGGCCTCTACCAAACTGCATGCAGAGTACATTCTGAAGGGCTCAGGGCTGGCATCCTCCTTCGGATATGATGTGACTGTAGTTGACCTGAATTCAGATGGGTATGTGACATTTCTTATGTTATATTATATCTGCACATTAACGTCCGGAAATGTTTTACTGTGTGCCTTCACCACACCCAGATTCAACAATTCCTTCTGTTAATTGTGTTTTAGATGGGAAGATATAGTCGTGGGAGCTCCTCAGTTCTTCATGAAGGACGGAGATGTTGGAGGAGCTGTTTATGTCTACATCAACCAGGAAGGAAAGTGGGACAAGATCACTCCCATCCGCCTCAATGGAACAAAAAATTCAATGTTTGGACTGGCAGTGGAGAACATTGGAGACACCAATCAGGACTCATATCCAGGTACTGCAGGGCTCCCTTCTTTCGTTTTTGTGCTTCTTTCTATGTATAATTATGTAGGTAAGATAATATTGCTTCAACTGGTTTCTCTTTTGTAGACATTGCTGTTGGAGCTCCCTATGACAATGCAGGGGAAGGACAGGTTTACATTTATCACGGCTCTGCCCAAGGAATCAACACTAAGCCTGCACAGGTTTGTGTTACTAAGCTTTGCACATAATCACGTGTAACTTTCTTTGTAGATAAGTTGTGCAGTTACCTTGCCATCCAAATGAGCAACTATTTTTGATATCTCGCCCACCTTTGGAGTTACACCATCTTTTTCAATAATGGTTACGATCCGCAACAGTAGTCCAAACAGACGCGTTTCGGCACTCAGGCCTTCGTCAGTGTTAGTGTGTAGCGAGTAAGCGACTGGGCATTTTAACCCTTTCTGCTCAAGACGTAGCATTTGTCATGACAATCACAGATCTGTGATCAGATCCTGTTCCATCGAGACATCAAGTGCCAGTGATGGGCTTTGGTAGAACATTTGTATAGCTTATTGATGCTCTAATTCAAAGGGTAATTATACGTGTAACGTGAATACAATTATCTTTGTGTGTTTAAGTGGTAAAAATGTTGAACTGTTTTGCAATACAATAAGATTGAATGGGGAGCACAGAAATAACTGATAAGGCTACTTTATTTAGCTAGGAAGATATATGTTTTTCCACCAAAGTTCAACATCACTTGCTGTCCAGGAGAATGAAATAATCATTCAAACTTGTATTACGCTGGCTTCATTACAGATCCTTTCAGCAGGACAAAACAACATCAGATTGTTTGGATATTCTCTAGCAGGGAACTTGGACTTAGATGGTAACTCTTATCCAGATCTGGCTGTAGGTTCTCTGTCAGACACAGCTTTGATATTCAGGTAATTGTTATTTATGTTAATTCTTATACTTATTAAACCATAGGTTAATTCAGAAATTTCATGCAACCACTTTTTTCTCTCTCAGAGCAAGGCCAGTTATAAGCATCAAGATGGATGTCAAAATAAACCCAAGGGAAATAGACCTCACAAAGAAAACCTGCGGTAACAGTATTTGGTATGTATTAAAATGGTCCTTGAGGCATTGCATACACATCAACATGTTTTATAACTGATTATTAATAAAGCATTTCTTATTCATAGCTTCACTGTGGAGGCATGCTTCTCCTACAAAGCAAACACTCCATCCTACAGCCCAAGACTGAGTGAGTGAGATGACATAAGTAATATTCTCCCATATTGAAGTCAGCGGAAAGTCTTTTCTTTTCTCATGCACACTTTCCCCACCTTAACAGTCATCGGTTATTCTATGGAGGCAGAGGGGGATCGAAGGAAACAAGGGCTTCTATCCAGAGTTGTGTTCATGAACAAGTCCCGCACTGACCAAGACTATCAATCCACTGGTACCATGGAACTACGTGGCCAGAAAAAGAGACCATGCATCACAATCAAAGTCAAACTTCAGGTAAGCTGGTCATGAAGCTAGGCCATTCATTCCACACCCACTAGTGAGAAAGTGGCAGTTTGAGCTACGCAGAAAAATCAATATTCTCTGACAGCCGAAGATTGTGTTTTCACCCCTGTTTGGTTTTGTGTGTGTGTGTGTGTGTGTGTGTGTGTGTGTGTGTGTGTGTGTGTGTGTGTGTGTGTGTGTGTGTGTGTGTGTGTGTGTGTGCGCACGCGCATATGTGTGTCTGTGTGTGTGCGCGCGCATGTGTGTGTCACACTGGCCCCTTTTCCATCAAAATAACTTTGATTCTAGAACTGGTTCCGTTCTAAAATCTTGGATTTTTGGTTCCAATTCAGTTATTTTGGTTGTCAGTGGAAACACTCTGAACTGGTTCAATATTAGGCGGGAAAAAAGAACCGAACTCGTTCAACCCGGTGCAAAAGGGGCATGTGTGCACGGCTCATCTTCGGACATAGACAGACCAATTGGTGTCAATTGGTTGTGATTCGATTTCACTGCCCCTGAAATTGTGGGGCACCAATCGGCCCAGCCCTGGTCTGGCAAGGCAACTCAGTCTGGCGTAGACAGTATCACCTTTTCAGCGTAACTGAGTTATTAACACTGATGAATTTACAGAGTAGTGAATGTCTATTTGAGAGATTGGCAGTTGTTAAACTCTATGCAGAGCCAGTAAATTATGATAGTACTGTTTGAGAAGTTATGATTATTACATAGGACAGACTATGGTAAATTTGTCAGTACAAATACAGACAACTTTCCTGTGTCATTTACTTAAAAAATGAATGATTATTCCATATGTAACCATTATAGTTTCTGCTTTGCACAGGATAACATTAAGGACAAACTGCGGGGCATTCCCATTGAGGTGGCTGTGAGAATTGTGGGTACAAAGCGTCAGAAGAGACAGGACACACTTCCTCAGCTTATACCTATCTTAGATTCCTCTCAACCTAGCAAAGATGTCTCAGAGGTAAACATTCCAGCTACTCCGATTATTGCGAATTGTTATTGAATCAAATTGAATTGAAAGAATTTACGTGGTCTATCAAATTATCATGTTTGATTCTGCTATTGTTGCAGGTTAACTTCCTGAAGGAGGGATGTGGAAGTGATAATATTTGCCAAAGTAACTTGCAGTTGCAGTACAAATTCTGTTACAAAAAACACAATCAAGATGTTTTCCTTCCGTTACCCATGTGAGTACAAACAATTAATTGCCACAGATGAATCAAATACAAATTTGAAAACTTTGAAGCATAGAGAAAAGAACTGAGAGTTGCAGACATGCAGCGGTATGATATCATCATGTGTTTTTATGTCTGGAGAATGCTGTTTTCCACATTTAATCAGACTTTCAAACCCAGATTGCACACAGTTCAGTTGCACTCAATGTTGGTAGAGTACTTTTTATTTTATTTTTTACATTTCATGTTTGTTTATCTGCAGTGAGGACAGGCTCCCTGTGTTCTATTTGAATGACGAGAAAAAAGACATTGCACTGGAGGTTATTGTGACGAACCGCCATGGAGACGATGCTCATGAGGCTAAGTTAGTGGGGACCTTTCCAGAGGCACTTTCCTATTCTGGAGTTCGCTCACAGAAAATGGTAAACAACAAAACAAAACAAAACAAAACAACAGTAAACAATGCAGTGACACTCCATACTTCTTAACATTGCACCATGCTCTTTTTTCAGAGGGACAGACAAATAATCTGTCTTGCTAACCAGAATGGCTCTCAAGCTTGGTGTGACCTGGCGAATCCACTCAAGAGAGACTTAGAGGTATGGTAGCAGTCATTCATCTGCTCATTATAGTGTGATCATATATATTTTAGCCATGTTTAATGATTTATTTGTTTTGTCTTTAGGCTACGTTTTACATTCTCTTAAGCACTGTGGATATCTCTCTCGAAACTACCGAGATCGACATCCTATTGCATTTACAAACGTAAGTATAAACTGCCAATGCATGTGTGTGTGTGATCATCAACAACAATTATTATTTCATACTTATGAATGATAATTCCTTCTATTAGGACCAGTACACAGGAAGAAATTGCCATTGTGAGAGCAAAGGTCAAGATAGTAATTGAGCTGTCGCTGTCAGTCACTGGGTATGTCCTGTCTTACTCAATTACTTACATAAATGTAATTGTTAGTTGGAATCATCAGTCATCACATATGTGTATACTGAAGAATTGTGTGTGTTTTCCAACAGGGTAGCAAGGCCTGCCCAGGTATATTTTGGGGGTGCTGTGAAGGGTGAGAGTGCCATGAAGACAGAAGATGAGATCGGCAGTTTGATAAACTACGAGTTCAGGGTAAACGCCACCTTCTTTAATAATTCTCTAGTAGTTACAACAATCCTCCTTCAGCAACCACTAGTACTGTTACAGGATTTAAGGTGGTTGAATGTATAATATAACTAGCACCTTCTATTTTGAATATTCCCCCAGATAAACAATTTGGGGAAGCCTTTGACTTCTTTTGGCACAGCATCACTTAACATTCAGTGGCCCAAGGAGAATGTAGATGGGAAATGGCTCCTCTATCTGGTGAAGATCAGCACAACAGGCCTGGAGGAGGTCCCATGCTCTCCTGAGTCTGAGATCAACCCCCTCACAGTCATAGAGGTAGATCCTTTGTCCATTCTTGTTGATGCTAAATCATGCAAAAGTTTAAAGGTAGGGTAAGTGGTAAGCTCTATAAAGTGTTTGTTCAGTAACAGGAGTTTCCATGTCTCTCCAGCTATTTATGAAACAGATTTTTTTTTTTTTTATACATTTAAAAGAATGTATAAATCTAAAATAATAGATAAGTATAGAACATTATTATAATCTAGTGTATCTATTAATCATATCCTAACCATATATTAGTACATAATTATGATGATGATAAAGTAATGGTATAACCGTACAAATAACATTTCTTCTTACGTGCGGCTCTGGATTCTGTGTGACCAAATTTGTCTTCCCCTGTCGTGTCTTTCTCTTTTATTTTTTTGCTCATTTCGTTTATTTTTTTTGTTTGTTTTATGTCCCTCCTTGTTTGTAGTTATATATCTTTTTTTCTCAAAGTCTGCTTATGTCTAAAGGATAGAAAAAAAAGCCATTGGCTTCAGCCTAAACCTTTTTGGTCTTGTAAAAAAAAAAAGTTGTAAAAAAAACAAAAAAAACATGATGAAATGAATACATGTAATGTCATTCTATGACCAAAATAAAACTGAACTGAACTGAATGCATTTTCAGGTCGGGATACCTATTTTATCCAATCAGGATAGAGTACTCAGTCAGGATACAGATACAAGTAAAATTGGAAGTGATGACAAATAGAAGCTGATAAATGGGTACACTCTCCTGATTGACTGAAAATGTGTCACCTACCTAAAAAAGTATTTTCTGTTTATTAAAGAACTAGAGACACGGGAGACCACTGTTACTGAACAATTATTACATCAGAACATATCACTTACCCTACCTTTAAGTCACATCTTCTAATAAGCAAACCAAATGTACTCTGCTCAATGGGCTATATTCACTCAGTGACCATTTTGCATCATGCTCTGGGATTGGAGTTCTACACCCCCTGAGCTTGATGTGAGAGCAAAGTGGCCAATATGTGAATATGATCAATATTGGACTAGATTAGAGTAAATGGGAAATTATGTGTTTTCAGGAGTCATCCTCATCCAGAACCAAGCGTGAAGTTGGAGGAAGAAAATCATCTAACAGTAAAATATCTTTACTGCTGGACAAAAGAAAGCACAAAGTTTTGGTGAGTTTTTGGCATCTACATTGTATCAGTAAGTATTTAAAAAATATATGGTGGCCAGAATATTCTATAATACTTGTTCTTTTCCCTCAGATGTGTGGGAATGGATATGATGCCAAATGTGTGGTTATCAAGTGCCCCCTACAGGGCTTGGATAGTACAGCAGTGATTGCATTGAGAGCGCGATTATGGAATTCAACGTTCCTGGAGGTACATTTACAACATTTTTGCACCACCAGAGATTAATCTCATGATTTCTTATGACCGTTTGAACTGATTGACTGTCTTTGTCTTTAAACAGAACTATGCTTCACTGAACTATATTGATATTATAGTGAAAGCCTCACTCAGGCTAGACAACCCTGCAAAAAATATGATCATGAGAAATGCTGAGACTCAGGTGAGTGAGTGGCCCAATAATCCGTCCATGTCTGCAAACTACCAACATAAATGAATAGACGTAAATACATAATATCAAAGTAATTTTTGGTTATTAATCACTTGATCGTTGTTGTATCCAATATTTTCATTGGTAATTGTAGGTGAGATTGACAGTGTTCCCAGAAAATAAGGTTGCCCAGTACGGAGGAGCTCCCTGGTGGATCATCCTTGTGGCTGTTCTCGCTGGCATCCTGATGTTAGCATTGCTAGTGTTTATACTCTGGAAGGTAAGACCGTGGCAATTAAGTTTCTCTGGTGTTGCACTTTTATAAGCTGACAGCCACTTGAATTGCAGTTCTCCTGTGTGGATGGGAGGGTATTAAGTTGGCTATACAGTCTCTCACAAATAATAATTCATTTTGTCACCCATAATGATTCATCATCACCCTTGCCCTCCTCCAGTGTGGTTTCTTCAAGAGAGCTCCAAAAGACCAGTATGACGCTGCAATTCACAAGGCAGAAATCCATGTTCAGCCCTCTGACAAAGACAAACTCTCTACCGATGCATAATGCCTGACATGTATTCAGTCCCAGGGTAAAAACAATAAGCTGTTAACATGGAGTGTGGTTATGACTGACTAATGACCTCGCTCTTCTTGGAAGGAAGTGCCTAACTGCCAAATAGACAGATTCAGTGGACATAATTCAAAAGTCCTTATTGTCCTAAAGCCAGTGGAATCACTAGTCAGAACAGAATGTATTTAACATATTAACATTAGCATTTTATGTATCTGCTGAATGACAATAAAGCTATCTATCTAACATAATGTTATATTAACCTTAATACTAACGTGTTTTCTTTATCAACAGGCTGATATTTTCCCCCTCTTCAAACTTTAAATGCTTTTATATAAAATAAAGAAATCTTGCAAGCACTTGAAGCATATTCTGCTTGTTACTGCTTTGCTTGCATGGCTATGAAATTGTTCTCTCTGGCAAGCACTAACAAAACTACACACATTTCTTTCTCTTACATTGTATACATTATACATACAGTATGCGTTAATTATGTTGTTAGTGCAGTTTGTAATGGAGGATATTTTTCTTCCCAGTGTGGATTCTTCAAACGATCCAAGTATGATGACAGCGTTCCAAAGTACCACGCAGTAAGAATAAGAAAGGAATCCCATCAGTACAAAGATGAAAATGTGAAGCTTGATCCTTTTGAAAAAAAGCAGTGGATGACCTCTTGGAGTGAGAATGAGAGCTACTCCTGAAACATTTTGCCATTCACATTAAATGGAGACAGGGATCATCACCTTCTTGTCCCAGAGGTTAAGCCACAAGCATGGACCCTATCATCTTTCATTCTGAAATGTTCACTGACTTTGGAGAACATAACTACTCAATGGTGTTTATTTGTAGATATAGTTTACTTTGAACTAGTTTTATCACAATCATGTCTCTGAATTCCTGTAATGTACAGTTGGCAAATGTTGTTTATGTTTTGTATATATTTGAATACTTGAGGAAAATGTATATTTATTTTGTATTTGTTGAAGCAGATTGCAATTAGCCAAAGAGTATTTTTTATATCAGGGCTAGTTTTGAGTGAAACAAAGAAAGGGTACATTTTACTACTGTTTTTTGGAGTTGCACAGTATTACTTAGAAAGTACTTGCCGGGTAGACCAACTTATTCCTTTCATATTTTAAAATGGTGTGCCCATTTATTTTTTTCTATAAATGTACAGCATGTTTGGTGGACTTTTATGCATAATTTTATTTCTATGCAGGTTAGTTCCAAGCCCTTTGTTGGTTTGCAGCTATTAAGTTCTTTGTCAGCGCAGTGTTACATGAATGTAAAGCAATACATTATTTTATTTCAGTATTCCGAAACAAAAAGTCCTTAATGGACAGTATTAATAGAAACATAAGATTTACTATGAAATACTTCAGATTTCTAAAACATTCAATAACATCAATTCAGCTCTGTGGATTATTACACATTCACAGCATTGACATTTGGGTGATATCCATTGTACAGTATGTAGTCACTGTTTGTTTCATACCTCTTTCAATGAATCTAAAGGGAAGTTTATGCAGAACAACAAAGTTGTTTAAATTACCCTCAGAGAAATGTGACGGAAAATGAATGTCTCATCACTGTCGGTTCTTGAGATGTTAAATGAGAAAATAAAAATATTTCCAAGAACTCAAAAAGCAATGCATTTCAATTCCATTTAATTAAGCTGTCTTTCTTTCATGTTTAAAATAATCTGTACTGTACCTATTTCAGTGGTGGACAAAGTACTCGGTACTTGAGTCAAATTAATTCCTGGAAAAATATTACTCAACTACAAGTGAAAGTTTCTCTTGTTAAATTTGTAGCAGTAACTTTCCTCTTCTACACGTTTCCTGCGCAAGTGTTGACATTTTTACCAGGTAGACAAAATACAACTGCCCCAATCATATAAATTACATTGTTGACATACTCTACCATACAGATTGGACAATTTTTTTATTTTATTCATACAAAGAAGGTACATAGTATTAGTGGGGTTTAGTTTAAGTACTGGAGCATTTGCTTTTAAAAACTACTTAACGTTTACAAAAGTACGTATTACTTTATTTTTTTAATAATCAATGCATTGTTTACATTTCCCCAAAAAACATGTGAAAATGGCAGATCTACAAGCTCACAACATATTGCAGGCTTGTAGATGAGCCATTTGCACTATACCTGAAAAATACATCTGAACCATGTACTCCTTTCCCCTTCTTAGAAAAGTAGTTGAGTGAAAGACTCCACTACAAGTGAAAGTGCAAATACTCACTTTGACACTGCCTATAGGCCTATTTTTATTCTGTACAAAATGCATCATTACTGTAATAATAGAAAACCTTTTCTGCAGAAAATATATTTCAGATGGGATGTTACTCATTATGTGCTAGCAACTGTAGACATTATATCATGATATGCACATTTTTATTCAAAGAATGACTATTTTATTTATTCATAGTATTTATTATAAGCACAAACTGTATGTGAGAACAGACCAGAAAACTTTGTTTTCACAAAGTAAGCCTGATAAAACAAACTAATACCAACCACTGAAAGTTTACATCTTCAGGCAATAAGATGTCCAGTGTGATGAACAAGAACAACATCAAAAGCATAAAATGGAAGGTAATACAAGAATAACTGTAATGTGAAACATTAGAAAATCCATCCCTATTTCTGACTTATGACAAATATTTTGTTAAATCACAATAGTAGCTGTTAATTCCATCCAAATCAGTCAAATGTTATGCGAAATGTCTTCTCCTGTTCTTTGCGTTGGTTGTCGCACAGTTTGGACACATCTTCCACTCTCCTCTGAAGATGAACTGAATTCTGGTCAATCCACTGAAGTGAATCCATGTGGGCGTTGAGAATTTTGCAGATCTGCTGAAGCTAAGGAAAATACCAGAAGTTAATGTCACATATAACATTATGTATATACAACACACACACACACACACACACACACACACACACACACACACACACAGTACAACACAGAAAAATGTGACATCACTTACTGGGTCACTAGTATCTGCTGGGCCACTAGACGTGTTCAGGTGCTCAATGATCTCCTTCAGATCCTGTGACATCCTTTTGAGCTGTGCATCTACATTCTCTGCAAGCTTGTATGTTCTCTCACGCTCTTCATCTGCGTTCTGCATGTAAATGGTTCCACTCTGCTCTTTTACGGACTCCTCTAGTGGGGAAAGCAAGTCCTCCAGCTCCTTCTGTTGGGACAGGATGAAATCCAGTTCCTGGTTCAGTCGTCTCTGATCCAGTTTAACCTTTTCCATCTCCTTGTGCAGGGATGTAATCTTCTCTCCATTCTCCACCAGCATGCGGTCCCAGGCATTGACCTGGGTTGCCTGCTGCAGGAAATGTCTCTCTTGGTCCTCAAGCTCGAGACTCCACTTGTTGATGAGACCCTCCAGCTGGGCATAGGTCATCACCGGAGGAGCAGTGGTTGCCGTAGCAGTTATTGTACTGCTTGCAGTGGCTACAGGTTTGAGTCCGAGCGAAAATCCAGAAGCCACGCCAGTTGTAGCAATAGGAGCAACAGCAGCTGTAGAGGCAGGTGCAGAAGTGATGGTGGCTGCTCCAAGTGGCTTGAGCATGAAAGAGGAGCCCAGGATTCCTGCAGCTGCTGTAGTTGAGACAGGGGCAGTGGGTGCTGCTAAAGTTGCCGGTGCACCCAAGGGGAATCCAGTTGCTGCTGTCGCAGTGGCTGCTGTGACTGGCATAGCAAAAAGTGAAGAGCCAGCAGGGGCAGCCATGGAAGCTGGTACACTTGTTGCAGGCGCTGGGGTTGTTGATGGTTTGACGCCAAAACTAAACCCTCCACCTGGGGCTGCTGCTGTTAATGCGGGTGGTGCAGCTGTGGTCTGTGCTCCCAAGGTGAGAGTGGGAGGAGCACTGCTGCCAAAGGAGAACCCTCCACCTGCGGCAGCAGTAGGGGCTGCAGTGGTAGCCTGGACCTTTGGTGCACCAAAATTAAACCCTCCACCTAATGATAGGCCCCCGGATGGTGTTGCCATCATTGTTGCCGCAGTTGGAGCTTGAGGCTGCATTTGAGCTTGTGGTGCACTTCCAAAGGAGAACCCCCCACCTGCGGGGGCAGCAGCAGCAGTCTGCATGGAGAGACCACCGCCAAGTGCAAAGCCTGTACCAGAGGCAGGCGCAGCTGTGGAACCTAATGTCATCCCCGCTGGCGCGGCTGGCTGAGGAGTGGGTCCGAGATTGAATGTACCCGTCGGTGTCCCAAAAGAAAAGCCTCCTCCTGTTGCTGCTGCGGTGCTTTTTGCAGGAGTACCGAAGCTAAATCCTCCACCCGGGTTAGTGCTGGCGCCCTGGGCGGGCTGTGCAGCAGCGGCCGGGGTTCCGAATGAGAACCCGCCGCCCGGAGCTGCCGGTGTGGAGTTCGCCATACCAAATCCAGTGTTTGGGGGAGCGGCAGCAGCAGCTTTAGGGGTTCCAAATGTGAACCCCGTACTTGGGGCACCAAAGTTGAATCCACCACTCATTCTCTCCGAAGGACCGCGTCAAGCTTTGATGCGTTTACTTGTTTTCCGATTAGTTGTGTTCGCGTAGCTTTTGGCGGTCAACCGACCACGTTGGAAATCGCCGGTTTAAGCTGGAGCTTTAGGCACGGTATCCTGGATGGTTAACAGAAGTAAAAACTCAATAGTGTATTACCACGGGAAAAGACCTGGTGATCAAAAAACCCGGTAAACTTCGGGGAAACGTGGCTTGCAGAGCTAGCTTAAAACCGAAACAGGCATTTCTTCGGCTGACTAAGGGAAGTGACGCAATGTTGCAACCGGAAAGACTGAAGAAAGGTCGTCAAAGATCTTCAAAATAGAAATGATGCTGTTTCTCTCTGTCTCTCCCTCTTTTATATATGAGGCTAAACGTCGACGTCGTAAGAGCAAATCCGCAAATACGGAAGTAATCGCGGATGTGAAAGATGCGCTCTTCTATTCTTGCAGTCTTTTCCTGTCTCTGTTTACTTAGTTTAGTAGCACGAGCAGCAAACTGCCATATTTGAATGAGTAATTTACTTGTATTAACTTATGTTTACGTGGATTATGTAAGAAATAAATGAATGAGTACTAGGCTCTTTCGGAGCTACCTAATAACACAGTGCGATTTGCTGAAGTACTGTTAGCCGCGACCCCGCCAGTAAATGTCAACACTCAACAGTCTGTCTAGTCTAGCCGCAGGATTTTGTTGCGGATGTTGTCAACAATGAGCATTTATGATCTGTAATACATTCAGGGTATCGTCGTCATCCGGCAGTGAACCTACTCTAAATCAGCCAAGATGAGAATTTTCAGCTTTCTAAGGAGCAGTGTCTCCAAACTCTCCATAGGGAAGGACATCGACTATTACTCCAGATTTTCACCCTCTCCGCTTTCAATGAAGCAGTTCTTGGATTTTGGTAAGTGAAGTGGAATTAATCGCACAGAAATGCACACAGACGTGGCACAATATTGCACAGGTCAGCCTCAGACAACTCTGGGGAATGCGTAGCCCTCCAAGCAGAACCCAAATGCTACTGAAGTTTCTGACATTTTGACGACCCAGATAGCATTGGGTCCTGTTGCACTACTACCATGCCACCTGGTACACAGCCATTCTTAAACATAAACAACATGTTTAGCGCCTCTTCGCGCTCGGTGACGACATATTTCAGTGTGAGGCTTTCTGAATATGTAAAGTATAAGTACCCATACATCCCGCTGCGAATATCTCCTGTGGCGCGGAAGCCGTTAAGTATTTTTAATATATGTTTGCCCGATTTGGAAGCTTGGATTCTTCTCTTCCTTCCTTGTTTATTGACACCTCATTGTACCGCCTATCTGGCTAGCTAGTGGCGCTATAGCTATGACACAGCAGATCAGAGGCAGGGACATAGCCGCACAAGCCAACCGCACACCGGGAGGCGGTACAATAAACGGTAAACAAACAAGAAGAAATAAAGCGACCAAATCGGTCAAACAAAGATTAAAAATACTTAACGGCTTCCGCACCACAGGAGATATTCGCAGCGGGATGTATAGGTACTTAAAGTTACCGAATTCAGAATAACAAAGGCAAAAAAATGCCGTCACATGGCGCAGCTTCTATTTTAGAGAGAATGATTACTTCCGTGTTCTGGAATTTCCATACGAAAATATAGTTCTGACCAGGGACCCAACATAAAACTCATCAAAATTTCAGAAAAGCTTTATGTAGGGTCCCGAGAGGGGCTAGGGAATGCGTAGCCCCTTTCGGGACCCTCCATAAAGTTTTTTCTGAAATGTTGATTTCTGTGTCGTCAAAAATGTCAGAAACTTCAGTACCATTGGGTTCTGCTTGGAGGGCTAGGGAATGCGTAGCCCCTTTCGGGACCCTACATAAAGCTTTTCTGAAATTTTGATGAGTTTTATGTTGGGTCCCTGGTCAGAACTATATTTTCGTATGGGAATTCCAGAACGCGGAAGTAAAAATTCTCTCTAAGATTGAATCTGCAGGCCCAGGCCGTAGCGTAACGGTCTGGGCACCGGACTGGTGATCCAGTCGCGGTGTGCCGCGGGTTCGACTCCCGAACCCGACACGGCCTTTACCGCATGTCATCCCCCCATCTCTATCCCGTTTCCTGTCAGCCTACTATCTGTCCCTTAAAAAAACAATAAAAGGCGTAAGCCGCAAAAAAATATCTTAAAAAAAAAAAAAAAAGATTGAATCTGCGCCGTGTGACGGTCTTTTTTTGCTTGAGTTATTCTGAATTCGGGAACTTTAAGTACCTATACATCCCGCTGCGAATATCTCCTGTGGCGCGGAAGCCGTTAAGTATTTTTAATCTTTGTTTGACCGATTTGGTCGCTTTATTTATTCTTGTTTGTTTACCGTTTATTGTACCGCCTCCCGGTGTGCGGTTGGCTTGTGCGGCTACGTCCCTGCCTCTGATCTGCTCTGTCATAGCTATAGCGCCACTAGCTAGCCAGATAGGCGGTACAATGAGGTGTCAATAAACAAGGAAGGAAGAGAAGAATCCAAGCTTCCAATTCGGGCAAACATATATTAAAAATACTTAACGGCTTCCGCGCCACAGGAGATATTCGCAGCGGCATGTATGGGTACTTATACTAAACATATTCAGAAACGCTCACACGAAAAAATATCGTCACAGAGCGCGGCCAGGCGCTAAACATGTTGTTTATGTTTAAGAATGGCTGTGTACCAGGTGGCATGGTAGTGGTGCAACAGGACCCCATGGACTGGGTCGAACAAAATGTCAGAAACTTCAGTACCATTGGGTTCTGCTTGGAGGGCTAGGGAATGCGTATTGTATGACATACGTGACATTTAGCATATCAATAAGCAAGGCCGCTGCACAGTGTGCACACGCACTGCACACTGACTGTAAATGTAGCCGCAGTTTGCAACTCTAGATTTTGAAATTGCGGCTGTGTGTAAATGTAGTACACGCAAACATAGTGTGATACACATACATATATGGATGCAACTTAAGAAGTATAGTTTCTTTGTTATTGTTGTATGTATGAGATCACATACATTCTAGGGCTATTGTTGTTATTGCTGCTACAATGTTGAGTCACAAAACCCAAATTGTACTCTTGTGTATAATTAAGATGCAACATTGCCAATCTTGAATGTCACTGATATTTCTGAATACGTGTGCTCACACATATTTTATTTTAAATATCTCTCAGGCTCAGAAAATGCATGTGAGAGGACGTCATTCGCCTTCCTTAGACATGAGTTGCCTGTAAGGCTGGCAAATATCATGAAAGAGATCAGTTTGTTACCTGATAACTTATTAAGGACCCCGTCAGTTAGTTTGGTGCAGAGCTGGTACGTGGTTGTCTCCATTTTCTCAGTCATTACTTTACCAATATTGGCCTGTCAGTGCCAGTGCATCGATATTGAAGTGTGTGTTTGTCTACCCACTTAGGTATGCACAGAGTCTCCAGGATATTATTGAATTTAAAGACAAAAATGCAGATGATGAGAAAGTGACACATGGGTAAGTTGTTTAAAAATATTAAACAATCTATTTTCATTCACTGCTTCTTATGACTTCGATGAATACGCTTTATTATTTTTCATGGCTCAGTGATGTAAATAGGTTTTCAATGTAATGAGTCCCGGGATGCAGGGATGGTCTTTTAGATGAGTCCCAGGGACATTTTATGAGTCCCACATTTTTTTTAACAAATTGCAGCATTTAACTCCCATTTACGTGTATTATTTTTACTGTACATGCTGAGTACAGTAGTGCATCCCGTGGATGCAAAGGTCGTTGTTTTATTGCGTACCTTAACTATAAACAGCATTTTGGGATGCAAAATGCACCCTATTTTATTCCCTGTGGCTGTAACCATTATTTTATCTGGGTTTATGTAGCTTTACAGATGCAGTCATAAAAATCAGGAACCGCCATAATGATGTCATTCCAACTATGGCTCAGGGAGTTGTGGAGTACAAGGATGCCTATGGTACAGACCCAGTTGTCAGCCAGAACGTTCAGTATTTTCTGGATCGTTTCTACATGAGTAGAATATCTATCAGAATGCTGCTCAACCAGCATAGTGAGTATTCATGACATCATTTATGTTTTCATTATTCTTATTTGTCAGCTACTAATTCTTCAAATATGTTATTGTTATCCTACTGTAAGTGCACAAAATCGTGTGTGTTTGTCTGTCTGTCTTTCGCGCATCGTGCCTGACATAAAAGGGACAACTTAAGGATAGATAGACACATACAGAGATCTCTGAGTCCATGGACATAAAAGGGACATAGGAGGCAGACAGACTGATACAGATATCTATGGTCTTCAAAGGGACACAGACAGACTGGTACAACAGGTACAATGCATATGCGTGACAATGCGTACAACGGGTATTGCATAACTGGGTCGGGCATGTATACCATTTAGACATATTTTAGTTGTCTAATAGCCTGAAAAAAGCTCAGTGAGATCATGGGATGCTATGCCCATCTTTTCTGAAGTTTTCATAGTAACATGTTTCTTATGGATAGAAAGTCTATCTATATCCAATATTCTATCATAGAATATATTCCCCAGGTTGACATTTTGTTCGTAAAGGTACTTAGTCTGGTTTTACTGTGCTGTATATTCTCCGTTTTAATTTAACTCTGAGAGAGTGTAAGAATTAAGAGTTAAACAAGTTGTATGGCACAAGAGATGTGCAATTGTGCATACTTATGATCATAGATATTTCTGTAACATTTGTGTTGAATTGATGGTTATATTTAGGGACAATTCTTTTTTTTCTTTGGTTATCAATCCCCTAGGGCCTAAACCATTGTGATAATTTAACCACTTAACACCAATATACTTTGTTGACTGGGGTGACTGTGGGGTCTCTAGGGCTCTATACTTGTGACACGATGTATACTAGTACATTGTGAGGATGTCAAAGTTCATGTGGTTAAGGAACCAAGGACACCTGAACACTTTGAATTTGCTCAATAAAGATACAGTTTAACATGCAACATTTCAGGGAGCTCGGTTGGCGCACTGGTAAAGCACCACCGAAAGCTGTGAATACTAATCCACCATGGTGCATCTGGCTTTGTTAAGCGTCTATACTAACACAATTGGCCTGTGTTCGGGGGAGGGAACCCGGGAAAGGACATGTGAGGTGATATATGTCACTGTACGAACTCCTACGGGCTGGCAGCAGGGAGTGTAGGGCAGGCAGGAGTAGGACGAAGGCTCTACGTCTTCCCGGTGGGGGCTCCTCACTGGCAGGTGAGTCAGTAGGATACAACAATAGTGACAACACACAAATGTGTGTGGGGAAGAACTAAATTGTGGAGAAAAATGGATTAAAAGCATAAAAAAAACATTTCAGTCGAGACTCAAAGATGCCTGAAGAAGGTCCTTGATGGAAATGTTGTGTAATGCCTATTACATTGTATCTTTATTGAACAAGTGAACACGAGAGTGCACATGGTCAAATTCCTTAAATGAACACTTAACTGCCGTTTATTTGCAAATGGTAGATTACTCTAATCCTGCCTCTAAATAATCACAACCCTGCTTCTGTCATTCCAGCATTGCTCTTTGGTGGGAAGGTTAAGGTGAATCCTGCACACCCTAATCAAATTGGAAGTATTGATCCAAACTGTTCTGTCAGTGAGGTGGTCAAGGGTGAGTTTTGTTATGGTAGACACAGTCATTGATGCATTTTTATGAATTGCATTTTTATAGTGCTTTTCCAAGTGCTCAAAGTGCTTTACAATGGTTAATTAATTCATACATAAATACATTCATTCAAACATTGTTATTATTAATAGTATAATAATATTGTATTGTAATCTACTGTATTGGTGCTTAAAGTGAAGTATCGATATATATTGCCTTTTTATTTTTCAGATGCATATGAAAATGCAAGAAACCTTTGTTATCGGTATTACATGAACGCTCCAGAGCTGGAGCTGGAGGAATTCAATGGTATGCGCTTACACTTGATTTGATTTATTTGATGTTATGATTAAAAGAAAAACACATGGTACATGCTTCTCATAGAAACGTCTAAAGATAATACACAGAGTCTGCAACTTATTTCCATTATGAACGTACTTGTTTTTTGTCCTTCCATTTCCATCCTTTAAATTCAATCTATAAAAAAGGTTACTCGGCAACCAAACCTGTGTCCATCATGTATAGTCAAATAGTCTAGTGCATATCCTGCATTACTTGAAAGCAATACTGCACTTTGTTGCTAAAGTTACTTTAGTTATATCTGTATTGCCCTATAAAAACGCTGTTAAACCATATAGATGCAATTTGGTCGGTTATTTCTCCTTATTTCTTTCTTTAATATTAATTGGTATTGTATTGTATTTTATTTTATCGTGTATTGCACATTCGTGGAATGAGCAACACAGCTAAACATGGTTGGTATTCACAGTTTCTTTGAGTTGATTAGTTGATTAGATGATTGCACTCTCCCACAGTAATAAAACAAAACATATTGACCATTTTTACACTTTATTAATTTTACACTCAGTGTAGGGAAGTTGGGAACTCTGTAGCGTCTTGAAGATCCATACACAGCCACAACAGCTGGGGCACCTCCTTATGGTGGTCATCACCGACCTAGCCACATTTTTAGTTGTGTTGCTCATCCACAAATGCTGGTCCTTACAAGCTGTAAATGATATAAAATACAATAACAAATGGTATTAATAAATGGGAGAAATAATCAACCAAAGTTAAGTTTCCAGATTTGTTGTATGCTTGTTTCCTAATGTAATGTATTACACTGTCTGCCTGTTCTGCTTTTCTTTTTAAATATCTTTTTATGAATGTGTGGATGTAAACCCAGCGTATTAAGTTACATTCACATGTAATGTCCATTAATATACAGTGCCTGTCTGTCTGCCCAATATAAATAATAGTTCACTTTTGTTCCAACAGTAAAGGAAGAGGGGAAATCCCTAACTGTAGTCTATGTTCCATCCCATCTGTATCACATGGTGTTTGAACTGTTCAAGGTAGGAAATCGTTTTTTAGAACGTACCTTTCCTGCAGAAAATTGCACATTGCTTTTCTGATGTCATAATCAGTACATAATGTTTTTGGGGCAAAGTTAGCATTTTCATGTTGTTGGTACCACACAGTACTGTCTCCTATGATGAAAAAGAGATAATTTGATCATTTTGACTGTTGTCTCCAATGTTCTAGAATGCCATGAGAGCCACTATGGAGTTACATGGGGACTCTATAGAGTATCCTCCCATCCATGCTCAGGTTGCTCTCGGAACCGAAGACCTGACTGTCAAGGTACGGCTCCAAAACTGTGGAATGCACTTCCCATTGCAGTCAGAACTGCAGCAAAACCCACCTTTTCAGACTCCATCATGGCCCATAGCACTTACCCTACCCCCTTAGATAGCATTTCTGTAGACTTAGATAGTATTTGATACAGACTTATACCATGTTATGTAGACAGCACAATAATTGCATCGTATGTAGTCATAGCACGTCATAGTACATATGTATAGCATAGTATAGTATATATGTATAGTTTATATGTATAGTTTCATTATATAGATATTCCACTGTTACTTTCTTAGCTTACGCATGTTTCATGATGAATGCTTTTTATGTGATGTATTCCCATGCTTTTTTGTTCTTTGTTCTTGCTTAATGTAAGTCGCTCTGGATTAAGAGCGTCTGCTAAATGCCTAAATTGTAAATTGTTCATTCCATCCTTATTCTTTACACTCAGGGTTGGTTCATTCTAATTTGCTATTTCTCTCCTAGAACTAACCTTGTGTGGATTTAATTCCAAACTGACCTGTGTGACCAGTCTAGGTCACGCCAACTAGGAAGTGGTTTCTGGTTTGTGCCACTTGTTCCCTCACCTGAATGCTAATTAGAGTAACAGTAACTAGTCTTGTCTCACCAGTCTCTACAAGTTAAAATAAAACACCACTCTAGAACAGATCAGAATACTGCAAAAGGAGTTGATTACAGTCTGGGCTAAAGTAACTAACTGTTGTCCAACAGTAACAAAAAACAGCAAGGGCTCCGGTAGTCCTGTCCTGGCCACACCAATATTGGAAAGAGACATGACGGTGCAAAGTTTTTAAGAAGACAGCACACGCACGGTTTGGATGTTGTGCTGACTGTTTGCTGATAAGTCTATTTGTTGTAATGTGTTGAATCTCTTCCTCAGGTGAGCGATCGCGGTGGAGGGGTGCCACTAAGGAAGATTGATAGACTGTTCACATATACCTACTCCACTGCCCCACGGCCCAGTATGGAGCCATCACGTGCTGCTCCTCTGGTGAGTTGTTTGATCTTCCAGAAAGAAATTGGATTTCATTCAATCCAGTTCGATTTGAAAATCAACTTACAGAAACTTGAAAACCTGCTTAAATTAGGTAATGCAATACATGTGTACTTGTGTAGTTAATATTATCATGTGCTGTAATTTAATAGTCCTTTGAAGAAAAGACAGATTTGCAAGACATGTATTGACATCGGTATGCAGGGCTGAACAATATGGACAAAATGGATTTGAATTACGATATTACTGTTAAAATGTCATATTCTATATTTTATGTTGCAACATTGAAAACTAATTATTATTCCAAAAACTGCATAATAAGTCAATATCACTCACGAGTCACGATATATCAACGATATATTGACGATATATCATATTGCAATATCGTTGCCTTTTTGCTATACTGATATTGCGCATACCTCTAACAATAGGATAACGTGCAGCCTTATCGGTATTGTACTTTTAATATAACCATAAATATCACACCACTTTCGGCTGTGGAATATATTTGATATGCCTTTTGATTTATAGGATAATAACATGGTTGTCTCTTACCTTTTACTAAAGGCTGGCTATGGGTATGGTCTACCAATCTCAAGACTCTATGCAAGGTACTTTCAAGGGGACCTAAAGCTGTACTCCATGGAGGGCTATGGCACAGATGCTGTGATCTACATACGGGTAAGTCAGTATTACATCAACTATGTGCATGTCTCTTTTACAACCCTTTCTTCCTTTTTAATGCGTTATTTATTAACTGCATTTTCCCAAAACAATAACTCCAAAATGTGTGTAGGCTCTATCTACAGAGTCCATTGAGAGGTTACCTGTATACAACAAGTCAGCTTGGAAACACTATAAGACTATCCAGGAGGCAGATGACTGGTGTGTACCAAGCAAGGAGCCAAAGGACATGACAACATTTCGTAGTTTTTAGACGCATGGGTCTACAAGGGAAAACAGTTGTTTTACACTGGATTGGTGTGCAGCGAAGGAAAGATGCTGTCTCCTCTCTTTTGTTTTATTAAAGCTGTTGCATTGAGCTCTGCTCAAATGTCCTTCTCCTTATACAGAGCTAAGGAGATGTGCCACACATTTCATAAGAACAATACGTTTTTTTATGTTAAACATTTTAGAATAGAGGAAAGCAAAGAAAAACTTTTTTATGCTCAGCTGTTTTGATTGATATGGCATGATTGCTTTTCTGCTTTTATTTTGGAAACATTTGTGCAGTATTTACATTCTTCATACAGTATTTATTCTGTATGTGTGTGGATTGTATTTTGTCGTCTTATGCCTGGTCAGAGGTTTAAGAATAGGAAACAGGTATTCAACTAAGCTATATTGTATTTAATGGTTCAAGTTTTAAGTCATTGAGGTAGTTTTCCAGATGCAAATGACGTAGCAGTTGCTGCTGAAAACACTCTTTAAAAGACTTTCTTAAGGAGGTAATATTAGATCTCACCTTGTTACATATTACCATTCCGATTCCATACAGTATTGTTGAATGGAGCATATGGGGGACTTACTTGTTGACAATAAAAAAATCAACCTAAATCTAAATGCACCATGTCTCTGTCTGTGTACGGCTGTAATGCACGTAACTTGAGAGTTATGTCGCCCCACCGACTTCAAATTCGACACACGTGACACGTTCCACAACCCCACAGGGAGTGCAGTCAGTGCCCGGTATCAAGTCCGTCGGACCCACGGTTGTCCAGAACTGCTACAAAAGGTCTCTGCCCAGGCTCCATATATGGAGCTGGCCTGTTCTGACCACAACACTCATATTTGGGCATGCCTGACCGAACTCCATATATATTGTGAGCACTGAGTGGACACCAACACACAAGGCACTGTTTAGACTGGGCCACCACGGCCGTTTATTATAGGATAAATGCGCTTTTTTGCGCGTGGCATTAAATGCAACTCAAAATGTCATTAATGAACAAAAACTCCGCCTCTTCTCAGGCGGGGGTCTAGTTAGGGTCCTCTTCCCTAACGGGCTTAGTGCGCCCTATTATATGTCTCACACTCTGTCCCCGGGTTTGACAGGTGCCTCGGTTTCCTGGTCAGTACTCTCCCGGGGAAGTGGAACTTTCATCAGTTATAATTCGTCCGGGGTAGCGGGTTACCTATATAGGAAGAGAATAGGCTTTTAATATCATGCTCACATCAATGTAGACATGCCTGGTGTCGTGGTGCGAGAGGATGAGTGAGATGTCGCTTACCGCCAAGCATACCCGAACTGTCCCTGTCAGCTGCAAGTGGGGAATGAGCGCAGTGGCAGACATCTCTTTCCTTTTAACCTGGCGTAGGCACGTGCACTTGGCCTTGAGCCAATAGGTGCACTTGGCCTTGAGCCAATAGGTAGGCGGGGTAGTACAGTATGTCTGCTCGATGACGAGGCCGAGTGGGCGTGTCCTCCTTGGCCACGCTCCTCCCCACTGGCTGTCTTGGCTATTATTATGCTTACCTGGCGGGTGGTTGCCTTTCCCACAATATGAATAAAGGACAAGGAGACAGACAGAGATTTCCATATATGGGCATAAAAGGGACATACAGATGGGTGGAACGGGTACAACGGGTATTGCATAGCTGTGGGGCATGGATCTCCAACTTCCATTGTTACTGACTGCACTACAGCTGGGCACCAGTCTAGTTAACTAAGTGTTGATCCATGCTATTTATAAATGAGACTTCTCTGACTTTCATTGTCTCCCTTATTCAACTGAAGGCAGGCTCCGTGAGGCAAGTGACCAGATAGCAGCTGTCTCTCAGAATTGCTCTATATTGGGTACCTGGTGTTAAAACCAGTTAGTGCACTGACCATAATGATCCTTGTGAGTCACTGAGTGTGTACCTGGCTTCTTGTGAAGTCTCTCATGCCTCTCAAGTTTCCTGTCTATGCTATCTAAAGAAAAAGCATAAAAAATATTCCCAAAACAAGCTCTAAATATGCTCATATTGAGTACATGCCATTGCCCTTGACCAAAGGCTGGAGCTAACACTTCAGTGGCCTAGGGCAGGTAATTTTGTTCTGCAGTTACTTGTGCCAGCCATGTGTTAAACGTCTGAGTTTGTGGATTTCCGTTGTTAGCCCAGAATATGGATGCTAGATTAAAGTTCAATGCTGATACAAAATTGAGAGTAACTGGAAATATATGTTAAATGAAAAATAATCTGAACTTAATGGGGATAAAAAAATAAGTATAATCCAACACAGTAGCCTTGTAGAACTAATACTCTTTCCAGAACTGACAAGCCAAAACATGTGTAAATGTATCTACAATGAAGACAGGAGGATATGACTGCATCTCTTAAAGTGAAAATTAGTTTATTGATGCTGCTTTTACTGTAGTGTATACTGTACCAATAAATCTGGTTCTGTCTCAAGAGGCAAACCTTCTTGCAGTCCACCAATTTACTATATACAAATTAAATTGTGCTCAAATTGCAACAAGACAAAAAGGAAGGGTTTTGTTTTGCGATAGACACTTGTGTTCCTGAACATTCATTCACAAATACACACAAATCTTGGTTCCTTACTCAGAAGATTCCTCGTCACAAGTACATCTCATTTTTCACAGACCAGTACGGTGTAGCAGACCAGCATGTGTATAATTAACTTGGTACCATTTCATAAATGCAATTTGTTAAGTTGCATTGCACCACAGTGTAGTTATACGTACTGTATATGTATTTTCTTTTATCTACGACCGTGTTTCTCACTGAAAGTAACTTGTATTCTGATGGAAAAACACTATTTTCGTGAACGTAAGTTATGTTGTAGTCCCCTATCTTGACACAGTTGAAGCAGCATTCCCGTCTTCACTACATGATTTTTTTCCCTCTCCATTCAGCACAAATGTTCTCATTCTTGCTATTCTACTTAGTAGAAAAACAAATACAGTATAAAATTAACCTTAATCATATTTCCATTTTTCTTTTCAAATGTTATGCAGTTAATAGGCACATGTATAAAACATTTATACACTTAAAAACCATCTCACCCCTTGAAGCTTAAAAGACAATATAGTGCTTTTATCTTTTTACTGTACAATAGCTGTTCTTGCAAAAAAGATCTGTACAGTACATGGCTACAGGCAGGTTATACTAGCAAAAATAAAATATAAAATGTTTAAAAAGCAGTATAGTATATTTATTTTACTTCCATATGTAAAGGTGTGTCTCCCTCAACTACATTTCATTTTATTTATAGCCTATAGCTTTATAGTGGTACAAAATAAACAATGTTAGGTCACATACCCAACATTTGTCACCTCTCTCCTCAGCCTTATTATAGTATAGTCACAATTTAAATGGTTTAATCAGAGGCGTTAAAGTGTTAATCATGTGTAAGGAGTGACTGAGAAGGAAATGGTGCCTGGCACTGTATAATAGCAAAAGGAAATAGTCACATCCATTATGAGCCATGGCTGATCAACATGGCCTATTTGGCCTATAGTCATTAGTGGCATTTAAACATGTGCCTTTGATAGAAGCAAATGGCGCATGTGCAACATTGGCGTGTAAAAGAAGTGTCTTAGTGTCCAGCTGAGACCTTTCAGACTGTGCTAGGAACAGCTCAGCAGACAGTCTGTCCAGCTGAGACCTTTCAGACTGTGCTAGGAACAGCTCAGCAGACAGTCTGTGCTAGGAACAGCTCAGCAGACAGAGTCTGTGCTGGCAGGCAGCCTGCCACTCCGCCGAGCCTCTTTCTCTCTCTTCTCCTTCTGCTTCTCCAGCTTCTCCTGGGCCTTGCGCATATCCTTTAGCTTCTTCTTGATGGTTGAACGGTCACTCTGACTGGACACGCCAAGGGCCTGACAGAAACAAAACAAAAAAACAGAGTTAGGATGGAAAATAACGCTGCTGTATGGATTCCGTGTTTTGAAATAAGTGCGACATACCGATAAGTGTGTCTGTTGTGAGAATGAGGCTGCAACAGCTGGCAGTGTGCTTTTCAGCAGTATTTAATTTAATTAAGTGTGAGGTAATCGTGTCATGCAAGTGTATGTAACTATCCCAGACATCAAACTTTCTAGTTGGTAACGTGATCTTGCCCAATTAGAAATTTGCCAGAAACCTTGGGCTGACCACAAACCAAATATATATATATCCATACTTGATTGATATGTGTCATGTTACGATTTAACAGTGCTGATTTTCCATATAATTTCTCATTTATGTCCTTGATACACAATAATATACTGTACATCTCCCTCTGCTGTTGCAGAGATGGTTTTGGCCACATGGTGGCAGTCAAAGGAAAATCCTGATCAGAGGAAGATTACTTGCAGAATGAATTGGGTTGTTTTTGTACAGGATATTTGATATAAAGAGCTCCATCTTTATTTAGGAAGTTTAGTGGTCTAGCAATTGTGCTGATATTTCACCTTCAATTTGTCACTGTCCAGATACATGAGCTGCTGGCCATCCACTCCCTTGGCTGTGAACTCTGGTGTGTATTGGTCCATATTCATGCCCATCAACCAATGACAGACTTGCTGATTAGTCCACTCAGTGACAGGCCGGTTTTGCCATTGATAGTCCTTTCCTGTAGGCAGTGGTTCGTCATCCAAGGTCTGTAGAACAAAGGGAGATAAGAGAAGCACATAATCAGAAAACAGTGTTGACTGACTGACACACCAACTTACATTTTCAGAACTTTCCCAACTTTTGTTGTGCTAAATAGAACATTTCTAAATGTGTAAAACTGAAAATGTAACTTGGAAATGTAAATGATACATTTTATTTCAATAGGGATCACCACCACCACCAAATATACATCAAACAATCATGTGTCAAGATTCATTAGGGGAAAATGGGTTATAAAGTATTTATTTTGGGCAAAATAAAGTTAAAATAATGTTTTTGTTTTTAAATAATCTTGGTCAGTGAATACTTTATGATACTAACCACAGCAAGGGGCGTCTGTAGAGTTGTTTAACAGTTGTCAAAAATAGGGCACACTAACTTCCCCCCATGTGAAATATGTGTATAAAAACATGCATGGAATGGTGCTAAGAACATGCATTGCATGCTAGTTTGTGGTTGAACTATGGATGAGGAACACACTGGGAGCATGTCAAAATACGAATTCTACTGTAACTTGCATACATTGAATGATTTTCAGAGAAATAATTACCTGAAATTTCAGCAACTGCACATATATTTGGACATGCATAGAAATACAAAGGCTCTATGAAAGCTTGACACAACACTAAGCACCAACTAACAGTACACTACACCTATTCTATGGCAAAATGACGTCAACACATGCATGCACCTCTGTGCTCTTCTCTTCATTCATTATATAAAATCATAGCCATGAGAAGGAAGGATGGGGGACAACTCAAAGAGCATGCTTGAGAATGTCTGCTTTCAGACACATCCAAGCATCCCACACAGCTTTTGTTGCTGTGCAACAAAGAGAGCACTCACCTCATTGGAAGAGAAGGTTAAAGTGTGTGAGCGCCCAGACAGATTGGGTTCAGCGACTAACCCTGAGATGTCTGAACTGGGGCTGCCAGGGTTAGAATCATCTATGACTGACAAACTCTGGAACAAGTGGAGACAAGGAACGCGTTAACTAGACCAGTGGTTTTCAAACCTTTTCAAGTCAAGGACCCCCAAAATAATATGAAATTGGCCACGGTCCCCCATCTGAAAATATTTTGAGGGAGGAACCCCCCCCGATACAAAATTAGAATTGTTAAAATGTTTCACAATTTCAGGATTTATTTTTTAAATAGCATATCTACAAGATCACATCATCAGTTAGGATTGGAGTTCTGGTAAATTATCCTAGTATAGTCTGAAACATTATGCTTACATTAGGTCAGTTATTGTTATCATTATCATCAGATGGGGATTATAGAAGATAATACATAAAAATAGGTACTGGTCAAAACCCAACACCATCCCACCAACAACAGAACTACTTCAACAACTCAAACTACAATGACAACTGCTACTTCTACAGAAGGAATATGTCACACAATATTGGGTATGGGGTAATGTATTACATGAGTATTATTAGGTGAAAGTTAATGCATGCAAAGTATAATGATACAATTAAATGTACAAGTTAAACCCACAACTGACAGAGATTAGGCTTAACAAGGAGAATATCATCCAAACCAGGACTACTGCAACCAGGCCATTCTGTTTTCACACAAACGGAAAATTAGATGATTGTTGAGGTATCACTACCACATACCCACTTCTACACTACTGTCACACAGACAATAATTTGTTTGAGATTAGCATCCTAGATGTGAATCTAGAAATCACAAAATGACATGCATTAGTAATAATCTACCAGCTGCTCTAAAATCAGGGGGTAAGAAAAAACTAATACAGGACACACAAAAAAATTATACTGTACCAAATCTAATGAGCGACTGAATAGAGAGGACCAGGAGAGATTTGTCTGTTTAAGAGAAGGACCGTTTAGTAAGAGGTATGTTCCTTTCTCAGTAGACAGTGCGTAACTTTAAACTGCCAATGGCCATTTTCACACAGTGGCCATTTTTCTCTGACATCATACTCAGAGCGTTGCGAATATGGTCAATATAGAGGCAGAAATAGAATTGAGAGATTTCTGAATGCCTTGAACCCAGTATGTGGGACCGCCGACCCTTCCCTGGCCGCCATGACAGTCAGCCACACATTTAACCAAAAGTATTAGAGGCACCACTGGGATAGCTTACTTACTGCCACTGGATCCTACTCTCACGCTTAATGACTAACATATGGTTGAAGCTATTCTAGTCTATCTGGGTGTAGCTCTTTGTAAAATATTTAGAAATGTTGTGTCTAAGAGAAACTCATAGTACTGGAACATGGAAATGAAGACACCCGTTACACATACTCGTTTTCATCAGGACAAAAATGTTCTGCGATAATGGACTAAATTCAATGACTTTGACTTGTGCTGGTCAACTCAATAGGTCAGGTAACTGACATGGGACAGCCTGGCGTTTCTTTTTCTTCGAATCAGTTGTGGAAACATCACTCAAATGTCTAAATTACAGGTTCACTGGCCTTGATTTTTGCCTCAGAGCAAATCCTTTCTTTAAAATAATCCAGTGTCTGGTGAACTGTTCCTGAGAAAACCATGAGACATTTTGAATCATTAAAGCATGCCTTATGCTGGGAATGACTGTTGACTTAATGTTGAACTGTAGTTTCCGGTTTGTGAGTAGTTACATTTATTACATTTCGTCATGAAGCATTTTTTTGTGGCATGTTGCCCATTGAAATACACATATTACACATTCAGGTCTCACTTGAATGTGTAAATATATTTAATTATAAATAGATGTGCAAAGCTAATTGACTGGTCTATTGAACAGTGCTCACCCTATAAAACGTTTAATAAATACTTACTAGTCATTTAAACTATTATTTATAATCATAATTGCAATTACTTTCTGTGAAAAACATTATTTTTAAATTAAAATCTCACAGCCATAGTGCAGCTCGCCTTCAACTTCCTGAAGTACTCAAGGTAACTGATTTCCCTGTGTTAATTTCTACACCCAGGCTGCTGTTATACAGTATCGATTTTCCCTGTTTAGATTTATTTTGCAATACATAGATTTTCAAATTGTTGTCGCATTAACCACATTTGTACAGGTGTTTTATAATTAGTTGTGCACTGGCTTATACTCTTAGATCAACAAGTAGATCTACAAGCTCACAATGAGACATGCTGAGCCTCTAGATCTTCTTAGACATTTAGGCAGTTACAGAATCACTGTTTAACCGTCAGTGACATTAGTCGCTGTGCACACCCCTAGTCAATAGACTGTTTTTACTAGCAAAGGTAGGCTAGTAGACTCTAGTAATTTCAAGGGAGGCACATTGCTCTAACTTTGAAAACCCCTGCCCTGCACTGCACTAAATGACTTTTTTAATGTTGTTATGCCATCTACCTACATGTCAACCATTGGATCCTCACCTTATTCTTGCGGTCCTGACTTTGCTCACTGCTGCTCTCAGTGGCTACATATGGCAGACTGCTGCTGGAAGATGACGGATCCTTGTCTCTGTCCCTGTCTTTGTCTCCGAACCAGGAGAAGGGCATACATGTAGGGATGGAAGCCATGGACTCCGATGGAGACAGGTTCCCTCCAGACTCCTCCAATAGCTCTGCAGACCCTCTGGGTGAAAACATGTTCAGGATTACACATTTGAACCCGGGACCTGTCGATTCTCAAGACAGCCACTTTACCCAGTGAGCACTGCCGCCCCAAAGGCAGAGTCCATGCTGCCCTGTACAGTTCACCCAAATGGAAATGTTATCCCAAGAGGGTGCATCAAATGTAGAGGAATAGCCATGGGGTCACCAAAATCAGTAGGGTAGCGTTCAGCCAGAATTCTACGTATATCCCCTTTCCCACAAGGAATCCATAACATACAGTAGAAGTTCTGTATGGGCCGGTGCCTGTTCCCACATTAGATGACTAACGGCTACAGTATGTAATGCTTGCACAAGAGATGTCTAAAGCAAACTGATACTAGGCATTTGTGGACAATAAAATATGTATTTGGAATGAACTCATTCACTGGAACTCAAGGATCACTTTGACGACTTTTTGTTGGCAGTGTTTGTTTTCATGTCAGTGAGCAGCACCATCTTGTGTAAACACACAGGTGTCGCAGTCCCAAAGGAAACGGAACGGGAGGTTATCTAAAATCCCATGCTGTTCCGCTTCCCGTTTATTTTTCTTCACAGAGATGGATTAATCTTTTTCTGCATTGTTTTTCCAGTAAGGCATGCTGTTTTCAAAAGGCAATAATTAGAGAACAAACTGAACACAGCACACAAAATATTTTCCCTGCATTTTCCACATCTCGCCGTACCATGGCATCTACCATGAAGCCGATTTCTGCAAAACACATTTGTTTATATTTTTCAATCCTTCTCTTTCTGTCTCTGTCTGAAAAACGCGTCCAGTCTGCAAGGACCTTTAGCCTACAGTATATTGAAGATTTCCAGTGGATTAAAACGGCTTTCAGTGAAAATAGAAAAGGGGTTTTAGATAAGATCTTGTGTGAAAAGCGCCTTCACTAGCAAGGCTAATGTATGATTGGAATGAAATACCTGCTGTCCAAAGATGCTCTCATCGCCTCTTTGTCGTGTTTCTTCCCTTTTCCACCGGACTTCCGGAGGCCCCTGTGTTGATCATCAGTAGCATTAGTTTAAGTCAGACTAAAACGAAAGTTACGTATGTCACTACGGTTCTATGAATCCCGAATGACCGCCAGAGGGGGTGCTTAAAGCACTGAATAATCCCTTTACATTATTATTACATTATTCAGTGCTTTAAGCAGGGATGAAATAGAACTGGCAATATGTTAAATTAGACAATGATTTCTCAGGGAACTCACCCAAAGTCAGGAAAGCGTCGTTTTGGTTTTCCTGCTGAGGGGCTCTCATTTAAATCTTCTAGACGGAGGAAAAAAACAACAATTATAACCAATCAGAGTCAACCCAAAGGACAGTCATGCTGCATAACACATGACGTCACCTATAGATGTCTTTAGGTGTCTACCTTTGACCTCCTTGCTTTTGCCTTTGGACTCTCTCTTCTTGACGTTGTGCAGGAACCCTGGTGGCGAGTGTGGTGACAAGCAATCTTTAGGGGGCGACAGAGAGGGGCTTCCACTGCTTTCTAAGCTGTCCCTCTGGGACGGCGGTGACGAGGGAGTGCTGGAGAGCTCTGCCTTGCTCCCGGACCTCTCCAAGTCCTGTGCGACTCCGTCGTCTCTGGGTCCATTCGCGGGGTAGGACACCTGCACCGGCAGAGAGAGACTCTCCTGGATGGAGTTCCTCCTCCTGGGAGTGTCCTGCTCCTCTTCGTCCTCCTCGTCCTCCTCCTCAGTCTCCTGCCCGGGTCAAACTGGTTATTATTACATTGACGTGCCGTGCAGCAGAGCAAGCACGTTGTTGATGCCACTGGTTCTTTGGTTTGTGGTGAACAAGACGTCTCTTTTTAAAATGTATTCAATGGAAGTTGTGGGTTATATTTGGGTGTAAAATTCTTCAGTTCAGTCAAATGAAGATTTAAAAAAATAGTGGCATGACTGGCATCTGACTGACCTCCGAGTGACGTGGTGATGCAGCGAGGCTCTCCTTCAGCTTGCTTCTAGAAGGTGGCTGTCGCTTGGCCTTCTGAGCCAGCAGGCACTTGGCTCTATGTGCACTGGTATCCAAACGCTCAGTCTCTGGAACCACCTCACTCCAGTCTGCTTCTAAGAGAGAGAGAGCGCAAGAGAGATGGACAAATCATTCAAGAATGCCAAATACAACCCAGATGTCTTAAGCAAAAAATAATCATTTTATTTTAAATTAAGGCAAACGAAAAAACTATTCTCATACTTTGTCCGAAAATAACAACAAAACCTGTGTGTGACGATGGCAAACGTTATTAAGAGTTTCTACTGTTACCTTGTAGAAGCGAGTCAACAGACAGTGTGCTAGTCACTGGATCTCGGCTGCTGGATGTCCGCTCGGCTGCAGACTCCTGACTGCGCTGACTTCCCACAGAGGACTCTAGCACAGCTAGCTGTGTGTAGAACAACAAAACAGCAGTTCAGCCTCTCCTCACGTGGGCACAACGTTATTGTTGCCGTCTGGCACAAACCTCTTATGTCCATATTCTAAAGTAGCAGATCTGCAAGCTGGAAACGTGATGCGAGGCGACGCATTTTGAGAATGCAGATCTGCTACTTTGAATCCTGAAAACTAACTGTTTTGGACATGTGAGGTTTCCACCCGACAGAGGCGTTATGATGGCTCAGCATCTTTTCTTCAGTCAGGGGCTTCTTATTCTTACCCTCTCCTGCAGGATGTTCAGCTGCTCGCTGTACCACTTATCCTTTTCTTCTAGAAGCTTCTTCAGCTCCTCCTCTTTCTTCACAAAGTCTATCTCTCTGGGGGTGAAACGGGGAACACACCAATATTCATCTGAAGTGCAATCAAATAAATAGGACACATGAGCCTTTTAACAGCGAATGACCACAAGCTGCTTTGATGTAACTTCCTTTGTAACGCTTTAGTCCGAGTTTCAAGTCAATACAGACTAAGTAAGTACAGTATATGTACAATGTATCGATAAGCTTATCGATAGTGCTACTTAAAACTGTGTTATCTGTATTAGGACAGTATCAAAATTATGCCAGATATGCCGCACTATGACAACAAATTAATGATGTGCTAGAGACAGACGTTGATGTCATTATCTACATTCAAGTTTTACTTACATTTCTCATCTCCTTCAGTGAACGCAGACACAACACAGAAACAGTGTAGTAATAAATCAGGACAGGTATTAGTAAAGCATAGTTATAATATAATAGGTCAACTTCACTGGTGGAAAGACGCACGGTAGTATTGCAAAGAAAACAAAACATTTTGGCTCAATGACCATGGAAATAATTGGTTATTGGGAAAAATGCCAATACCCTTTTAGGTGTAACTTAAACTTCAGATTAACTCACTTCTGCTGGTAGTCCTTGAGCAGTTTCTTTGCCTTATTGTACTTCTTGTCTAGAGCTTCATGCTGGCTCTGGCTCTCACTGAGGTGTTCATTGGTGGTCTTATACAATGTCTGTGCCTCCAGCCAGTAACCCTCCAGCTTCAGGATTTTATCATTGTTTTCCTCAATCTTCTTCTCCAACACAGCCTCCCTGGAATCCCATGACGCCTTGTCTTCCTCTGATGCAATTTCCTACAGAGAGAGCGTGGCATTCAATATTTGACACAGGTTTGATTGATGGAAATCTATGGAATCGTTCAACAAGTGTCTGATGATGTGATCATCATATTTCTATGTGTAATCAGTTAACACCCCGAGCGGCATAAACTGAGTTCTCCGTCCTATCAAATAGTAACGCCCAGCGCTCAGGACGGAGATTAATAAAAAGGACATCAAAACCGATCGCATCGCTCAACAGGCTGGGAGCGTCTGTTGGGCAACATTCAATGTCATTTCCGGTTGGGACGTCATCCAAAATATTCCCCCCCATTTTAGCGGGGGCGTTTAACGTGTTAAATAGTTTGAATAATAATTTAACTTGTAATAGTGATCAATAGCAATCCCAGATTAGCCCAAAATAATGTCATACCTTTTCCTTCAGTTGGTTTATTTCAGCTGTGGCAATGCTGTTTTTGAGCTGAAGCTAGAGGATAAACACAAACAAACAAGCAGTTAATTTCACCATGCTCGTCTTTACCCAACACCACAACATCAGCAGTGGTTGTACAATTTTGAGGTAATTGTACTTTACTTGAGTATTGCCAATTCCCAATACTTTTACTTCTACTCCACTATATCTCAGATGCAAATATTGTACAATGCGTCGCATTTTCAAAAGCTTTTTATACATTTGAAAACTTGAAATGCATAGTGAGTACTTTCTTACATTTGGTACTTTAAGTACATTATGATGGCAATACTTTTGTTCTTTTACTCAAGTACATTTTTAATTCCATACTTTTACTTGTAACGGAGTAGTTCTACATTGCAGTATTGATACTTTTACTTAAGTAAAACAGTAGTCGTGGCATTGGGATGACATGCCTCTTTGAACTTGAAGGCCAGCTGAGAGGAACTCATGTTGCTGGGCATGAACAAGGCCTCCGTCTCAGGCAGGTCAAACACCTCAACGTTCCTCTCTGGGCTGAAGTTGGAGCCCAGGATCTCCTCTTCTCCTGCATCGTCCTCATCCTCCTCGTAGTGCTCATCCTGACACAAAAGTAGGAGAAATATAATGTCATCACACGTTATAAAGGAACAGTCAGCTGCCCCACCCCAAATATGTCAAATGTGTGTATGATTCATCATTGTCTGGAGTAGGCCTGTCACAATTATTATATAATCAATCGCCTGATCGCAATTATTTGAAATAATCACAATTATTGCAGGGAGGCAGCACATGAGGGAGACTACAGGGTAAAAAAGACACACACACACAGCCACAAAATCACCAAAAATGTGTCCAACTTACTAAGTAATTATTTTGTCTAATAACAAACAACTTGACACTTGAACAATTTCAGATCAAACTTAATGTGTTCCCCATTGTTGCTCTTCTAACCAGCCCTCCTCAGTGCTCTAACACTTGGCAATGGAAACAAAAGGTTTTATCAATCATTTTAATCGACGAAATCAACACACGTCCTGCTGACTCACCTCCTCTGTGGAGTGCTCATAGGGGTCGTCCAAGTGTTGCTGCTGTTGTTGCTGTTGTTTTTTCTCCTGCTCCAGGGTCTCGCTGATGAGACGAGCAACCTCGCTCTGTGTCCCCGGCTTCTCCCGACCGATCAGGAAGCTGTTGGGAGAACGCACCTGTCAGTTAGTGCTGCATTATCATGGATTTGGCAGCAGACGGCAGCTCCCCCTGAAATTCCACACTATAGCTTCCCCCGGTATCTGACTCAGTCTACCTGAAGGATTCTAAGTTTTTTTTAAAAGGTCTTCAAAGCATGAGAACTACTGATTTAGAAGGCATTTGTCAAATCGGCCTCAGGTCTTAATGGGTTAAGCTTTTTATCACAACATAATGGTGGGGAACTCCCATCACCTCAGGCCATTTCCATCATAATAGCGGCCCCGCCCCCCAGGCCAAAATGGAGTTGGATCTCACCGGACCGTGCCTTTGGTGTTCTTCAGGACCGTAGCAGCAAACAGCTGTGTGACGCCGACCAGACTGATGCAGTCTACCTCCACTATCTGGTCATTCACCTGGATTCTAGAGACAAGTGACAGGGCATTACTAAAGAAAAAATATCCAAGCTTGCCAGAGACTATTAACTTATTTTTTTTTATTTTTTAATGAATGCCCTACTTGATCATACAACGGCGTCAAATAGAAGTAGCAGAATGATGCACAAGCCCGAAACACACACACACACACACACACACACACACACACACACACACACACACACACACACACACACACATATACATTCACCCAGATGGTGACACAACAGAGATCGGTTCCCTGGGAAACGGAAGTAGGCAAGCTATTTTCTTTAGCTGCCAGAGAAGGTTATAAATACAGATGCTTGTTTGGAAATCGTGTCTCGGGGCCTCGGGGGGATGAGGCATCCCTGGAGTTTGACGTTATAAAAAAAAAAAAGTGTTGTAGTATTATACAGAGATTGCAGAATGATCTACAAAGCACATGCCATTGTACCTGTATTGATTAAGAACTGTAACGCTACTGTAAAATTCTGAGGTAGGTATCTTACCTCCCATCTTTTTCAGCGGCTCCATTCTCCGTTATTGTTTTTACAAAGATGCCAAGCTTCTCCAGGCCCTGATCAGCGCCGACACCCATTCCTATGATACTGATGCCCAGACCGTTGTCTCCTGCTGGGGCATGATGAAACATTAGCATCGGATCATTGGAGGAGTGGGGCAAGCTTGCTGCTTACCCACACAAATACAATTCTGATCAGAAGACATCATGACTGGCCATGCAAGCTAGACTAGACTCACCCTTCTCAATCTCCACTGGAAACACATCCATCTTTTCAACCCTCTTCTCCAGCTCGTACTCAGCTGACGCTGCCACTGGGTCAACATCATCGTTGCGTCTATCGTATTCTTCATTGGAATAAGTACTGAAGACCTGTGTTGAGGCAATACACAGTTTAAAACACGGAACCTCCACAGTAATTACAATCACTTTTGACAGTTTAGGTCAGAGTTTTCATTGTGAATGAGATGAGATAATTGTTCTCCAATTCTCTAAGTCATTTCTCTCTCTCTCTTAGTCTCTACCCGTTTCATAATGTCATGGCTTGACAAAAAGATTATTGATTGGCCCGGGCGACTAGTGTAGTGGTCTGGGCAACTAGGCTGCCAGTGTGTCGCGGGTTCAACTCCCGATCCCGACGACCTTTGCTGCGTGTCACTCCCCATCTCTCTCCCCCCATTTCTACTGTTCTACTGTTCACTAATCAAAAAATGTAAATAATAATATTGATTGAATGATTGATTGAGCACTTGAAATTGAAAATGTATTCAATAGGATAAAAACACAAAAAAGCCAGAAGCTTGTGGTCCTTTTGGGGAAGGGAGGCAGGGTGCAACAACACAATAACAAAACTCAACAACACAAATCAAAACTGTTTCAAAACTGAAACACATTTTAGAATGGTGGGTGAGAAACTGGATTGGGTAGGAAGGTAATCATACCTTAAAGATACATGGTACTGCTGTACTTAAAACCTCTATAGGGGGTTAAATACCTTGCTTAAGGCAGCTTTAAAAAGAATTGCTGTGGTAGGTACAGAAGAGGATTTTCACAAAGACATGAACTCTTGACCCTGGGTGGCTTCCAGCCAAAGACTTTACTGTTCCTTCCCATCTCCTCCATGGTGCCCCAATTCGCTGTGAACCTGCAAAACCTTTTATACAGGTTTACTCTTGCAAATGAACTGATGATTAGAACTAGATATCGACAGTAGGAAAAGTAACGCACACCAAGGGGTGTGGTGAGGTGTTGACCACTGGGAACAAACTAAGGCTGCGTCCGAATTCATTCCCTATGCCCCATATAGTGCACTACTTTGGGGTTCCGCCATTTTGTTATAGTGTCCGAATATGTAGTGAGCATTTTTGCACCCTACAGTAGTGGACTGAAGTATCCCACAATGCACCGGGAATTGTAGGGAGCTCCCGATGGTCACTACAAAAACACAGCGAAGCAAATCTGCCCCATAATGCATTGCGCAAGCTCGCTCTTGAGCGCACATGCACGCGTTTGCGCACGTGCGCTGCTTCTGCATGCATGCGCTCATCGCGCTCCAACTCAGAAGAGGCAGAAGTTGAACTAGCGAAAGAACTCAACACAAATGTACTTTTTAAACTTTCGTTTTCCCCTCTTTTCTTCCCTGGCGGATCTCGAAGCTACAGATCGAGACAAATGATCTGTGCATTTATTTGAAATGGTTTTATTTTATTTATAATAAATCTACTCATTTGCAATAGTATTACTAATCTGATTCATTGTATCACCCAGGCCCAGCGCATGACGTTAGGAGAGGAATCAGTTGCTTGCTGTAGAATATATTTGTGAGATTCTTTATCCCAAACGTAGGCTAAATACATGCATGTGAGACACATATTAATTGTGTCCGAACATATGTTTTATTAATATTCATTCATTCCTGCCATGAAAAAATATGCTATCTAACATTATTTCATTGAATTGCGATAAATGCATTAAAACTTCATTGTGTAGGCAGACAAGGCAGTCATTTATTGGTCTGCTGTTTCTGTTAACACCAAACGTCCGTATTGTGAGCAGAGCTTGTAGATCGGCTACTTTTGGTAATTCTTTACCAAAAGTACCCAAGTAAAAGTATACAAGCTCACAACACGGACGTTGCGCGTTGCTTATAGATCGGCTATTTTTGCCGTATCCCCCCGCCCCAGGATTAGCGGGGGTTCATGTGGTCATGCTGCTGATATTTTCATATAGCCTATTGTCAAGGTTGTGCACTGTTTTCATATTGCTGGATAATGGATATAGCCTAATATTAATTTATTGATAATAATCATAGGCCCATTGTTATTTTAAAATAACCTTTTTATCATAGATATATAGGCCTAAATGCCTGCAAACATATTTTCATTAACCTATTTTTTCTTTATTCATTCATGAATTTAACAAACTGTCCTTGCAGGGAGGTGACAGCCTGCAGTCACTTATTTGATACAGTCTGTTCCTAGCGGAAATTCAGCCGCAGCGTTTTGACTGGTTTCTTGTAGTCAGTTGATTCTTCATATCCAAATGAGTGAAACGGCCGGGATAATTTGTTTATTTTTCAAACAGTTCTTTATGAGGCGATCTGAAAAAACCTAATGGGGATTTCATGCAAATAAAAAGTACATGAACCCGCGGAACTACAGCGCCCTCTACCGATATTGACGTCAGAGTCGGTGCTCCCCATACAGGGAGTATTGTCCGAAATCTTCACTATAGAGTCCACTAGAGTCTGGATCCCCGTATGGGGGGTAGGGAGTAGGGAACAACCCTAGCAATTCGGACGCAGCCTTAGAGTGGGAAAAAGGTGTCTCACACTCTGGCTCCATATGAAGTTTAATTCATTCCCGTTTCAGCCTGCTGGCCTTCCTCAGAATTAACAAAAAAGAGGAGAAGGTCTCTAAGATATGGAAGGACAGTAAACGGCAACTCCTTGATCTCCCAGTTGTAAAGTCTCATTGTGCACACTTGTTTTATTTTGCAAAGAGGTAAAGCTCCAAGAATCATAAGAATGCAAAAAGATACTAAATTTTCTTTTTTTTAATGTATTTAATTTGTACTTAAACTATGAATCTGCAGGCTGGGCTCGGACAGCACTGAATGAGTCCCCACAGCTGCTTCCTGCTTGGAAATATACATCCACAAACACACACTACCGGCAGAGCAGCAGAGTAGCAGTGAAAGTAGAACACAGCTGTGAAAAGCAAAGAGGTGGATGAAGCAATGATCAAGGCTCTGAGGCGACAGGTGTTCAGCATCACAGCAAAGACAAAAGAAAACGAGCCGTGCCACAAAAGAACAAATACATCCCTGACCTCACAGCTTCGAGCAAACAATATGAAAGATTAGCACGGAGAGAGTAGCACATCGTTTTGGTAGATTGGGCTCTGGTCTTTGGTATTGTATTGGTACAATTTTACTATGATCATGTGTATTTGCTTTGCATAGCCTACCATAGATATTACACAGCAGAAATATAATAGCCCCATAATCCAATTAGAAAAACGCTCCCATGGTTCATGCTAAGGTGAGCATTGTCATACTCCCCAGTCCCTGCACAAAGGAGATAAACATCTGCTGTAAGTCAGTTACCAGGATGTAGTTAATGCACACACTTCATTCCGTGTTAAGCCACAGTTAGTAGTGGAGCAACGTTCTGTGTGTTCTCTTCAAAAGGCAACCGAGCCTGCTGGGATTTCCAACTAGCTTTTAACAGATTGCGAGTACATTTTCTATGCTGTATTAGTATCACTATGAATCCATTTATGTGGAAGGTCGAGCACTGCGAGCAGAAGAAACAGCAGCCCTGCTCGGCGAGCTCCAAACAGACCTCAGCTTTGGCATTCTTAAAGAATCTCCTCATGGAAGAAAAGCGAGGGGGAAAAAAATCACTTGGATCGTCTTTTAGGAATGACTTAAATGGAGCTGGGTTTAATTTCGTGTCAATCCAAGGACATGCACTCTAGAATATTATTTTATCCCACTCTTGACGCAGAAGGTTATTTGCATGCAGACAGAGGCCAAAGTGAAGGAATTGGTCAACATGTCAAGGTATTAAATTAAGTTGGCATCTAGCACTGTGTGATTACTATTCTCTTCTATTATTATTTATCTGCCTACAGAGGCAAAAACAAATGAACTTTTTCCCCACTTGTTTTTGCCAGGTGCTAACCTGGCTTATAATCACTACTGGGGCTAGTAGGGACCTAGTAGACACTTTTTCATGATTGGCTGCCTTGTCTCTAGGCTACCTCTAAGCCCATCGTCTGAACGGAATCTGCAGATTCTCTGTGCCATGTCATTGTTCCGACCTCCCATTGTTCCGAAATTACTAACACTATCTCTAAACCTAACCACAAGCACGGGAGCAGCGCATGTTCGCCAACCAGCAGAGCAAGCACGGGAGCAGAGCATGTTCGCCAACCAGCAGCACATGTTCGCCAACCTTTCTGCATGTTCGGACTAACGGGACTTCGGATCTATGGGCAGTGCCCAGATTCTCAACGGCAGCCATTGTTTACATACATGGAGGGAGCGAGGGACAGGGGCTGAAAACTCTACTATGCCATGTAATTATTAATTACAGGCACGGCGATAAAATAATTATGGCATCTTGCTGCACCTGGCAGTTAAGACTGAGTCATTCTTGTTACCGAATGGGTTCCCAGATAATCTACCTCACTAGACTCATGCACTAGTTTACCTGACACTGCAGTAACACTGTTTACAAGTGTTTTATGTAACATGTAACTGACCTATGTCCTCAGGAAAGCCCTGACTTTAGCTATACCTAATATGGTTTTGTAACATGTTTTTGCCAATACAATTTTGTGCATCTCTCTTTCCACTTCACCAGTTTGTCAGTTTATGAAACATACTACAAATCAAAGTGGTTAACACCTGATGCAATCTATGCAAACATGTCACATTTTCTATTTCACAAAAGTGGATTAGACTATCAGCTGTTAGCCAATAACTCGTTCTACTGAGAATGAAAATCTACCAATACTGAATGCCAAATACTTTGTACACTTTGTTATATCAACATAACACACCTCACAATATTTGCCCCCATGTCACAGTGAATTCAGCACTGTTTAACAGCTAAAACACCCAAGATGCACACAGAACTGGCTTCCTTGTTTCCTCGAGGGCCAACACACACAGTCATGTGATGCTGCACTCAAACATGTCCAACCTGGGAAATCAAACAAAGACTAATTCCAAGTCCCTCCGGCGGGGCACCGACTAGGGCTGTGATCTCCCAAGTGCTCCCCATATGTCAAGTGTGGTAACATTCAGTGGAAAGCTTAAAGTACTCAACTCGACCCAAGTGTAGGCGATGGTTACCATTTGGTTGCACAGACAAAAGAGAGCAAGAAAATCTGTAGGATTTGGAGTTTTCAGTGTGCAGAGGTATGATGTAACCCAGTAAACATTTCCACTCCAGGCAGCAGACTCTGTGGTCTAGATCCTGAAGCATGTCAGGACTTGAGGAATCTACCACAAGCTATAGTCTCCTGCTTGCTCTCGTCTTTCAGTTTCTCTATGTAGATTTTGGCCCCGGTTCAAAATAAGTCATAGGTTTTTGTGACCCCCCCCACCCCACCCCACCACCACCATTTTTGTTTTAATTGAGATCATACATTTGTGTGTGAGAGGGACATGTCATCTGGACATATCAGCAATTATCTTCAAAGTATAGATTTGATTTTGAAGACCAATGGGTTCCTCTCCCTAGATAAATGAAAAAGATTAGACTAGGGGATTATACACTCTACTGCTGCTCTGTGGTAAAGGCTGGAATGCTATTCATGAGGCCTCTCCCTTAGAAATAACTTTAGTGAATCTTTTGGCTTCCTTTTTCATTAGCAAATACTTTTACCATAATATTGTACATTGTCTTGATTGTGTTGACAGATCATATCTTACGTTATATAAGACAGACACAAAGGCAAGGCCATTGCCCAAGCCATTTAAGATTACATCTTTTTACAAGTTGTCAGACAGTCCAGTTAGATCTCAAAACAAATTAAAACATCTAGGAACATGAATTTTACAAGGGATCTTTTATATGAGCCACCAAGTTTAGAAAATTGGAGCCAGTTGAAAATTAATCCATAAAACTTGAGCAGGGAGCATTTTATTAACCATTTAATTTGTGTGTTGTAGTTGTGAAGTGTAAAAAAACATGGGGTAATAGAATATAAGAGGAAGTGATGCGTCCCAGGCCTCTGTTGAAGCCGTAGTGGTTATGCTCGGCTCTCTCCGGTGCTTTTTGCCCCTTCTAACGTCCAAATTCCCTGTTGCCATGGACTCCTCCGGCTTTTCTGAACAATGTCCCTTTCTTTGCTGAAACCTAATCGCTCAAGCGCCATCTTCCTGACAAGAGAGAGACCCAGAAATCAATCTCTTTATTAGCCCCCAAAGCACACACAGCTCACTGTTGTTATCGCTGTCTCTGGTTAGGTTACCATACCACCAATACGCCCATTTTCCTTCATCGCAATGTACAAGCCTGGTTTGCCCAGGTGAGTTATGCCATTGGTTCAAATCAGAATGCATAACTGTCCGTCAGCACAGGGCCAGCTGCTACTGACAACTAGGTCCACTATGAATAAATTCAAACCTGCCAAAGGAGGAGGGGATCATGGGGTCTTTTTTTTTAAGTAGCCCCAAAGTAGGGCAATTAATGCATTCTTTGTGATGCCATTCTTCCTTAAAAATGTTAATAGGGTGGCAGAAGTTGTGATGTGGGTTGCCGTACCAGTGTGCCATCTGTTTCATATTTTCATTTTCGCCACGGCTTGTGAAAACCACAGTTCCAAACAGCACGCCTAGATTAACGATAACTTTTTCAATCCACCTTCCAACTGCTTTCGAAGTTCTGCCCCTGTGCGTGTGCCAACACACAGATGTGCACATAATCTCCACACCCAACACTGTCTGACTGAAACCCCTTTCCATCTCCAACCCACCCCCACCTGAAAAGAAATACCAGTGTGGGAAATGAGTCAGCAGCTTGGAGGAAGAGCGGAGAAACCCTGCCAGTGCAGCACAGCCATGCAGGGACGAGCATTGGCCTGGGGTCGCTCGTACTATAAGCAGTTCTACGAAAAACAACAAATGAACACATGCTGCGAGAGTAATCTGGGGGTTAGGGGTTGTGGATCATAGTGTAATTAGGAAAGAAAGCATGGAGCCAAGTTTCTCAGTCCCAAATAAACAAGACAGATATACTAACTTCCTTCGAGCATGCACTTCAGACATCACATGGTGATGTTTGGTACTTTTTTACACTGATTAAATACAGGCCAATATTTGGTACACTTTTCCATCTTCCAACTTCCTGTGGAGTGATTGCAATGATATGCCGCCTTGAGGGGTGAAATTCCACGATAGAATCTGATAACTGTATATGGTTCAGACAAGAGACGGGTTAAGCAGGTTTATTTACAAATGCCACGTAAGCAAAACCTTCCACCGCATCCTGTAATTTAGCTTTAACTGTGACAGAAAACGTAGATGCCTGCCATTGTGCCCATTTGTAATCAAATAACTAAGCGGTCGAAGGCGGCTGAAATCAGCCCCAAGTCTATAATCATGCCAAGCTGTTTAATGACCAGCATTGAGCCGAACGCATTAGTATTCATCCCCATTCATTCCAGAGTCCAGACAGTCCCCCACAAGTCCAGGTGTCTGGAGGGATCCCAGATCCTGCAAGGGCCTCATTCTCTCTGCTGGTTGGATGAGGGTGGGGTCTTGTCAGACACATTCCACTGGCCAGAAGAACCAACACAGATAGGAAGTGGAAAGCAAAACACTAGGGAGGGATGGGCACTATTCAGTGCAGGACAATAGCTAAAGTAAAGGGGTAGCTAAAACTACCTAAAAGGGGTAGTTCAGTTCACCCCAAAACGATATATATATATTTTTCCTATTAATTACTCATCCTATGAAGCCTTGAATTCATGGAATTCATTGTCATTTTGTCATTCTTGATACAACATTCCAATATTTAATTGAAGTAAACAGGAGGCCACAAGAGCAATACTAAATTATATTTAAAACGATCAAGCAGGACAGTAGTCAGGACAGGATAGTGGTCCTCCCTGGATTACTCTGTAAGAGTTGTTTTTGGTCTTTATACATTAAGTTGGTATTTGTTATATAGCTTGGCCTCCTACTTACTTCAATTAAATAAATATTGGAATACTAAATTAAGAATGTGACACACAAAATAAATCGCCATGAATGATTCTGTGTTAATTGATAGAAAAAAGGTTTTGAGTCAACTACCCGTTGCTTAAAACTTTCCCGAACTGAAAAAAAAAAAAAAAACGTTGTTTTTATGGGTGTCAAGTCAGGTGGTAGCTATAAAAGTCCACCTCAGCATTTTAACTGTTTGTATCCACCGAATACAATTAATCTACTTTTAAGGATTCATATGAAACAGAGCAAGGAGAAGCACGAAAGAGCACCACACCGCCTTACTGGAAACAAATAATCAGTCTTCAGTTATCCAACATGAGTAATTCTCTGGCACGGTGGCACAGTCAGTAGTGCTGTCGCCTCCCTCCTCATCAGTGCCCATACGCGAGGCGGGGTTGGCGACAGGGCCTTTCTGTGTGGACTTTCCCCTAGGGTAGGTACCCTCACAAAAACATGCAGTAATCCTGGTCTCTAAACTACCTCCCCCTTGGCCAGCCAACTGGTTGGAATAACGTGTTCCTTCCACGAGCTACGTCCAAGCGTTGAAACTCTCCCCTGTCAGGTGAAAAGAAGCAACTTGGACTCCTCATGCATAGAAGGAAGCATGAGATCGGTCCGCTGCGCTGCCCCCCCCCCCCCCAGGTTGGCAGAGGAAGTGTAGAGCCCAGGATTACATTAGATAATTGACACTGGGTGAAAGAATGGGTTACAAAATCGTGTGGAAAAAAAAGGTATGGTACACGTTCAGCGATTGTATGTATTGATAACAGCAAGGGATTGTGTGGGCAAGCCTGTCTCCGCTTGCATGCTTGTCTCTCTCTCAGCGATCAACTGCACTGTGCTTGACACAGGTAGTTTATCTAAAACACCACACTGGTGAGTGCTTCTACGCTTGCGCTTCATCTGCACATTGAGCTCTGTGAAATAATGAAACTTTACAATGTAAACCACGTTTGTTTCTTCTTCCACCACACCTTGTGTGTATATGAGTCAAGGAGGAAGGACAATGTCTGTTTGCTTGACCGAGATCTTTTGGTTGTACTTCCTGTGGGGGGAGGGACAAAGCGGCAGGTGCAGATCCCTGCCATTTTCTTTCCCGTCACGATTAACTGGTTCTCAACTCTGTTCCAAAATGTACTAGTAGTCGCATGCGGCATGACACACATTAGTAGCTGAGACAAGTATCTCTAGACAGACGGGCAACCCCAACAACCTGTCCACTACGCAATGTGTTGCACCAGAGAGAATAATAACACGCCTACAAAAAGGAGCGTTCCTCATTGCTGTAATTCTTGGCTTGTGGATGGACTATCAGTCTCAAGGTGAACGCAGATTCCAGCAGGTATAGATTGCTGGGTTCACGAGACCTGCGGTTTAAAGCTTTATGATTTGTGCCACTTTTTCCACAGATTAGGACACGCCTATGAATACAATGACAACAATTTCACACTAAACAGCCAGGCTTGTTTTTCTATTTGTAGAAAGGACTGTTGTGCGTGTGTGTGTGTGTTATTTTTAAGATATTCTCAACATGTGTTCAGAATATCTATGCCATACACTAAAATCTTAGGTGTTTATTTATCCATTCGTAGTATTAGGGTGTATAAATGTAACCAACAACAAACCTTATGGGTTAAATTAACACTGAGGATTGTATAGTGTATCCATATAGCCAGTGGGTGCAGCAGACTTCTGTAATGACACAGCAGTTATGGGAATGCAGCATTTCAATGCCCCACTAAGAAATGCACTGCTTTATTTACGGAGCTACAGAACAGAAATCTAGATTATCAAGTCAATACTTAATTGCTGAATTTGCTGTGATCCCTCTTTTACTAACAATGTGAGTAATAAAATAAAAACATCCGCTTTCACTACAATGTAACTAAACAGTGAATGAACATTGTGTGATTGCAATCACCAACTCAAATCACCCAATATTCAGCCATAAAACAGACTTTGAATCATTCCACACCAATCCCCATTACCAAAGTCTGTTTGCCACCCTCTTTATCCGAGGTGCACTTCTCATCCTGATAAAAAGTTGTCCCCGGTGGTTTACAAAGAGGAGCTTTCTTTCTCCGGGGATACCTCCTCTGTTAGCTTCAGGTTACTGGGGACGTAATCCTGTTGGGAGCACAAAGCACTTCCTCTCTGTCGGCCAGGACTTGAGGGTGCTGCTACTTCACAGTGCCAGGCTCACACTAGCACTAGGAAATTGTAGCACTGGAGCCTTTTTCTAGCTAGGTAGGAGTCATGGTCAAGGGCCGTCCTTGTGAAGAAGTCACCCCTTTACAGGTCCATTTTTACACTCTCAGATTTAAATAGGCACAGAGGATTTTACTGTGTACAAAAAAACACCACGTAGTTTAAACTGACACACACACGTTCTGAATCTGTTTTACTCTGAAGCCTAGACAAACTTTATCTGCTTTATAAAATAGAACAAACTGCCCTACAACATAGTGTGACGGCCAGTCACAATTGACTCTTAATTGACTAATTGGATAATTAACAGGCCATCACCACTTAACGATGATTGACACCTGGCAATCTCCCTGCTCAGGATAGTTGCCACAGGTGTGTCACTCTGTGTGGGAGAAACAGTTTGCATGCTGGCAGCAGCTCTCAAAGACAGTGTCCAGCACACTCTGCATTTCTCTACCTGTTTTTTATTTTGATCGTTTAAGTGGCTCGAGTTGGAGCATGTTTTAGAAACAAATTCACTCACTGCATAAGAAGGCCTGCCGAGATTCCTCCAACTCCACTGTGCTGAAATCCAGGGAGGAGAAGTAAACTGAGGAGGTGATTTGTTGCAGGAGGATTGGTTCCCTATTTTGAGTTGACCTAGTGGGACCCTAAACCACTCACAGGTAACGCAGACACTGTCACTGACAACAGGAGAAATACAAACACTAACATTTGGAGGCAAACCACTTAATTAACAGCAAGAGGATCTTTCTTAACCACTCCCTACAGCAGGAGGATCTGTGTCCCTTTGTTTTGTTTGAACTGAACTCTCAAAGACCAATTTTACTTTATTTCAAAGGAGTGGTGAATTGAATTAATAACCCCATTTGTGCCCAAGATTTTGAGTTGAACATTTATTGAATATATTTAGTTGGGGTTTCCTTATTTGTTGATTTTCGTTTTGAATATTGAATGCCATTTGATGCTTTTGTTATTCTCATTGAAAAGTAAATAATGTTGTAACCTAAACTAACCCACCCCTGGTTTCAATACAAATACTGTTCCAATTCAACACATTTAAGCGTTCTTTATCTTTTACTGAGTCCTTTGTCCGATTTCCTTAAACCACCTGGCTAGTGGCTGCACAAAGAAGGAGAGGCTAAGGTCGCATTCATACCAGAGAGCTTTGCTGCGATTAAAACGAATCCTGCTGCGCATTGTCAGAAAGTGCGCTTCGTTTGGCAGGTGTGAAGGCTCATTCGAATCCTAATGCGCAGCAAATAACCGCATTTTACTCCGCCCAAAAACGTGGGTTTCGCTTCGCTTCGAATCGCACTTGACTACGATTCGGTGCAGGTGTGAATGCAATCCGCAGTAAATAAAGGAAATGAAGCAAACATAATGTGGCGGGTGAGGAGCTGAACACAGTTGGAGACGGTTAAGGCATATTTTACGCAGCGCAAAGATGTCCCGTTACTGTGGATAGACGTGGTCGAATAAGGAGACTGAAGCCCTGATCGAAATGAGGACGTGTAGGCTACATTAATCAATTGCTTAAGAAAACACATAAAAACACTGCAGTGTATTATAGCCTACATAATATTCTGTCTGTCTGTCTGTGCGTGCCGTAAACATGGAGTGCTGTCACTGTGTGGGACTGGGGAGTTATATCAGTGCGCTCATGCAGCGCTGTGCCTCCATGCCCAAAAGAACAGTGTGTGGCGGCTGCGTGCGTAGAGAGAGAGAGAGGGGGGGGGGGTCCCAGACGGCACGACACATGCACGTTATGAGTGTAATTTTATCACCATAGACCACTGTGTAGGCTATAGTTTATGAACGGAACACATTGATAAAGGTCCCCCCTGCTGCGTTTCCAATTGCTGCGAATGACAGTGTGAAGGCAAACCGCAGCCAATTAAATATGCAAGAAGCCCCTTTCCCCGCCCATACGGATCTGAGTCTACCGAAGTATTAGGTGAGAATGTGACCTAAGTTCCTCTCTGGTAGGTACACACCTGCCTGGCACCCCAAATAAGCTACTGAGGAAACCGTTACAATAGGAGTGACATATTTAAAATAGTAAACTCCAGTGTCACTCTCTCTGAACAATAAATCTAATAAAATATATCATAGTCATGTACTTCCGTCTTATTTATATATATATATATATATATATCCCATCAAATCATTTTTTAAGTACCTACGGATAAGAAGTTATATTTCAAAAACACAAGACGACTCAATCCAACTGCCATCTCTACCAGTTTTGGAAAATATGAATAGATGATTGTAGGTTATTCTGATGGTCATGGCCAAGTATCTCTGATTTATGATGCGTTTGTTACACAGACGATCATACAAGTTACTAAATGGCTGATGCGAACGTATATTACTCCTTCACTTCATAATTTTGATCCTAATATACCAGACCAATGTGTGAAGTGCAATGTGGAGAAGGGTACATTACTTCACTGTTTATGGCAATGCCCAGAGATCATGACGTTTTGGAAAGAAATACTTTTACTGTTAACTTTGAGGTTACTTTCCCGATAACCTCAAAGTTAACGGTATATATTTATTTTTAAATCACAACCGTGTGAAGTTCTTATCTTCTTACACCATTCTGGCCAATCGCAATTGGTATCCTCAAATCCAATCCGGCTAATCACTTGTGGTATCCTCAATGTTCTGTCCTTTATCCTCAATACATACATTGCTCAGCCAATCAAATCATCGATATGGGGTGCTCAGCCAATCAAATCATAGCTATGGGGTACACAAACAACGGTGGGCATAGGAGGGGCTAGCGCCCCTCAAAACCAGTACTCTAGTCTGTAATCCAGTCCAGGCTAAACCTACAATTGCACTCTTTTAGAAAAATCAAGATAAATTATTAAATGGTCTGGGGGTGCCCGCTGGCCTAGTGGTCCAGGCGCATACCACATATAGGCTCTCGCCTGACAGCGTGTCGCGTGTTCAAGTCCCGTTCATGACAACCTTTGCAGCAACCCTTCTCTCTCTCCCTCTTTCCTGTCTTTCTTCACTAACTACCAATAAGGCACGAAAGCCAAAAACAAATCTTTAAAAGAATATAATTATATAAATTGCACGAGAGAAATTGACTTTTGCCATTAAAGGGAATCTGCTATGGGGACAGTTCATGCATTTTATGGGGAAGGCAATCCTTTAGGACCTGTATTAATACATTCGTGGGAGGAAGAAATTTACAAATTCATTTTGTTTTGTTATTGTGTATGTATTATGTGATGTCTGTCAGCTCTGTTTGTTTTATAGGCATTTTATTAGCACAAGAGCCATACTATTGTCACTTTTTCAAAACACACGCGCACACACACGGCTATCTGTGATCTGTCAGGGAGAAGAGGACATGATTGCATTGCAGACTCACTGCACTCTGAAAACGCATCTTCAGATTCTCCCCCACCCAACACTTCCCTTTCCTTGTGCCTGCCTTCTGAATATGTTAGTTGTTTACTATATGTTATTTTGATTTGTTTTGCCGATCACAAATGTTAATTTTATTTAGACAGCATGTCTATGCTAGGTTCTAAATTATGTATACCTGGTATGCTACTTTCTTTGAAGCACTAAATTGTTGTGAACATTAACCCTATGGTTTGTTGACTAGGGTGAGGTGAAGGCACAGGGAGTGAATTATAAATTGTGAGACTCACTCAAAACTAGCATATTACAGTGAAAGGTAAAGCGTATCTTTGTCACCACTCAGAAGAGGGCTGAGACAACAGTAGTGCGCTGTCATTTGTGTGCTTTTGTGCCCCCCTTTCCCAGGATCCCCTACTGGGCTCAGGGGTTCCACTCCCAGAGAGAACAACAGTGCATTTCAGGGCCTGGATAAACAATGACATGATGTATTTTTCCCCTATTCAGCTAAAAATACTGGTTAGATATGTTGATAATACAGGAGTACAGGATGTGATCCATCACTCTTCTCGCCACCCCATCCACACAGTTCATGTGTTGATGCGAGAGGGGTGAAACAAAAAACGTATTGAGAGTACTAAATTATAAATCAATTTTACTTTTAGAAATCAAATAATTGCTTTAGTCATGTATCATGCAAATACTTCAGCTAATAAAATAAATCAGCTAATATTTACAACTTCACAAGCTAGTTACTGATTTTGACTGCTGGGTAAACCTTTTAAGTAATTTCTAGTTATCTGAGCCCAAACGCTCAGATGTGCATTTACTATCATTTATATATCATCATTACATAAATCGTAAAAGAACATGCATATCTACGATGCAATTGCAATAATCTTTCAGAAACCATAAGGTTGACGAAATAATTGTGCCGTGCCATATTCCCAAATAACTTACATCTGGCCCGGGCCAGACAGCGTGTCACGGGTTCGACTCCCGATCCAGACAACCTTTGTTGCGTGTCACCCTCCATCTCTTTCCCACATTTCCTGTCACCATACAGTACAGTACACTATCCAATGAATGCAGCAAAAGCCCCAAAAATCTTACTTACTAAGTTACTAAGAAAATCAAGAATTTCCCAGCCATAATGAGGCAACTTGTTTATGAATGAGATCATAGGCATGAACGCATACCTCCTCATGCCCACATTAGCCAAAAGTTCCTACATGTTCAGAGGCATGCATGGCTGGTTCACAAACAAAGGGAGAGGAACCACTCAAAAGGACAAAACCACCCTACCACTGTGGTAGCTCTGCTCACCAGGGTGGCCCATGGCCATGTTTGCATACAGAAACAGCAGAGTACAGTAAAATGCCACTCAAGTGTAATATAGCCTGTACCCATTCAACTTTGTTTCACCAAGAGTCACAGCTCTTCAGTCACTAGTGACAACAAACAATATTATGTAGAAGGCACAGGGAATCAAATCCCCCAAATTTCTAAAGAAATAAACCAAGTTCTGCACACAAGTAGTATCACCTATTCTTTTAAAAATGTCCTTTTCTATTCTATCAATAAAAGTCCTTTCTCAAAACATCTCAACCATACGTGATCGAGTCACTTTCTGGTTGAAAGATGTGTTGCTAGAATAATAAGTCCCAAAATGCCCCACAGAATGTTCCAAGCGAACATCTGTGCTGAAATTGTCTCCCCTCCCCTGATCTTTGGCTGGTCAGTGTACCAGAGGCCCTCAAACTAAATTTGCCTAAACCATGTCTCATGTGACAAAGTCTAAACACTCCATAGTTTTTCTAAACCATAGTACAAACTTGTGTGATGATACAGCAGAGCGGCCATGACGTGGGCCAAAGAAAGGCAGTCATTTTGTCACATGCCAAACAAACACCTATGGCAGACAGTGACTTCATCACTAGGCTGCGGTTATGAAGGAAAAACAGGCTACAAAGAAAATCTTTGCATGGTCACTCTTGCAAAAGAGGTTCTTAATGTTGTCTTTAATCTGACTGACCTTTTATTTACTTATTAAATAATAAAAAGGTAAAAATGTTAGGGGGTTAATGAAGGCACAAAAGAAATACCCACCAGAATAGGTTCTATGGAGAAGTTGATTTTCCTCCGTGGTGGGGGGTCATCCTCATCCGACAGCCCAGGGATCTCCTCACAGTCGCCCTCCTCCTCGTACTCCTCCTTGCACAGTCGCCCCTCCTCTCGCTGCCGCTCTGCTGCTGCATCATCCTCCTCCTCCTCCTCCTCCTCTTCCCCGAGGACCTGGTCTACATCCCTGTCATCCACAAATGCCGCGTTCTCAATGCCATACACCACCGGAGAGGCCCTGTCCCGGATACCCTGGCCCACCTGCTCCTCCTGCTCGCTCTCCTCCTCTGCGTCCTCCTCGTGGCTTCCTTCAATGCTCCGATCCACTGCTGCGGTCTCGTCCTCCTCCTCCTCCTCCTGCAGCTTCCTCTTCCCCTCTTCAGTCAGTTCAACCTGTGGTTTGTCCTCTGGGAATACACATGCGTTCGCCTTATCCGCCTCGCCCATATTCTCGTCACTTTGCAGGCCCCGACGTACAGGCTCACCATTGTGTTTCTCCAGGGGCAGGTTATGCTGAAGGTCTACCTTTAAGTCTTTGTGGCTTTGTGCCTCCCCCTCCTCAAACACACCGTCATCAGGGTACTCATCTTCGTTCTCCTCGCTCTCCGACGACTCGTTTTGGACTACGACCAGCTCTGCCCGCACCACACCTACCCCCCTCGGGTCAAGCTGCGAGGCCTGGCTGGACGGCATGTCTCTGCTTGGGCCTGATTCTGTGTGCCCATCGATCTTAGCACTCTCACAATATCTGGCTTTGTTAGCGCTCTGAATGCCGCCAGCTAACGGAAGATGTGCTTTCCCATCCCCCTGGGGCGGACTGCAGGGCTCTAGGCCCTCTCTACTGACCGACGGTCTACTGAAGCCATCGCCAGATGAGGAGGATCGCTTGTAGCCATGGCTGACAGGGGTGGCTTGCTCTAGAGAGAGCGGTTTCTGAGTGGCATCAGTTGTTGGAGAGTTGGGCTTGTACGCTGCGTTAGTCACTGGGAAAGTTGGTTTGATTGTTATGGTGGCCACAGGGGGAGATGCTTTGTTGATTGCACTGGCAGTTGGGGATATGGATTTATCAGTAACATCGCTTGGTGAGGAGGGGCTGTTAGTGGCTTCTTTAACAGAAGCAGCAGGTTTATCCCTTTTTGGAGATGTAGGCGAGTATTCAGTAGGAGTGCATGCTTTAGCGGAGACAACTGCACTTTTAGTGGTGGCTCTGTTAGCCTCCTCTGAGCCATTGTCGGCCACAAAGTTGTCCAGCCTCCTGGAGATAGGTCCGGCATTCAGCGACACTCTGGAAACATGTCTCTTCTCCTCGTCCAACTTTTCATCTGTCCGATAATTAACTGTTGATGTAAGTTGTGGGTCTGATTTCACGCCGATCTCAGTGGATCCTGAAATTCGCCTTGTGCTTTTCCCCTCATCAGAGGCACTGCCAAGGGACACGCGAGTCACTACTCTGTTTGAGGACTGCTTCTCTACCCCAGGCTGGTCTTTGATGCCCATTTCAAAGAGTTTTCTAGTGACGGAAAACTTCTCTGCCAATGCTACTTTGTCAATCTCAGTTTCTTCTCCCTTGGGGGTCTTGTCTAAATTATGTGATTCCGGGCTTGTGGCACTGGCACCACTTAAGTTAGTTTTGTGTGTGCTTGTTGGAATTTGAACCTTTGACGGGGACACTGGGGGCGCATCAGACTTTAAAGTTGTTTTAACTTCCGGACACTCTTGCTGCTGGCCATCCATCTGTAGGAATATGTTCTTTATTTTATTAACTCTGTTTCCAAAGGGCCTCCCTCTTGAGTCCTCCCGGGTGTCACTGGAACCATTTGCATATGACTTAGTAGCGCCCTCGGATTTCGTCCCATCAAAAGAACACTTAATGGCGTGGAAGTCTGACTTGTATGCATTTCTATGTGGAGAGGCACTCCTCAGGGTCCTCTCTCCTTTGTTTTCCGTTTTGATCATTTTCCCAAAAGATTAAGCCCACAATTTAGTTGGGGGGGAAATCATGGAAGAGCGAGAAGTTACACCGGGGAATGTTTCCTTATTTGTAATGCACTGCAATCCTCTTCTACACGAACGGTGCCATCATGGGTCCGGCGGCGCCTCTTCGGCACATTGTCTCAACTAAGAACACAACCAAGTCATCTATAAAGAAAAGAGCGAATACATTTAAAGTCTATAATCAGAGTAAATGTGTTATTCGACACTGTTGATCACAAGTACATTTAACGTGCTGCACCAAATGACTGAATTCAAGCAAATCCATTATTCGACCTACATCATAACATAGTCATTATACATGTTTTCTAGGCTAACTAAAATGACTATCTTTAAAGTTACGCTATATAAAGATCGAGCACAAAAGGCAAACCGAGCAAACTACGGAAAGCGAGCCAAAGAAATAGGCGAGTAAATTTAATACATGATAAATTCATATTTTGTTGTCTACTGAAACGATTATAATAATCTGAGATTGTGAAGGATTTGGGATGTTTCAATGATGGAATTCGTTCAACCAGCCACACATTAACAATCGTTTCCCTCAATCAAACGAATCGCTAAACAAAGTTGCACTGGATGAGTTCCAAGTCGTTCAGTTTGGTCGATTCATTGTCGCTATTTTAACAACACGCTTTGAAAACTATCAACACGGGTCCAGCACACACACACACCAGAGAAAAGTAAACAACTTTCGTAGCCTTTTCTTACCTTACAACTTGTGTTACTAGTGTTAGGCGGGAGCTGAAAACTCGCCTACTACTGTGTCTCCTTTCCACCCATTTATTTCCACTATGAAACTTGTGCCTTCTTCCTCACCGCCATCATTCCACAGTCCACACTCTCCAACGTTTTCCTGCCTCCAGACCTGTCGCGCAGTGCGCGAGCACGAGTCTGGCACGCCACGAGATCAGACAAAATCCATCGAGGGCGCGCACACATTCCAAGGCTGTAACCCCCCACCCCTTTCCCGAGCATGGCGCAGGCACACGAGAGACTCATGGCGTGGGAAAGTGCCCGAACCTTACCCACTCTCTGCACTGGCAACATGCCACATCCAGGTAAAAAAAAACATTACACGCATTAGTAGCCTACGACCTGTGTACGAGTCTGACTGTTTTGGTCTATATATTTCATTCTAAATGGGGCTCAGAGTCTGCAAAAACACTCAGTAGACCAGACAATCAGGTAAGCATATCATATTCACTGTTGGAACTTGGCATAATGTTGCTACAGTTCAATGAAAGTAGCCAATACAAAATCTGCTAAGAGCATAAAACCAGAAAAAACACTTTAGTGCTATAGCATTAAAGCTAAGTTGTGCCACCCCTTACCCCTTATCCCTAAACTTTTTTGAAAAACATTTTAAAATAATAAAAAATGAACTACAAGCTCACAACATGTTGATGTAGCCTACAGTATAGGCTATAGTTGAACGATTTTAAAATGTTTTCAAGATAGTAAAATATGGCAAATAGGTTTAGGGATAAAGGGTAAAGGCACGCCCAAGATAGGGCCCTAGACTTGTTTACATAAGGGTCCTCCATTTTCAAATAATCAGAACTAACTGCTGTGCTTGGCATTTTTGTAACAAGCTCTCAAAGTCAGCATCAATATTGGCATATCAAGCTAATTGTAGTTTAGGTGCATTAGCCATTCCCATGCTGCTGTTCATTGAGTAAATGTAATGAAAAGCAATATGTGGTCAAGACATGCTTGCAGGTATCTCCCTGCCTTTACACTCCCAGTTAATCAAGTCCCAAACTCTTCTCCCTTCTGGCTCCAAAACTGTGGAATGCACTTCCCATTGCAGTCAGAACTGCAGCATCACTCCCAATCTTCCGCCGTAGCCTGAAAACCCACCTTTTCAGACTCCATCATGGCCCTTAGCACTTACCCTAAACCCTTAGATAGCATTTCTGTTGGATTATATAGCATTTGATACAGACTTATAGCATGTTATGTAGACAGCACTGTAATTGTATTGTATGTAGTCATAGCACGCCATAGTACACATATATAGCATAGTAGTAAAGATGTATAGTTTATATGTATAGTGTATGTATAGTTTCACTATATAAATATTCCACTGTTACTTTCTTAGCTTACGCATGTTTCATGATAAATGCTTTTTATGTGATGTATTCCCATGCTTTGTTCTTGCTTAAATGTAAGTCGCTCTGGATTAAGAGCGTCTGCTAAATGCCTAAATTGTAAATTGTAAATTGTAATTGTAAATTGTAATCACTGCTATTTGAAATTGTCTGCAGGTGCAGGTTCATATTTAACAAATAAATTACAGGTGTTTTTCTTCAATAGCTTCATGATTATGTAGCTCAACCCAAAAAATCTCAAGGTAGGCCTACTTAATTCATTCTCACAGTACACTAAAATAGAAATCTACCATGCACACTTGAAAACAGGTCTCTTCCTCTGGGAGCTAGCTGTATATAAGGAAACATACAAGCTCACAGTTGTTTTAAGATGAACACTTGTTTGATTGACAACATAAAACGTAACAGAGGTCAGCAAAGACCCACTAATTAAGATTTTATATCCTCATGGTGGCTGTGTGCCTAGGTTTTTATAAATATCATCCAATTGAATTACAGGAAATAGAAAGCGGATCAAGCCTGGGAAAATATATGCTTTCTTCAATCATAGTAGAAGAGGATATAATTGCCTCCTAAATTGACCAAGTAACATATTGTGTGTTTAAGAAAGTGATGTTGCATGCTTTTGGCCTAATTTAAAACAATTACATGTATATGTATGTCTAACTTGTTACTTTAGAAGATTAAAACTTTAGTCTACACACCAAAACAAGAAGAGAGATATTATTATTATTATTATTATTATTATATCACGATTCACTAAGTGAGAAAATGGTAGCAATTATTGATACAATATGAAACAGGCTTGGCATTGAAGACCTAACAGATGGTGATCTATTTTGCAGGCCACCAAGTTGTCATTTCTTTAGTTGCCTCCAGTGTAATCCCATCTACATATTTAATTTATACAAAACAGACTATTAACCCCTTATCAACGTCACAATTTTAATGCTCTAAACAAGAAAATTAATCACAGAAAGGTGGTCTCTTAAACACCCTAATTGAACAACACACAATATGAAACAGTTGTGCTTGTGCTTAATTCTAAACCAGGTGGAGCTCATCAAAGATATAAAATCAAACCATGTTTGAGGAGTACAAGTACAACTTCAGGGAGGCAATTTGACTATTTCTGGAAAAGTTCAGATCCTCTGGCATTTCCTTGGAAGTTATCTGCACTTGCATTCCTTTTGAGACATGGCTATCTGATGTGTTGAGTTTTCTATAACCTCTGAAAATCTCTATCTAGCCTCTATATACCTGTATACATATGTCACATTCACTTCTTATTCAGTACATTGACAGAATTTGATGATATCAGTTATGAAGCCCATTCAAAGCCCATTCGAAGGGGGAAATTAATTCAAGAGAATAGGGATTTCACTGTGGACTTTTTCATAGATGGTAAGTTTGGAAGGATTCTACATGCCAGCATGCAACAAACATCTTTATGAATGCTTAACATCTGAAATGCTGCTTTGTGAGCACATGAGGGCTGCATATGTGTGTGTTTACCTTGACAAGATAGCTGGATTATCTCCTAGCAACTGAGGTTTCTGAAAGTCATATACACACTGCCAGTGGTCTAACTCCCAGGGGTAACATGGCGAGCCATAGTCAAACCAATGGTTCCCATGGCAACACCTCAAACATTATAAGGCAAGGGTGTATAAATCTATTGGATACATTGATTGGCTTAATGGATGTTTAAGATGTGATGCAACCAACCAACAGAACAAAATATTAAGTTAAAATATCAGGTTTTTTTATCTTCCTGCTCCCTGTTAGAAACTGAAATAGTTGTAATATTGTGCACCACATTCTCCAGCTTCTTCAAGGTTGAGGATTGTTCAAATATTTAAAGGAATTCAGTAGATAAGTGACTCACAAGTCTATCACCTACATTGTCATCTAATAGTTATGTAAAAGTGTTTGTTCAGAATTCATGGAAATATTTACAAATTTAAGCTTTTATGGGGAGCTGAAATGACGAAACTGGAGTGCGAGTGTTGTCATTTTCTAACACAAACCAAAAACATATTTGTGTTGTACTATGGGCTTGTGTTGCAGCTGTGAGTTGGTGGAATGCATGGGTGGAATGTGTGTTGCGCTCATTCATAGCGTGCCCCAACCTGACGTCCAAAAGCATAATTTATGCTTCATCGTAGCACAGTGTTGCTTGCTGTAAATGACAGATTTGTAAGCATTTTCTGTATAAGACTGTCTAGTCATTTAAAAAACTATAGCAACACCACACAGCTCAGTGGCCTTGTGTTTAGAGTGTCCGCCCTGAAACTGGGAGGTCGGGGTTCGATCCCAGGCCGGGTCATACCAAAGACTGTAAAAATGGGACCCAGTGCCTCCCTGCTTGACACTCTGCATCAAAGGGTTGGATTGGGGGTCAAATCTACTAATCAAATGATTCCCGAGCGCGGCGCATGCTGCAGCTCACCACTCCTTAGTTGCAGCTCATCCCTCCAAGAGATGGGTCAAATGCGGAGAACAAATTTCACTGCGGTAACGTGTGTGAAATCATACGACTTTGACTTTGACAAAACTAAAAAACTGCTGCCATAGGAGGACAAAACTATATCAGTGTGGCAGCAAAACATTCATGTTGACAGTGAGTTTGTGTAAGATGTTTCCTTTTTGCACTGTTGCAGTTTGTTTTGAACCACAGTAGGAGCATAATGAACTGCTTGAATATGGTGAAGGAAAATGCTGCCATCTCCTGACAAATATATATATTTATTTTTTTATATTCCTCAAATAACAAGATAGACTGACACTTTGTTCATTTCACTTCATTTTGTGTGACTATAGCAATTCAAGGGCTGGAGCAATTTAAGACACAGCAAAGTGAAATAAAATAAAATCATGACTCCATATTTGGCATGAGACAGAACTCCATCAGACAGGCAGGTACAACAGGTACTCTGACGACACATAAGTTATATAACTGGGTGCATTTTCAACTCATTGTTCCCGAGTAGGCTATATAAATGCGCAAAAAAACATTTGCTGTAGCGCCACCATTAGGATTATTGGTCACAATGGCAGTTGTGGAAATAAATAAATACGAAACAAATATCTTGTGTGTGTGAAAACAAGTAGTCTAATATAAAAACATCAAGACTTGAGCTCCAGTCAACTGAGGAGCAATATGACTCTAGACTAGACCCATCTGGGCAGTCATATCTATCTGCCTGTCTCCTGCATGCCAATATCCCACAGTGCTGACAGGCCACTTTAAATCATGCTGTGTGGCACATTGTTCTTGTGCACCTGCCTCTTTGCGCCATGGGGTGGTGTCTGTATCTGCCTTTTACTCAGACATGCTACAGAGGAGCAGAAGCATCACCACACTTTCAAATGTGTGTAGTCTTTATTCTGAACACTATAGCCTTTGATTAATGTACTGTGTGTTATTTGTTTTGCTATAGGACTAATGGAGGGAGTGATCAGAAAGCCAGCGGATCCAGAACTTGGATAGTATGCTGTTTTTTTTCTTCTCCTTGATGTTTGAGTCCCTGGTGTGAACCTAAAAGGCCTGGCTAGTCTTTCCTTGTTGGCATGCTGGTTTAAGTATAGGTATAGTTACTTCCTCCTTCAGTTGACTGTAGCCTACCTGGTTGATTTGAACAATTTCTGGATTTATTTGGCCTTTTCCTTATAGCTATTCATTTGTGAATGATTATATTGATTTATTAGCGTAGCCTTGTTTAATTATTTTTCTTTTCTTTATAGCGTACTTATCTGTTGTGGCACCGATGCAAGTTTCCGTCAACTTGCATCTCTGGTTCTCATACTAATTTTGTGCCAGTGTACAAGCATCATGTGATCAGAAACCCCTTTTCTTCCAAGGTGACTGCAGTGCAAAATATATGCTGTGATTGTGAGGGACATTGTTTAAACCATATTTTGTGGTTGAATGTGTTGAATATTTTTATATTACCCACTGGCAATTTACAAAAATTTAGATTGAGGCCGGCCAGCCTGATCAATCAAGCCTCTCCCACTTGTTGTTGTTGAACTTGACATTTCATTTTTTAGCCTACCAGTAGGCTGTAACCTAGCCTAAGATTTAGACCCTAGATGTTTTTTTTAATCGATTCTGGCATTTTCAATCTACGTAGATTGAACATGTCAGATATCGATAAATACATCTACGAGAGTCTAAAAATCTTAGACTACCTGTAACCTGTCCTGCGTGAAGAGTCAAAACTCAAAAGAGAAGAATGCGTTAGTCATTAGTCAGCCCATAGAGCCTGAACCTGGACATGTTGAGTACACCAAGGTTTTATGTTAGAAATGTTGAGTAGCCCATGGGTCCCCAGCAGGTATAGAAACGGCTGTATATGCTAAGTTGCTAAATGTTGAGCAATTTTCATAATTGGCATATAGGCCTAATATGTGACCATACCATTAACAACCTATAGAAGGCAAAACATTCTAAATTTCATCATGCTTTATGTAGCATGTGTCAAACTAGGGGGCTTTCATGGTGCTGAATCCATTCCAAGAAAAAACATTATACAAAAAAACACAACTTGGGCTAAAAACGGCCATATAGCCACTTGCCCAAATGTGCTGACATCATCACATTTGTAATGACGGCTTTGGCCGTTTTTAGCCCAAGGAGTGTTTTTGTGCAAAACTAATGCTTGGAATGGATTCAGCATCATGAAAACCCCTTAGTTTGACACGTCACATGCTACATGATGAAAGTTATTTTTTGTTGCCTTCTATAGGTTGTTAATGCCATTATGAAAATTTCTCAACATATGCAAGTTAGCATCCATTTCTTTTCACTTAATTTTTCTTGATGAAAAGACAGAGAAAAAAAAAGACATGACAAGGCTGCATTTTTCATATTACAAGATGCATTCATTGACATCCTCTTGCATTATCGTTAGGCTGAGAGAAGAGATCCCACTTTTTATAGAACTTATCCTCTTGTATTCTAAGTATGAAATATGAATGTTTTTCCATAACATACAGTTCCTCGGTAATGTCCATCCATTGCTCTTTCGTTGGTGGGTCCTGTTTGTACCAGCTTCGTGTGATCGCTTTCTTACTTGTTGCTAAGAGGATCTTGATTAAATATTTATTGTATGTATGTGTATTAGAAACTCTTCACGGATATTTCTCAGCAATGAAAAGGAACAAGTCAGAGGTATCTTAAGTTAAAACACAGAATGGTCTCCAAGGTGGAGTGGATATCCTGCCAGTATTTCAGAATTTTAGGACAAGTCCAGAATATATGAGCGTGGCCCGCCCCCTCATACTCAACATTAACATAAAACTTTGGTGGTGTACCTTAATACCTATACTCAACATGCCTGGGTTCACATTCTGGCAAGTGGACTAGATTGCGGGTGCCAGATCAGAATGAGCATGAGAGAACGGTGGAGCTATGGACCGTCCAGAGCTAGGTGGACCATAGCTAAACAAGTGCGCTGCTGGAGCAATCATCCCCCTCCCTCAGCTGCAGCATCTGGTCCGTGATCTCGCCGAAAATGGTAGCAGCACACACCTCTTCGCATTCGTCTGCGTCTGCAGAGTGGATTATTTGTCTAGATAAGAGGTAATACATATATTTGACATAACACATGTTAGTGCCTATATGGATATACGACTGATGCATGACAATATGACTATATATGAATATGACAATTTGATTTCCCACGTGCACCTGCCTCCATATGTCTCACGGTAGCTACAGTGCATTTTAAAACGAGAATGTGATTATAGCTGCCGTTTTTTTTAAAGGCAAACGTTGTCCTGAGTGACTCCTGCGTCTATTGTCTAACATCCTTGATCCTTTATTCCTTGGACGTGCCACGTCTTTCTATACAGTACGCCATTAAATGTACGAGTCGATCATAATTGAGTTTGTGGAGCATGCGTTTTGGCTGAACGCCGATGTTTGCTATATAGGTTCTTCTAGCTAGTTCTATAGGGCTCAAATGATAAACCATGGTTTATCATGTTTTACACATCATGCATGTGTAAAGTAGGCTATTGTAACAAACCAAGGATATAAATAATAAGACAGCCCAAACCAAACTACACCTGAGCGTCGATCGGGTCTGGTCAAAACGGTTTTTAAGGTCAACCACACCAATGCATCTCGATGAGTTCAGTTGCATAACTTGCATTGGTGTGGTTTACCTTAAAAAAAAGTTTTGTCCCGACACACCCTTTGGTGTGGTTTGGGCTTAAGACTAATATAGAACAGATGGGGGCAATAGGATATTGTAGCCTATCGATCAAGTGTTTATCAGCAATACCATGTATCATGCACTGATTTCTATAGGCGTTGCTACATTTTATATTAATTTAGCTACCCAACATTATCAACCAAGCGTATCAAACTGACAAATTGCATCAGTGTAGTGAGAACTGAATAGTATTGTAATACCTCTTCTATTAGCTGAAGTTAATTGGCAAGTTAAGGAAGGAGAAATGCAGATGGAATACAACCTCAGCTAATTTTGTCTGCTGTTGTAGACTGATTCACCACAGTCTGTATTATTGGCAGTATGATGCAAGATAATTTCACCTCCCTAAGGGTAGCAGGGACAGAGTTTGTTCATGCAATTTTAAGTCTTTGTACATTGACTATACTGACATTTGCTCCTGACATTATTACTATTCTGCAACCTTAAATGCAATATTTGTTGATTTGTGATGTGGACATTTTGCAGTTGTGGCTCTATTCTACTACGTAGCATACCACTAAAACTTAAATACACACTCAAACTCAGTCACAGTACTAAATGATCAATTCCACAGTGTGTGAAGCTTCCATAAAGGTTCAATGAAGGTTAGAAGATGGTTTGATGATGAAAGGAAAATGTATTTATTCATTTGACTCTTTTCTACTTAATTAATTCTAATTGACAATTGCAGTATTCATACAGAAAATGTCAATACAAAACGGACACATCACTACATTACTACGTCACTATACAGGCTCATTGTTGTATGACGTTTGATTTAGTCAGTCAGTCTCCTCCATAAATGAAATGGATAAAAACAGAAAGGACAGAGGTCGAGGAGGGGGTATTGTATCCTGATTCCTGAGAAGAGGTTCAAAGTACATCGGCTATAATCAGCAGTGTGTGACGCAGCAGGCCAGATGTGTTTACACAGCAGTGTCCTTTTGTCAGTGTCGCAAAAATGAAACGTCCCCTACCTAGTATGATTATGAACAATTCATTGGAAACAGCATATATGATTCACCTGATATTCATCGTAAATTGACACACTCTGTGGCCTTGGATGTTTTCCAAATAGATGCCCTGTTTTTAGATTCTGGGAGGTTGTTCTCACATTTCGCTCTACTATAGACAAATGAGGTGTAGAGCAAAATGTGTTGGTGCATTTCATAGACTAAACACAGCAACTGAACACTGCAGGCAACTCACTGAACCTATGAGAGAAAACAAAAACACAAGATGCAACCAGAGGCAGTTCTCTGATAAATGTTGCTGCTGGCTTAACAGCGCCTAGGGTGAAGGGTATAGTAATTTACCTAATAGAGGTTGAACGGCTGCCAGGGAATATTTAATGAGATATATTTACAATGCTTGCATATACAGTGCAGTGAAAACACATTTTCAATGTGACCTGTATAGCTGTATAATTTTCCAGAATGTACAATTCAGAGCAATATTACACCTCTTGATGGTTGGATGCATTTGTATTTTGGTTTCAACGTTCTTATTGATTTTAAGTATTGACAAGATTAGAGATTAAAAGATGACGTCCTGTAATCTATTCCACATTTTGTCTGCAAGAGCCAACATCCTATAGGCCTACATTAGTTTAATCTGGTGTACTGTATGACTTCCCACGCATGCAGGAATGGATGCACTCAACTAAATGATGAATGCAAAGTGTATTGGAAAGTAGGGTTCAGTAGGCTTTCATATGTGGATTGCATTTGACCGTCAAAGCTTATGCCTTTTTTGATTAATTGTTTTAAATGATGTATATTTTATATTTAGAGGGCAAGTTGCAAAAGACATGTCACTCATAGAATAATGTTTTCAAGCAAAAGAAAACGATCCAATCCAATCCACTTTATTTATATAGCACATTTTACAACTCAAGGTTTCCAAAGTTCTGCACAGAAAATCTAAAGGCTAAATACCGGTACACCACAGCACTCTCAAACGGGATCATAACCAAAGGTATAAAGGTGGGACTTGGTGAGACTCGATGGTGGGGTCCAGTTTGCTATGGGAGGGGAGTGCGTTCCATAATGTGGGCGCTACGACAGAAAAAGTTTGGTCACCTCTGGTCTTTAAACGTGTCTGTGGGACCTCAAGTTTTTCAACATTCAACATTTGACAACATTCATGAAAAAGTGCTTGTACGTTCCAAAAATTGACACTTTTTTTACAGAGATCCTGCAATAGTATGTAAAGAATATACAGCGTTAATGCTGCAATTAGCTGCATCACACAGAAGCTGTGGTCTATTCATGTTCACGGTTGACTATGCCCCCATCTACTGGGCACTAGTGCTCACTCACTGAATTGTTGAGTATTGAACAAAAGTGTAATTTTGCTAAGAGGTTAGAGGTTATCGAGTGGCATTCAGGACAACATTGTTTCCCCCATCCCCTTCAATAACACACAATATGATTGAAGATAATGTTATGGAGGATAGTAACACTATGCACTATTAAGACATTATGTACATGGTTGTTTCCTTTATTTTAGCACTTAACCTTTTGTTATGGTCTGTTTTTCCCTGTAGGCCTGCAGAGCGTTCAGGGGAAGATGTGGACATAATTCTGGCACGTCTGAAAAATGTGAAGGCTTTCGAAAGGTTTCACCCCAGTTTGCTGCAACAGATATGCCTGTGTGGATTCTATGAATGCTTGGAGAAAGGAATCACTTGTAGGTCTTATCTCTAGCCTTAAAACTGTACTGTAGTCAAAGCTGTTCATCAGTGTAATATTAATCATATAGAAAGAGAATACTACGACTGAGAGTGCAGATTTTATTCTCTTTCTATGTTCTCTTTGAATCTGCACCCAGCACAAGCCTGAATCTTTAACCCATTCTGACCGGGCACCCATTTTGGTTTCAGCATCATGTTATGCTTTAGCTATTTAAAAATAGCAGATCTACAAGCTCATATCGCGCCACCGAGTGGCGCGATACGAGCTTGTAGGTCTGCTATTTTTGAAAAACCTAAGACACTTTTAGAATCTGATCTCGGGTCAGAATGGGTTAATAATGAAACTGTCAGGATGTAGAGGACATTTTTACTTTTTTAGAATCTGATCTCGGGTCAGAATGGGTTAAAGGACTGCCTGAGTTTCCCTTGAGATGATATTAAAGGTATTATGACATGATTTATAACATAATTTTAAAAACATTAAAAGTCTTGGCCATGGTCCTTCAAACGTGTCTAAAAAGTTTGAACACTCAACTCCACTCCAGTATTTCTTGACACGAGTTTTTGTGCATGTGTAAAGTTCATCCTGAGAAGCCATGGAAAAACACATTATTTTAGCCTGTAGATGTCGGTAATTCCCCCTTTCCTGTCAACCCAAGATGCGCTACTTTGACAACTTGGTAGGAACGTCGTCAAAAATAAAAGAGTCATCTAGGCCAGTTGGTATCCAGTGTAAGGACTTGTGTTGATTGACACAGCCAACAACAGAGCAGATTGATTTTTCTCTAGAAGCCATTATTAGTAAGTATTACAAAGAAACAAAGTCGCGGTCACAATGAGGAAGCGGAGAAGAGAGGGTAGGCACTAGGCAGGGAGCAGAGGGGAGGGGGCGGAGGTTTAGCGGAGATCTACGTATATCTCTGCCGTCCAACCAGATGAGACATTTTTGCATAATTATTCACAAAAGTCCAGACAGCAGAGAATACACTGAATGTTCAAACTTTTTTTTTGGTGAAATTGATGTCAAGAAAAGCCAAAAAATCTACAAAAATGTGTTTTAAATGTCACAATCCCTTTAATCAATCATAAATCATAATTGAATGCTCTTAGTTTTATTATAATGAACTGGCATACATATCGGAGACAAATTATATGTGATTAGGGCTGGGCATTAACCACCATACCGTGGTTGTGTAATGCATACTGCGGTGTCGAGTTCATAACCGCGATTATTATTTTTTAACAGTGATTTATTAACGCAATAACAAATAAAATCCATACCGCCCCTGCCCTTGTATAAAAAATGTGATAATTATTTTATAAAAGTTAAAATAATACCAGTAAGACGCCCTGAGGACGAGACGGAATATGATTAAAGCTCACATTTCATATCGCACACACCATCATTTACTAGCCCCCCTAAAAACGATGATAATCGTCAGGATTAATATCGATATCGATATACGATATATCGTTACATGCCTAATGGCTATCCAGGGTTTGATGAGGTCAGTGTCGTGATCTTCATATCAGGCCGTCATATCTCAGGCCGTCAGTCTGTTATGAGGCGTGGCAGACTGACGGCCATATATTATGGTGGCGTGACGTGTCACGAGGCATGCCATATATGGTGGTGTGTCAGACTGACAGGTTTTTCAGGTTTTCATAATAATCAAATAATGTATAATATCCACTTTTTGCATTTATAAACTAGGTGTGTGTTATATTTTTCAGTGTACCGCCAAGGAGACATTGGCACCAGCTGGTACACTGTCCTTTCAGGCTCTTTGGACGTTAAAGTGTCTGAGACAGCGAATCATCAGGTAACACCGATTCCATTTGATATGATACAGCAGAATATCAGTGGTGTAAAGTAACTAAGTACATTTAGTTAAGTACTGTACTTAAGTACAATTTTGAGGTACCGGTATTTGTACTTTACTTGAATATTTCCAATTTCCAATACTTTCACTTCTACTCCACTTCACTACAATTATTTGAAAACTTTAGTTACTAATTACTTTGGCAATTTAGATTAGAACATACATTAAACACTTCAGCCCTATACATTTTGGCCATTTGAAAATAGCAGATCTACAAGCTCACAGTGCGTTGCGATTCAACACATTGCAAACTTGTAGATCGGCTATTTTAAAAAGATTGTTTACACATTTTAACGTGTGAAATGGGACATTCTGCAACATGAGTACATTTTGATGCTGACACTTTTGTACTTTTACTCAAGTACATTTTGAATACAGGACTTCTACTAGCATTTAGAAATATTGATTCCTTTAATAACCATTATTTTCATCAGCTTTTTCACACCATCGGATATTAACAGGAGAAAATGTTTTATAATCTAGCTTCATTGATGATATCATTTTATCAGCGTGACAAATGTGCATGATGCATGCAAATGGGAATTCTCTACTTGACTCAAGTTGACTCAGTTTAATGTGTGAGTCGCAGAGAGAGCCTTCTGTTTGTGACCTTGCGGGACCTCAGTGAATAGCTATCATTATACACAGCTCTAAGGGCTCCAGTCAGCCCATCAGGCTCCTGATTGGAGTGATGCTTTTGGAGACAGAAGTGCATCCCTCTAATGCAAGTGCTCAGAGGAGCGAGATTGCCTCCTAACTTTGAGAGTGATGTGATCAGTGCCGAACAGAGCACTTCAAATGCATCTCCAAAAGGCCAAGTTTGGCGAGAACAACAAGTACCTATGTCCTTTTCCTTGCATTTCCTTCTTCTGCTTATGATAAAAGAACTGTGTCAGTAGAGAGGTGTAACTGGGTGTCTTATAGGATGCTGTCACTATCTGCACGCTGGGGATTGGGACAGCGTTTGGCGAGTCTATACTGGATAACACCCCTCGGCATGCTACCATCGTCACGCAGGAATTTAGCGAGCTCCTACGCATTGACCAGAGAGAGTTCAAATCTCTGTGGGAGGTGAGTGCCTTGCTGCCTACTTAAAAATCACATTTATTTTACTCCAAATATAACAGATTGTCAGCAAAAATAATTTCAACTACAAGTATAATTTAGCTGTCTAACTTCATTGCAGTTTATGACATTATTTGGGAATGTACACCATGATCATGAGTTATGACACATATGATTCCTGTCTGTATCACCCAATGTGGTTTCTGGTTCATCAGTATTAATTGCTATGCCTTTTGAGACCACTAGGTGGAAGTAGAGCTTCGCAGCCAAACCTGTAATTTCTCTGTTCCTGGGTTGACTGCATTTCTTGTTTCACTCTGTATATTTTCATTTTATGATCCTTGTATATAATAAGAATTTTGACTGAGCTTATGATGCCACAATCGAATCCTAGTTGATCGTCAACATTGGCTGTTAGTAGATTGTCTAGAAGTTTGTGTGTGTGTGTGTGTGTGTGTGCATGTGTGCGTGCGCGCGGAGTGGGGGTGATTGGGAAGAGACGCAGTCCTAGCCAGTGCCACTATGTATCTTCCTACTGCAGCACTCAGCTTTTCAGGAAAACGGTACCTTGGACTGGTGTCCAGAGGCCCCATCTCTTCTTTCTGTCTACTCTTCTCCTGCTGGAGCCACTGCCCGTGGTTCGTTTCCTGAGTATGAGAGCTTGTTTCCTTTGAGACTGGAGGGCATTTAGGTGACTGTTAAAACTGCGAGAACTGTCTTTGTCGCCACTCTGGTCCTCACTGTGACTGGATAACCATATCCGTACTCAGGGCCTCATGGAATATACTGTAGGCTACTGTTCTACATCATGAAGGTTCGTCTCTGCTGTGCTGATCTGTAAGTGCCAAGCACACCATTTTGTGTGTGTGTGTGTGTGTGTGTGTGGGTGTGTGTGTTCGTGTTCTGTCCTTAATTGCACTCAGTTCTTGAACAGGGATAAAAGAGGTTGAGTGAGTACACCGTAAAATCCTGACTCTGAGGCTTCGTACACACCTACACAACAAATGTTCGGTCCGTGTGCGATGTCTGATTGCTGTTTGATTGCTGCTCCAATTAGTCCGACAACGTGGCCAGTTAAGACTCACCCTGTGGCTTCCGTGTGTGGTTATGTTTATAGGTTTGGGATAGCTGGGTCAAAATGCAGGTCAGAATAGGACTTTACTTTCTGTCAATGGATTTTATTTCACACAGAAATCTCTGCTAAAAGCCACAGCAGTTGTTTAAAGCAGTCTATCAGTCTATTATACTGCTACTGCTAAGAGGTGCTGAAGCCTTGACCAGAGGGCTGTTATAGCATTCTCACATTCAGCTTGTTGACAGATTAGTATTAGATTTGTTTCCTAACCAGAACTACTGCGTTTTCAAGAAATATTATGCCTGCCAATTGCTGCCCATTCCGTGTGTTTAGTCAGTGTTGCCGCATTGCAGAAATATTACTGTGGCAGTATCCCATTGCTGGCGAGACCTGTATGTAGATATTTTGTGCAAATTTGGTTCTGATGTTCGTCTTCCTGCAATACAATACATCATACTACACTCTTGTGGATTCTGGCCTACTCCCCTTGGCTACAATGCAAGGTACTTTAAATTATCGCTTTGTGTATTTTTTGAGGGGCGCTAGCCCATACAGGTTTAATGTTTGTTTATTAAACGCCATTGACAATGAAGGGAAAACTCACGTCATTTTGTAACTCATTACGTCATATTGTCTCTTTATTGTTAATGGCATTTAATGTTTGTGTTGGCACTGTTTGTTTTACATCACCATTACATCACCTAATCAACATGAGTTAGACTTTAATATATTGAGCAAGGTCAGCATTTCCCCCTCCAAATAATGTTTTTTTTTTTGCTACTATCTGTAGTAGTGAACGTAGTGGACACTTTTTCATGATTGGCTGCCTCGTCTCTAGGGTGCCTCTAAGCCAATGGGAGACTTACCCATAAAACCCATAGTCTGAACGGCATAAAACCCATACTCTGAACGCCGCAACGTGAAACCGTGAGTTGAGGCAGAAGCTGCAGCACACAAACTGATTATACTGTAGATGTTCATAAACGAGAGCTTTCTGCACCTGGCAGTTATGACTAAGTCATTCTTGTTTTATTGATGAATATAGGTCCTAGTATTGATTGACTGAGAGAGAACCTCCTGGTCCTTCTGGTCTAGGGTGAAGGTGGCCCTGGAGCAGGCAAGATTGCTCCCACACAGATTTATTTCCCTAGAGAAAAAGCCTGGGGCCAGAGCACTCCAACAACAAAATTGTACCAGACTGAACAATACTGTACTGCTTGAATGACTAATGGGAATTATTTATTATTCATAGATGGATGCCATGTTAATTTTTCAATATACCAACTTTTTTCCAGCCTTTGCTCTTTGCGTGCATGTGTGCATGCGTGGGTTTGTGCGTGCGCGCGTAGGCTAACATGCCACCATTAGTTTGAACCTTTCAGGCTGCATAGAAATAGGGAATCTTTGCAGTTCCTGTGTACAATTAAGATTTTATTTAAATCTGACACTCATCACAGTTTTCACGGCACTGAGAGTCACTTGTTTAATTGGAAATGGCGGGTGTGTGCATGTTTGTTTAACAGCAGGCATGAGCCAGGCTCAACATACACAAACAGACAGACACAAACTGTGCGCACACACATGCTGCAACAGCAGCAGAAGCTCAGATGACCTGATCATCATCTCTCACTTCACTTGCTTCCTGCTTCCGACAGCCACAGGGATTGAAACAACACTACTACACTTTGTGCTTACAGAATCAAAAAGCAGCTCTCTGACAATCGCATACACACATCGGCTGGACACATTTGCTTTGTGTTTGTCAGTTCAGCCTGGGAATCGCACAGTATAAGACTCCAGTTTGTACAGGCACGTGTACTGTGCATACCTATGACAACACAGTGCTAGCCTATAGGATAGTATAAGATCATAAGTTGGATAGGATAGATCTTGAGGGAAATGCGGTCTGTCATCATAGCAGTACTGCAGTAAGGATGAAACAAAGATACGGGTAGAGATGGGTTATCGGTATAGAGATCCAAGAGTAAAGAAGTAACACTAGCAATAACATGTGTCACAAAATAATATAAAAGACAGTGTGTATGTATGTGTATATATATACATATATATGTGTATATATTATATTGTACACATATATATATGTATATATATATATGGCTTCGGCCACTTGAATTAAGGTGACTTAGGTTTGTCTTATAATATGTCATGCCAGCTCCTCTATTACAAAGCCCCCTCAGGTACATATTTATATTTTTTCGGTGGGTAGATCTTGTTGAGCTGGTCATTTTGAAAGTAGCTCTCGAGTCAATAAAGTGTGGGCACCAGTACTGGCCTATACTGTAGTGATTTATGTGGCCGCCTACAATACACTAGAATAATTGACCAGATTGCACAAAATTTAATATGTGCAATCTGTCACAGTAAAAGGGCATATAGTAGTATCTAAAATATATTACCAGTAATATTTGCATATGGAAGGAATATAGTATTGGCAGATAATTAAAAGAAGAGTGCATCAACAGATAGAGCAGTCTTAAAATTGAGTTTATTTAGGATGCATGTACCACTGTACTATGCACGTGTTTCGTGTGTATGTTTGTGCTTGAGGCAGCTCGGTCGGGGCACTCGGCTGTTGGTCATAACAACATCAGCCAGTCGAGGAGGTATAGCCTGGGAGTCAGTGGAGACAGCTGATGAACAGGAAGTGGCACAGTGTGCCTTCTGGGGGCTTAAGGAGAGGGTGGAGGGGTGGCTGGAACAGCAATGGCACGTGAAGCCTCTGTGGGGTCAACATCCAAGTAGCAAGCCGTGATAATGCGAGCATGCAGGAGTCCCTCCCAGTTGACAGCGGATATACACAAGGAAAAGAGCTGGGATGAGATGGCATCAACAACACTTCTGTTTATTTCCTTATCTCCACTAGCAAAGTTATTGCATCATCAAATGATTGCAGACACAAATTGTTACGGCATTTAAAAAAAATCACATCCGTGTGAAGTGAGAGGCGCTCTATCATCATACATCATCTTGACGTAAAATAGAGCTCTATCATATTCGTATATATTTAAAGAAATGCGACATTATACAAAATACAAATTCTTTGTTTAAAACAGTTATATAGATAGGTTTCATGTTTGGAGGACACAAGTACAGAAGTAGGCTATGTTTTGTGGCTTATTTGTGTGCATCTCGCAAGTTGGTAGCTCTTGATGAAGCATAACTACTCAGCCAAACCATTTAACGTTCTGTAGGAAGATCACATAAAATTCTCCGGTTATAACTGGCTGTCAATGGTGACGTAATTTCAATATTGGTTGGGTAACGGGTAACGAATGTATGTATATATACATGTATGTAAGTTGAAAGTGCTATACTGTGGTCTTTTATGTGCGTATGCTCGGATATATTGATGTTGAGGGTGACGTAATGAAGATATGTATCAATGCCGGGGTATAACTGGCTGGTTTCAGATTACATACATGTATACATACAGACATTACCATTAATTCACCCAACACTGAAACATATCCTAATAATTACGTCACCATCGACAGTACAGTATCTTGCGGACTACCCACTATACATTATGCCTTTATTTGCGGGTGGAGATGTGCCTGTACTAGGCTTGTTGATGGGCTTTCCCTATTTGCTATCTTGCACACACAGGTTTAGGACAACGGAAAGCGCCTTCTCAAACCACCCGTAATGTGAATTCCGTTTGATAAAAGAATGCGCCCATGAGTTGAAATCTGTACTGGCCAAAAGTGGCCATATATGGAGCGTGTCTTGAGTGTACAGGGTTTGATGAGGTCAGATCAACATATTGAATGTCAGAACAGGAAGGATCAGGTGGGGAAGAATCATCGTATGGAATGTCAGAACAGGTCAGCTCCATGGAGATCTAAGGGTTTGAGTTTTGAGGTCAGATGTAGAGTTGCTGGCTGGCAGATCTAGGTGATGATCCAGTCTTCTCCATGTATGGTTATCCAGCGTTAGATGAGGTCAGTGTCTTTGACCAAAATATGCACAAGATCTAAGGGTCTCCATGATGGCATGTGTTGTCACAAGTTGTGACCATATATGGAGGTGTGATGTTACGAAGCGTGACCATATATGGAGGCGTGATATGGCCATATATTGACATTCCCATATATGGGCAAGGGCCCCTGGCGATGTTCTCTATGTTGCGACTACATATATGCCCATATATGGAGATCCCTGATGATGTCACGTGATGTCACGAGGCATGACCATATGGAGGCGTGGGGTGACTAATGGATGGACGGACTGACGTTTTCATAGTAAATGTGACCCACGGACACAATCAAATTCCCTATAATCAGTAACACATAGATGATACTTGTGTCAACGAAATGTGATAACAATAAGGGAGGTTACTAAGTCTCCCATTGTGAGCCGTCAAAGCTTATTTTAATTAATACAACCAAAGTCGCCGTGTATAAACAATTTAAATAATCTGGTCATGTGCAAAACTCATCTCATCTACCACAATCGGTAAACGAAAAAAGGAAAAAAAAAGGATATGATTTCATGTCGTATGATTGTGTCTACATTCCACCACCAATCAAGCTCTTTTTGTTCACGCTACAAAGTGGCCGTATCTGACTGATGGTGTCAGAGATTCAGATTTTACATTCACTGAGAAATTAACTGCACGTCCCCAGCCTATGTACACGTATCTTTGTCCCCTCTTTGTATCCAAGGCCCTTTATGTTCCCCTTCTGTTGATCCTTCGCTGTTTTCCTTATTTGCTATTCACAAACATACTCTTCCCAAATGCCCTTTTCAGCATTTCACCTTAGTCTCAATTTTCTTTTCTTTTCTACCTTTATTGGATAGTGTACAGTATGGTGACTGGAAATAGGGAGAGAGATGGGGTGACACGGCAAAAGTCAAACCCGCGACATGCTGTTAGGCCGGGGTGCCTAGCCGGGCCACCTTAGTCTTAATTGTTCTTGCTTCAAAATGGTGTTATTGACAATTCTGTATGAGGCCTTTGACAAGCTGCTCACATAAATTATGTGAAATTAATTATTTACACCTTTCTGCAATTGGAGTCCCAAAATATGTGTATGGATTTGTGAACATGGTTGTTAATGTGTTCAAAGACTTTGCTCATGGACCCGGTTTTATTTCCTTTACAGCTCAGCCCTCATGTACATATTAAACAATACTTTATTTAGAAGCTCTTGAAAGGAGAGCACAGGGTATAGTTTGCTGTTTCTAAAGCTTCAATTGGATTAAATGCAGCTGTCTTTTTTTGTAGCTTTGATCAGTAACACGTTCAAAGATAAGACACCATCTGCCCTCTGTCCTTGGAGAGGAGCGGTCCTGTTTATACTCCGACATACGACAGAGTCGCGCATCGAAAAACGAAAATAGCACATCTACAAGCTCTACAAGCAATTTAACATGTGAGCTTGTAGATCAGCTACTTTCAGCACATGGCTCCATTGTACGATGAAGTATAATAAATCACCTGGTGATATTAAGTTGGACTACTAATCTAGTACTAAATGAATAAAGGACCATGTCTAACATTCATGGCTTTAAATTAAACCTGATGGTATAGTATAGCTCCATGTCAGAAATGGAGATTAGGGAAGAATTTGTGTTGAGGATACCAGTTACCAAAAATGTTTCATATTTACCATAGACATTAGAAATACAAACATTTGAAGTTTTAATCATTATTTTGATGCTTATGGTTATTGTTCTTCTCATAGCATACCTATTTACACGCACCTCGACAGTGGTTGCAGGGCCAATAAGGCAATTATGGAAGGAGGTGGGTGCAGGGGCCAATAAGGCACACCATTCTTTTGATAAAGAATTTCTTTATTGAATAAACAAACGACAATATTTCGATCTTGATAGATCTTCGTCAGGTCAATACAGATGCACACATGTTTCATCACTATTGTATTGTTCTTCTCATCCCTTTAACTTTATGAAATTACGAAGCAATAGTTTAGAAAGCTGCAATAGAACAGTTTTTATTCTATTGTATTGTATTGAGTGCAATAATAGGAGTGCGTGATGATTGGCGTAGAGAGTAATCACCTAGCAACCGCTGCTCAATGGAAGTGGGCTGACGGCTGGCCCTGCTAGGGTCTGGCAGACGGGGTTCATTCATTGGCTAACACGCGGTCTGATCACACACTGCTGCTCTGACAGGGCAGCATGCAAACTGCACACGCCGGCTATGGATCCATGAATAGTGCGTCACTGTGGGACCCTGAAGAGTTGGACTCAATTATTCTGTGAGTGTTTGTCAACACTTATACATATAAAGAGGGCGTGGAGGACCTGTCAGTCATTAACAATAGTTACAGGTGCATGTAAAACTGAAAGCATCCTCGGGTAAGTGCTGATTTTTAACTTTATGATGCACTTACTAGTTTTATGAGAACATTACCTCAGAACTTACTGTAGTTGGTTAGTAAAAAATATTCCATTTCTGAATGTAAAAGCATGAACATTATTTATTTTGGAATATGTCTGGATGAACATTTTACAACATGGAATTGCATTGAATGTATTGGGAGGGACTGAATTCCCCCCCAATTGTGTGGTGTGCCTTTCACAAACAGTGTTGCAGACTAATTTTAGAATGTCTCAGAAACGGGCAGTTTGTACTATGCATGTTATGCAACATGGGGTGAATTATTCAGCATACAAGTGTGCATTCATGCACAATGATGCTCAGCATCATAGCATGCAAGACGTGCTCAAGCATGGCAGGCTGAAGTGAAACTTGCATTGGCAACTGACATGGCTGGAGGTCTTTAGCTTCTGTTGTGATGGGGATTATTTGTAAAACTCTCAAAAGCATAGAAGCTATGCACATCAGGTAGAGGTATGTATGTATGTATTTTTCAGCTGCTCTTGGGTCTCTGATTTATATTGTTGTCGGACAGAAATCGTGGATCTCCATATTTCATTTTTACGCCATAAATGAATGCCCTATTTATTTACTGTCATGCAAAAGTAGGGAAAATAGCCAATCTACAATGCAATGTGACCATGTAGATCTGCTATTTTCTAGACTGTATCCTTTCTGTATACTTTCAATCTTTGAAAGTGGTTAAGTCGGTCTGTGGGTCTTATACAGTAAATATATAACCAAGAGGTTGTGACTAAATAACTACATTGAATCCATTGGAAGATTTGTTTTCCCCATTTCCTGAAAAGTAACTATTTAGAACATGCAAGGTTTCCGCCCGACAGCCACTATACACACAACATGAATTGGAATGTAAATGTCTCATTGCTTAGAGGTGTTTGGAGAGCATTTGTCCTGTTTGTTTGCTGTCTGTGTTTGTTGTGTGAACCATGTGAAGTCACATGTGTCTCACAGAGAAATTGGACAGATCAGTTTTAGCTTATTTCCCCGGAGGAATAGAAAATGTCACATCTGTCGTAGTTATGAAGCTTCTGTTTCATGGGGATAGGAGATAAGAGAGGTTATAAACTGATGCGCGTACCGCGTAGAAAAACAGTGCTCGTAGAACATCAAGATGACTCATTCATTGCCCTGTATGAATGCACAGATATAGCACTTTGTCAGATATAGCACTTTGTCCATCAGCTTATATTCAGACTAGAGTAATTCTGATTTAGTTGCTTGTGTGAAACATGTAGCTTCTAAGAGGCAATCGGAGCAAAAAATATATATTCCTGGTCTATGGATGGCATTCAGATGACTGTAAGGTCCTACTGTAGGTTTCAGGTACCTTATAAAGTTATACATCCTTTCAAAACCCAGATTGCACCTATAATATGTTGAATATATTTAGAGGAAATTGACTTCAAGTGCTGCGTCAGGCCATAATCTCCTAATATGATGGAATCACTTGTGAAACATGACAGAAATGAATAGCTTTGAATTGAGACACAGCTTTAACAGTTGTGAAATAGTAATCATCATTATAGTATGGGGTTACAGCAAATGTGAAATTCTGCTACAAGTATATAATTCAGTAAAGTGGTACAGGCAAAATGGTATATGAATAAGGAGGATGAATATCAACTGCATGTTGAGAAAAACATTCCCCTGTGAGTCTGTGACCCTGTCACTTCACAGATCTTATGGTTTTAAAACGTGAAACTAAGACTTGCAGTCAGCTAATGAATCAATTTGACACATCTCTGTGCAACAGATTAAATCGCCTGCCTCAAATGAATGCTTCAAATATTGCATTCGTCATGATCGCTGTATTGAGTCGCTGTATGTTGTATAGAAACAAATGCATTGTGGGCGACAAGGGGCAGAGGTGACATCATACTAACTAAACAAAGTAAAAACTGAGTGCTTTTACACACCTGACATTAGATCTAATCCCCTTTCAGAACAACACCACCTCCCTCTCTGCTTCATCCCCCCCCGGGAACAGGGCTTTATTTGTTCAGAGGGGTCACAAAGTGATGGAGTCATCTCCTGGGTATCTTCATGGTGTCTGGTCTAAGTGCTCCTCACACGAACCAAGACCTTTAATTGTCAGCAATGACAGATAGACATGTTGAAGTCACACTGGTTTTGATTCTGTTTCATTGAGATAAGAGACAAATTGAACATTCTATAGTTCTTTGTAAAAATCTTTTTATTCCTTATTCTCTTTGAAAAGAAGCTACAATTTAAAGTGTGATGTTGTGATGTTTGCTTTGTTTGGAGCAGAGACAATTTGTGTTTTGGAGTAGATTAGGGAAAAGGCTTTTAAAATCTGAGGTCACTGAGATATTTAAATGGCTTCGTAATTGGGGGGAAAGCTGTGTGCCTCTAAGGGGAACTTAAAGTGATTAGCTCACTTCAGAGGATTTGAATTGAATTTAAAACTTGACCTCTGAGTATGTTACCATCTAGCAACAAATTACTCTTCGGTTCTCTAGCTTTCAATGGATAATATATTCTGACGAGAAGATAGTAAGGTGGAGTGGACTGGTAGTACTGTAACACGTGATTCATAGTGCTTGTACTGTATGCTGCACGATGCTCTATTTTCAGTAACCGCTCTCATCAGTTCTTTAGTTATGGGCCGTTGAATAAAGCTTCTTTGGACCAAAAACGCAATTTGGGAAAAGATATCTCGTCAATGGCAGTAAATGTGAGATGAATAACTTTTATTTGAATAATAATTCTAAATGTGTTTTTCTTTGAGTGTTTTTAATTCTACGCAGTAAATTTTTAGGTGTTGTCAAGTGTAATGGAATTAGTTGCTTTTGGAGCACGCTGTTCTTTTAAAATGTCTATAGTGTATGACAGCTGAAACAACTTATAAACCGTTTGTTTACGCAGAGAAATATCCGAACTGAGCTTCACTCTGCTCTTTCCATTGACCTTACCATGCATTACACAAGACATACTGTATTTCTGCAGATAGATTAATCTGCATATCTCATTGCGATGATGTAGGTCGAGTCGACGACTTTGCGCAAGCATTGTCACAAAAATGATGTGACATTACATGAACAAGAACAATGGTGCTGTATAATGTTCATTACATAAGAGATGTAGTCGTGCTCCGGGGTGCAGTGACAATACTGTTGCTGTCTAATTGAAGGCCTAATGCAGGTAATACAACATATAATGAATGCAAATATTTGGGTGTTGCGAGTTAATAGAAGAAAATTAGGTTGATAGAAATCAATATTATTTATAAAGCCAACTAGTGTTGTGAGATGTCTGTCTCATTCTCACTACACAACACCCCCGGCCTCAACCCCAGCCCCTGAGGTCAAATGCTGTAAGTGCAGTTGATTTTCAGTTTCCAGTGTAGTCTGCGGTAATTCCCTTTGATCATTTAAGACTATAGAGGTTTAGTCAGTGTTATCCAGTTACAAAAAACTCTGCCATTGTCACAATGAAGAGTCAAATGTCACACGTACAGCAAACGATGTCTACTCAAGACATTTAAAGCTTGGGGTCCAGACTCCAGATACTGTATATGCAATATTTCATTGCCTCTGATGTAGATTTACATTATACTTGTTCACAAGATGAAACAAATACTTTGATCCTCTCTTCAAATGAGCCGACGGATGTGTTGCATTTGATTGTGATCTTGTGTTTTGGAAGTGGGTGGATACACGTTAGATGACGGGAGCATGATTAAAAATGAAACGACAGTCTAAAAGCTTAGTGGTCTAAAAGTGCTTTACCCTTCTTACGAGCTGTGTCTGAGCTGTCGATTATTTCCTCTGGACACCGCAAGCGGTAACCAATGCGCTAACATGATGTACACTTCTGGCATGAACTGTATTTGATACATTTTATTTTGACATTAATATGTGATGTTCAGGGGGGCAGTCAGACAGATATTTTGTGAAGCCACTAAGGAAATGAAAGTTCATATAATGGCCTGTTGTGGCGCTGTCATTGGACCCAGAAAAACCCATAGCCCCATAGAGGTCCATGTATTTGAGCCAAACTTCACCTAGACTGTATTACCTTAATAAACATGGTCATGAATACTTTCTTCTTCCAGTCACTAGTTTAAAGTCTAATTTCTAATGTCATAATATTCTTTTAGGAAAATTATGGTCCCATTAATTAAAAAAATGACCATAAAGTCGCGTATGTTCTGAGGGGCGTGGCTACCGTTACAGTCTATGATCGGGATTCCCCTCCCACTCGAGTCAAAATAAAAACCAACGGAGAAGAAGGGGGGAAGTCCCGCCTCGTTGTCTGGGCCAGCCAATAGCCAGCTGGGCCAAAACGGATCTAGAAAGATGGCGACTTACAGTCTTACAATAACAGGCTTCATTTTACGTTCATGTTAGACCCGGAGAACGCTTTGTCCATATCTTTTACAGTCTATGGTGATGTTTCTTGTGTTTCCCATGTCTTTGTAGAAGTATCGTCGGTGCATGGCTGGGCTGCTTGCTCCTTCCTATGGTGTGATGGACAGTGGTCCTAATGGTGACAGTAAGTTCATTACAGATGTGACTATGTTTTGCTCAGCAATCAAACTAAATTAGATCTATTAATCTAATTATATTATATATATATATACAAAAAAACAAGCATTGAGTGTGACTATGACTTCATCATTAGTCATTACTCAACTGTTATGCATACCATTCATGGAGGCCATTTATCATTGCAAGTCAAATCGGTACTGATCTAACTTTGCTCAAACATAGCAACTAACTTATTCAGGTTAGCTCAAAGTAACTCACCATAAAAAATGAGCAGCTCGGCTTCCCAACTTTTTTCAGCAAAATCGAACTAGACTATTGGCTGCTGCCAAGGGATCATATTGTACTATGTAGCCATTTATTGTTGCAAGTCAGTTAACTAGTATTTATTAAAACATACATTACAGAATCAAATTGGGTTGCTTCCAAATGTCTTTCTTAGGATCAGTGTACAGATATAAAAATAAATTAAGTCCAACACGAGCCAAGCAAGATCGCAGTCTATGTCCAAGCACCATGCTGGTAATAATAATAATAATGAATTTTATTTATATTGCACTTTTCATTCACAAGGAATCCCAGAGTGCTTAGCTGTATCAGTAATCCGAAAGCAAATCCAAAAGTCTAAGATCTGTATATTGACCCTTCAGCTGACAGTGGCATAGCACGCCTGACTGATTGCTGTTTGTCCTGTAGGGTACAATACAAGCTTAGTATTAGTCCAGTAATAATGTAATTTGACCTCAATCTAATTGCATCTTCAATATATCCTGAATAACAGAAACAAAGTTGCCTGGAATTGTCTGAGGAGAAAGTGTTGAAAATGGCCTGTACAGTATGGCCACCATTGACATCCTATTATAAGGCAATATTTTCTAAAATTCCTTATGCTTTAAGTAGCATGTGACATGTCAAACTAGGGGTTTTTCATTTCATCTCATTGGGCTAAATATGGCCATAGCAACTTCCCCAATTGTGCTGACATCATTTTCCATAGATTTCCTGTAATATATTAACCACACCCGGTTTGGTTTTGTCACATAAATATCTTATTCCCAAGGAAAAAGTCAGAATAAAATTGCAATTTGCTCTGAATTTGTTGCAAACATTTGTTCCTTTACAATAGCGAGTGAGTGATGAGTGATTCACCTTAATTAACAGATGATAGACCAAAACATTTATGGAAATACTTTCTGAAAGCTGCATGTAGATATTCTCAATCTACTGATTTCATGTTTTGGTTTGTTTATGTTTCATTTGAATTATTTTGTCATTGTTTTACCTTACATTATATGTATGGTCTTAAATTCAATAATAAATAAAGCAAATTTTGTCTCCCACTTTTCTCATTCAGGAATGCCGGACAAAGAGAACATAAGGAACAATACATTTGGTACACTGTCCAAACATCAGAATAAGGTAGATTTTCTCCACACAAGTTTATCTTTTTGATAGAATTCTATAAAAGAAGCAAATCAACATGCTCTCTTGCTGCGAGAGTGAGGTCTAGCCAACACCAACTCGGGATTCCTGGATCGCTGCCCTCCACAAATTCCTATCCAACATCAGGTTCTTGAGCTCTGCAGTGTTGTCAGCCAAGCTGTCGCGCCGCAGCACGTCTACATAGGTGGTACGCTTCTTTCCCCTCCTGGCTTTGCCCTGGGTTGGCTCCCATAGGGTCAATTTACTTGCCTCAAGTTCTGGGTGCCTGACGCAGTGCCCTGCCAGCCTCATCCTTCTCTCTCTGACTTAGTCCGTGACGCGTGGTAGGTCCCCATAGAGGTCCACATTTCTGATGCGATCCGTCCATGTGACACCTAGTGCCATTGCTACGTCCTGGGCATGACGTTAAACGGTTCCGTTCGAGAGGACCGGCGACCCTCGAATGTAAACAGCCATGAAAGGAAACTATGGATCATTACACCCAAATCAACATGCATTAATTTATAGTGGTCTGTTTTCTACGGTATAGTTTTCACATCTTGTTGAGTTGCTATGGAGATGAGATGTTTGTTCACAGCATTTATGCCTTTACAGCCCAGTCTCACAATTCCCATAGATGAACTCTGACCGTTTGTTCTTTGCCTACAGCCTCCTTGCCTGATATAACAAGGTCCTTTATTGTTACCCACTTGGCCACTTCTCCAGGAGAACGGTGGAAATAAATCTGGAATGTTTAAATGAGTTTGTTTAAAGTTTGTCTAAATATAAACAGCACGTTTGCTGTGGAGGTCTGGTTTCCCGCCGTAATAGTTCCTGTCCCACCATGCCCCTGTGGTCATTTCCTTGCCACAGCACTGATAACATGGCACGATTTATAGGGGCTTGTTCTTGTTCCTCCTTGGTGGTGGAGTTAGACCGAGCCTGGCCAAAACGAGGTCTAGAGAAGATACATGCTGCAAAAATGCCATTTATAGCAGAAATGTGGCCAACTAGATTCCATATTATGTCCGATACATCGATTACATAATTGTGTTATGTAATTTAGAAATATACCTCATAATCCATATAAATAAGTTAATGAGGTCAACCAGGGCTAATTCACTGAATAATAAATCATGAGAAGCCTACAAGAATGCATGCATGCATGACTACTACACATCCTGGAGCTATGATGCTCACTGAACCATTGAGATGTCACAGCCCCCTTCAACCCCTGCCATATTTAAAAAAAAAAAAAACACACACACACACACACATGCATGCTTATCAACAACAGATAAATATTGGCTACTGCCATCGGTTAATGTCAGTTTTATTTGCCGGCAAATACCAGCCGACACTGATGTGGCCGATACATGGGTGCATCCCTAATAGTCGTTTGTTTTTACGTTCCGAGACTCCTGTCCAGGACAGGCTTCAGATTTAGGAGATTTATGGCTCAGATCTGAACCCATTTGATTTGGCGTTAGGTATGGATAGTATTTTTCAGTAATTGGAACAAACAGGCGTGTTTGTTTTAATGTCTGTTTTAATTTTGTGTTTCATTTAACTGTCAATTTCATCCATTCTTGTGGTTTTGACTGAGTTTCATTTCACTTCAACGTCTTTCATGCCATTTTCCCCATGCCATGTCATTTTATTTTATTTTGCAGAATTCATTAATTGAAAGTCCAGCCAAACCACAACTTAAATGCATTCCTCAGGTAGTAGACATTATCATGTCATTAGAGGCCAGTGTTTAATTCCTAATTTATTGCTACAGTATATATGCAACAACTAGTGCGCAACAGCACTCTCTTGTGATAGACGTACCCAAGGCTTGTCTCCTCTTTCCTGGCAGGTGCCCTCGGAGAAGATCCTGCGGGCAGGGGAAGTTCTTCGTAATGCCATTCTGTCCAGGGCTCCTCACATGATCAGAGACCGGAAGTACCATCTGAAGACATACCGGTGAGCTGGGTTCTTATTAGAGATGCACGATATAATCGGTAGCGTATCAAAATCGGTCATATCGGCCATAAAAATGGCATATCGGACCTCAAAATAATCCAGATTATTTTCATCTATTGATGATGCAGTAATAGAATAGTGACCGTCATTGTCTCACAGAGTAGGGGCGGCGGTGGCTCAGGGGTAGAGTGGCTGGATGAGAACGGCAAGGTTAACAGTTCGAACCCAGGCTCCCCAAGTTAGTGTCGAAGTGTCCTTGAGCAAGACACTGAACCTGTAATGCACAATCTATGTGAAGCGCCTTGGATAAAGGCACTATATAAATGCACCATTACCATTTAGATTAGCCAATCGGCCTGTCTCTGTCTTTTAAGAGCGTCAGCTGTTAGTGGGGAGGGGGGCTTACCATCTAAAAAATTCAGCAGTGAGTTCAATATAAATATAATACACTAATGTAATATATCAGCCGATATGACCCTGCAAATATTGGATAGGATCGGTCATAATTTCAATCTCATGCATCTATTGTTGTTATCACCGTTGAAGTAGTTCAGTGTCTTTTCTTTTGCTGTATTGCACATGGATGCATGGTGTGTGCATCATACATTACATAATATGAGTTGCTCTGTGTTTCCTAGGCGGTGTTGCGTGGGGACGGAGTTGGTCGATTGGCAGATGCTGCAGAGCTCATGTGTCCACTCTCGCACTCAAGCAGTAGGCATGTGGCAGGTGCTCTTGGAAGAGGGAGTTCTCAACCATGGTGTGTGTGTGTGTGTGTGTGTGTGTGTGTGTGTGTGTGTGTGTGTGTGTGTGTGTGTGTGTGTGTGTGTGTGTGTGTGTGTGTGTGTGTGTGTGTGTGTGTGTGTGTGTGTGTGTGTGTGTGTGTGTGTGTGTGTGTGTGTGTGTGTGTGTGTGTGTGTGTGTGTGTGTGTGTGTGTGTGTGTGTGTGTGTGTGTGTGTGTGTGTGAAGGAACATCAAAACTTTTTTTATCAATACCCATTACCCTAATGCTGTGTTCACATGGGCAGTTGCAAAAGATACAAAGATGCAAAGCTACACCGTGTATTTGTAGCTGTTGCAGCTTTTGCAGCATCTACAAACGTTGGATGCATCATTGCATCTTCATGTCCCTGGCTTCCATTGACAATGAATGGTAGACTGTGGCTTTGCATCTGCACGTGTGAATGCAACATAAGACTAACCCTAAACCTAACCCCTCACCATAATAACTCTAAAGCTGTGTGTGTGTGTGTGTGTGTGTGTGTGTGTGTGTGTGTGTGGATGCGATGCGATGCAGTGGACCAGGAGCTGAGCTTCCAGGACAAGTACTTTTTCTACCGTTTTCTGGATGACGAAAGGGAAGACGCTCCTTTTCCCACCGAGGAGGAGATGCAGGAGAGCCTAGAGGAGCTGCAAGATACTCTCCTACTTCTCTCACAGATCGGTCCCGACGCCCACATGAGAATGATTCTGAGAAAGCAGTAAGGCCCGGTCGCAATACTATAACAAATATCTGGGGGTGATGATAGACGGATTAGACGCCACCTTATCATGGTCCTCTCATATTGACTATTTGTAAGAGGATACTGCAGCGTATCTACTCCTTACGCAGACTTAGATCGTTTGGTGCTAGCAGTCAGATCTTGTTTTTATAAGTCTTCTCACCAAGAATTTTCTTTACCAATGTGTTTGTAAAGGTGTCTACTAACATATCCCACATTGGTTTATATTCAACCACCCTAGGGGAGTTTTTTTTTTTTTTTAACAATATATTTATTGAATTTTCTTTTTTTTGACAAACAGACAATACAACAAAACAATACATAATACAGACAATACAATACAATTACTTAAAATGAAAAACAAACAAAACAAAACAATAACATACAGTACATACATATATAAGTACAGTATAATACAATAAGGGCACTTAAAATGGTTACAACAACAGAGTCCTTATAGCCACAAGATCAAACAGCTGCAGAGAATACAATTACACATTTTCAGTTTCCACCATTAAATAAGACAAATCATTAACCGTAATATATTCGATAAACCGTCCCCATATCTTATCAAACATCTCCTGTTTATTCTTCAAAGTGTAAGTGATTCTTTCCAGAGGAAGACACAATGATAACTCCCTAAACCACTGAGCAATACTGGGTTTGCCTATCTTTTTCCACGATAAGGCTATAGCCCTTTTGGCTTGTAGTAAACATAAATCTAGAAATCTTTGTTCGCTACTCTGAATCTTATGGCCAGGTGGGTAAAGACCTAATAGAAACAGTTTTGGGTCAAGCTCAATATCTATTGACAATATCTTCTGAATCTCCCTCCTCACTTCTTCCCAGAATTTTTTCACTCTTGGACATGCCCACAGACAATGGAAAAGTGTACCTTTGTCTTTACCACATCTGATACAAGTGTCTGGAATATCTGCACTAAATTTATTTAATTTCTCTGGAGTGATATAGACCCTCATCAGCCAATTATATTGCAACAGTTTTAACCGAGTGTTACCCGTCTGGGAATGAGCATCCATACAGGCTGAGCTCCATTCTTCCAATGTCAATTCCTCTTGTAGATCAGCCTTCCATGCATTATATTTGGATTCAGAGGATTCAGGAGATATTTCTACTAACATAGAGTATAAATCAGAAATGATGCCCCTATTAAAGGGGTTCCTGATAAGCTCTTTTTCTATTATTGACAGGGGAGGGAGTGTCAGAGAGTTCACCTGTTTAACCCCTATAAAGCTTCTGAGTTGTAAATACTTGAAGAAGTGTGTACGGGGTAAATTGTATTTGGCAGCTAGTTCATCAAAAGAGAATAGATTCCCCCTTTTGTCAAAAACATCCTTCCATTGTTTAATCCCTTGCTTGGCCCATATCTTGAAGCCCCCATCCGCCCTTCCTGGGGTGAAATGTTCATTTCCCCAAATTGGGCTGAATCGAAAACTGGGTTGGATATCCAAAAGATAAAGTCTGACATCCTGCCAAACTTTAATCATATTTTTAACTATAGGATTAGCTGTATATTTTATCAGTTTTTTACTCGAATTAGAGTAAAGATATTCGGGCAGTGGGAGCTTCAAAGAGTGTGATTCAATGTTCCTCCATGTGGGGGATCCCTTCTCTGTATAATAGAACATTATAGTTCTCAACTGAGCTGCCCAATAGTACCATAACATATTAGGGCACTTTAGCCCTCCTCTATCATAAGGTAAATATAACAAAGACAAACGGAGCCTGGGGCGTCGGTTATTCCAAATAAAATTACGAAACAACTTTTCCATTTTAGTAAAAAAGCCGTCAGGGGGCGGCAAGGGGATATTCTGAAACAAATACAACAGTTTAGGGAGTGTGTTCATTTTGAGGATATTTATTCTACCTATAAGAGAAATTGGAAGATTTGACCATCTGTCCAACGCTTCCGTAATAGACTCTATAATTGGGTTATAATTCTGATTTACCACATCTTCTAGTTTAGGGACAATCTGGATACCTAGATAGGTAAATTTGTCTACCGTTCTAAAGTGACTTGCGTAATTCGGCGGATTAGCCCTCTCTTTTGGGTTGAGGAGCATTATAGAAGATTTCGAATTGTTAACTTTATATCCGGATATACTGCCAAAATGCTTAATAAGCTCCATAAGCTCTGGTATCGACTGTTCCAGATTTTTTAGAAAAAGAATCACGTCATCAGCATATAACGCAATTTGATGATCAAACCCTCCAATATTTATACCTGTAATTCTTGTACTTCCCCTCACTGCTACAGCAAAAGGCTCTATTGCGATTAAAAACAAAAGGGGGGATAAGGGACATCCTTGTCTGCAGCCCCTACCTATCCTTATCTGTTTTGATACAATATTATTGGTGATTACCTCTGCATAAGGATTGTTGTACAAGAGTTTGACCCATCTACAAAACTTTTCTCCAAGGCCAAAACGCTCCAAAAGTTCAAACAAGTAAGGCCATTCTACCCTATCAAATGCCTTTTCGGCGTCCAGTGATAATAAGGCAGTATCTGGCGCCCCCTTCTGGTCATGTAAAATATTTAGGACCCTCCTCACATTATGAAATCCCTGTCTTCCAATCATAAATCCGTTTTGATCTCCCGTTATGATTTCAGGTAATAAAACCTCCAGTCTTTTGGCCATAATTTTACAAAGTATTTTTAAATCTGAATTCAATAGGCTAATCGGCCTCATGTTTTCACATTTATCGTTTGATTTCCCCGGTTTTGGGAGAAGGGTGATCAGGGCTCCTCTCAGAGTAGGCGGGAGTATACCAGTCTGGAAAGATTCTGAAAACATTTCCAAAAGGGGTGTTTTAAGTTTGGATATGAACTTTTTGTAGATATCAATGGGCAGGCCGTCTGGTCCAGCTGCCTTTCCAGAGTTCATACACATTATAGCCTCCGTTATTTCCCCTATAGTTAAACCTGCCCCCAGCTTTGCATTATCCTCCTCTGCTATTTTGGGTAAATTAAGGTTGTCCAGAAATGAGTCCTGTTGTGTAGGGGAGTTTTTGACAGCTGCTGAAAGTTGGGGTACCATACAACCATTATAAGGCAAAATGTTATAAATTTCATTATGCTTTAAGTAGCATGTTACGTGTCAAACTAGGGGGTTTTCATCATTCTGAATACATTCCAAGCATTAGTTTTGCAAATGTGATGAAGTCAGCACATTTGGGCAAGGGCTATGGCCGTTTTTAGCCCAAGGAGTGTTTTTCGTGCAAAACTAATGCTTGGAATGGATTCAGAAGTGGGAGTCTCTGCCAGTAAAGGTTGAAAGTTGATTAGTGTGATTGTGTTTAGGACCAAAATAGTTTTAAATGACTTGTCTTCTTCCTGATCTCCAGACCAGGGGAGAGGACGACAGATGATTTGGAAATCATTTATGAAGAACTTCTCCATATAAAAGCTTTATCTCATCTATCCACCACTGTGAGTATGGATTCTGTGCCTGTGTGTGTGCATAGACCATACATGGGCAACAGGCGGCCCGGGGCCATATGCGGCCCCCCACCTTCACTTAATGTGGTCCGCAGGTTAATATACGAATACTGATATATTATTCACTTCATAAAGTTATAAAAGTATAATTAAATGCATTTGAAATATAATAAAAATTTAACTTTTCAGGATTCCAATGTCGCACTGTGACACGTTTTGAGCTTTTAGAACGTTTTGCTACTTTTGTTTGACATAGAACGATGAAGTAGGGCATTCATTTATTAATATAAATTATTATTTCAAATACAGAGATAAGCGGTTTCTGCCCGACAGTATATGCAATGTGGCCCTCTGGAGTGAGTGTGGAAATCATGATGGCCATCTCAATCATCAAAGTTGCCCACACCTGGCATAAACAACCTGTTAAACCTGCAGAATCTGTCTCTGTCCCCCTGGCACAGTCATCTTACTAATCAGCTCCTCGTTCCTCCCATTTTATGATGATGTGCTCCAAATATCCCAGTTTTAAATTAGTTACAGTTACAGTACGGTTGTTATTAAATGAGTACTGATAAAGACTTACCACCACCTATTCAGCTAGAAAGATGCGCTCAGTAGAGTGCAAATATCTGCCAGACGGTATGCACTAATAATAATAGCAATGCAATGCATGCAGTTTACATTTTTACCTACAGCCATGAAAGAGTAATATGGCATGTTGTACATTACCTCTACAACTCTACATGTTTGTAATTTCATGGTGCTGTGTTAGGTTGCCGTGTATAAGCTTTAAAAGTGATTGGTTGGTTGGTTGGTTGGTTTGTTTGATTGATTGATTGATTGATTATATTCAGTCATAAAAATGCAAACGCAATATAAATCAATACCTACGATAACGCATAAAATCAATGATTAGTTAAGTTTGGTCAATAATTGGTCAAAATTGTGTATTTAATTAGTTTAGCTACTGTTGTGCACAGGAATGGAATTGAAGAATGCGAGGCATTAAACTAAAGGTGTACGATATATTGATTTGGCTGTTTTATGGTGGTGCGGTTGTTGAATACTGCGGTATAAGTAAAGTAAGTAAAAAGTGAGAATAAAGAATGTTCCATTGATATTCCTGTATACTCTGTATTTACAGGTAAAGAGAGAATTGGCTGGAGTGCTGATATTTGAGTCTCATGCCAAAGCAGGAACCGTCTGTAAGTAAATCTACGATAATAAAATGGTCGCAAAATCCTTGACATGGATATGGTAGCATTGGTAATGGCTATAATATAGCTTTTGGTGTCTTGCTTAATTACATTAATGATTACAGATATATTATCTGTAATCATTAGTGTAACCTGTCATTAATCTGAGATTATTTGAGGGTGTTTTGTGAACTGCAGTAAACACATTAAACCTGGCATCCTTATATTGGGCTGGTGAAATATAAGAAATGAATTAATAAAAAACTAATTAATTTAGCTAATTAAATAGTAGATCTACATTCTTACAAACCGTCACTTGAGCTCCAAAATCTGTTATTTTCACAATGTATCGTATGACAAAGCAATTCTGTCTTTTTCTTTCCAGTGTTTAACCAAGGGGAGGAAGGCACATCATGGTACATTATCCTCAAGGGCTCAGTCAACGTTGTCATCTATGGAAAAGTATGTGTTAATCCAATGAAACCACACGTTCAAGCTGATATTGTCCAGTGGTGTAAAAAGTACTCGCATGTATTGCTTAAGTAAAAGTACAATATTTGTCTCTGAGATGTAGTGGAGTAGAAGTAAAAGTATTGGAAATTGGAAATACTCGAGTAAAGTACAAATACCTCAAAACTGAACTTAAGTACAGTACTTAAGTAAATGTACTTCGTTTCTTTCCACCACTGATTTTGTCAGCCGATTTGTTGAATGTGTAACGTTGTCTCTAAAACATGTGATCCACGCAGGGGGTTGTTTGCACATTACACGAAGGAGATGACTTTGGGAAGCTGGCTCTGGTCAACGATGCGCCCCGCGCTGCTTCCATTGTCCTGCGAGAAGATAATTGTCACTTCCTGAGAGTGGACAAGGAGGACTTCAACAGGATCTTGAGGGTGAGTCTCCACTGTGCTATGCTATTGTCTCTATTGCCCTCTGTTGGTCGAGGTTCCGCATTACAGATATGTTGTGCTATTACTGTTGATGTTCTGTAATTGAGCACCTATTTATTCACCTCACTAATATGGTCACTTGTGTGACTTAAAGCTAGACATAACAGACAGGCCTTAAAACAACCATATAAACCTGTCCTCTGGCCAATGTACCGTCTGCATGTTTGTACAGTAACATCATTTAGAAAAGGAAGTGACGGGTGCTTATCATCATCTCATTCCGGCCAATGAGAATTTGCGTCCTCACCTTCGTCTTTAATGTTTGTGTTTACACAAACCCTCAAAGCTGGACTTAGGAGGGGCGCCCCTCAAAAACAATCCATTATATTTTGGTTACTTTTGCACACGCTCCGAGTTACAAATGGATTAGAAAAGAATCACACTTGTGTGAAGTGAGGGGCGCTCTCATCATCATACATCGTCACATTCCGGCCAATCACAATTAGCGTCCTCACTTTTCTGTCCTGAATTTATAATTAGGCTCTCGACAAACATTAAAAGTCCATAGACTTGGCTGGCCTATGGCGTCATTTCGGAAAGTCATGCATTTGGAGGGGCTAGTGCGCCTCAAAATTAAAATAAGAACACTGAGGATTGTACTACTGTCTGTTTTATCCCGGGTACAACCGCAGGGATAAGCAAGAGGTCTCCTCACTGTGTGTGAACCTCCTGTTGGATCAGACTGGCCTGTCTGTGGACCCTCAGAATGCTGACCTCCAAACTCTGCTGGTCCACTGGACAAGCCAGCTAATCCTTCCTGCTTAGTATGGCCAGCGAGCTGAGGTTACTGCCACTGCATGTGAAACGCTCAGACATTTTTGAGCAGCGCTAGCTCCTCCTATGCCCAGCTTTGTGTGTCTGTGTGTAACCCGATACCAGGTAGATGAGACCTGAAAAGAATTGCGAACAAGTTTTCACTACTAGTTGGTAAGCAGTAAGGTGGAGCATCTTTGGATAGTTAAAATACTCCCACAGAGACCTGGGCTCAATTGGGACTCTGTTTTGGCCGGGCACTACAAAGTAACAAACGCAATTGGCAGTGTTTGTGCATGGCTGAAGCTGGCGAGGGATCATGTCCTTGTCACTAAACTAATGACCTCCGCTGGTTGGCCCGTTCTGTGGGAACTAGCCTTTGAATAACAGTCCTTTCCTTTAGTAGTATGGGGATTGGAAATGACTAAATTAGAGAGAAAATGGGATAAACCCAAAACAAAGTGTTATTTTGCAGTGCTCAGTTCTGTCTGTCTGTCTGTCTGTCTGAAGGATGTGGAGGCCAACACAGTGCGTCTTAAGGAGCATGAGCAGGATGTTCTGGTCTTGGAGAAGAGTTCCAGCGGCACTCGCAACTCTATCTGTGGCACCACCTCATCCCATTACAAGTAAATACTCAAACAAGTTTCATACAGATTGAAATGTCAAGGTTCTATCTGAGTTCACAGCCACTTCAATTCTGTATTGTTTCATGCTTTTATACAGTATTTTGTGTAAAACGTCACACACTGTACACACATAACATGAAGTAATTTTTGTTCTGAACTTCCTGAAAAGTTCTCGATTTTCAGAGGACAGACATAGAACAATAAAATACGCTAGGGTCCATGCAGGTTAAACACACAGGATAGGTCTGAGCATGTTTAAAGCTCTATGCCTCCATCGTACACGCACATTGTACAGTATGAAGCAGGCAAAAGTAGCAGGTGGTTCCCTGTATCCTGAGCAGATGCTAGCTGCTGCAGAGATGCCCCACAGGCATTGGCCAACATGCAGTTCAAACACATACTGTAGTGAGTGTCTCAAACAGAAGGCAGCTGACTGCTGCCTCTTTGTCTGATTAGTTGCAGGCCTTCAAAAGCAAAGGTTTATGTGTGGAGGTACCTGGAAATCTATGTAATTGACGCACACTTCCATGGCAGGAAGCTTGACATCACTAGCAGTTATCATTGCGAGATTAAAATGTTTTCATGAAAGGAATTGGTCACTACGATAAAATATGTCACTTTAGTTAAGTCAGATACCATTCCATTTAAAAAAACGCATGCATCACATACCATTCCATTTAAAAAAAACGCATGCATCACATTGGACAAATGTAAGTGACATGTTCTTATGGTTTATCCTACCCAGAGAAGGCCACCCTAATGCCTCCTTCAAAATGATCCAAATTAAGGCACTTTCATTTCAGAAGATAGCATAAAATGCTGAGCCAATGACTGCAGTGATTTCAGTGGGGGCATCTGTGTGTCACTGTCTGTAGTGCCATAATGGTAATGATGGCCTGATGTACTGTAATTCTGCAAACTGTTAATAAATACTTCAATCAATCAATCAATCAATTGCATGACTCCTGGGAAATATAACGGTGGCAAGCATGGCAACATCGTCTTGTTCCCTTGTAGTTGTGGAGACACATCACTAGCTTCCAGGTCTAACACTAGAAATGAAAACAAACATTGTGTTTATCCTCCTTTCCAATATCACCTGTCTCTGCCTTTTCCCCCACAGCTTCCACACAGCAAAATCCTATCCATTTAACTCTGAAAGTGTTCAAAAGCTAAGACCTCTGTGATATGGCTATTAAATATTCTATTGTATGACAGTGTCCCATGACCAAAATAGACGATCTTCAAGCTTCCAACATGTCACATTGAGATGCATTGTGAGTGTGTAGATCGGCTGCTTTCTGTGAAGGATATCATCGTTAGACAAAGTATAAATCTGTAGTCCATGTAGTAAATGGAACAATGAGATAACCACAGACCTAGAAGAGTCTAGGGCCATATCTGTATCATTAAGCAGTAAGAGCCATTGTTTCTTGATTAGCAGAGGATGTCCTTTTGTTCTGTGTCTCTCCAGATACACTGTGATGTCGGGGGCACCGGAGAAGATCCTGGAGCATTTCCTTGATATGATGCGATTGGACTCTCAATTCACAGAGTCAGGTACTGCAAATAATACAACATTCAATATGACGGCTCAGTAGTGCATAATATGAGCTATCAGTGTCACGGCCATTAAGGACTTCAAGCAGTGAAACCACCGCCTCTTTGTCTCCCCGTACGCTGGACGTCTCCTCCTGCGTGTGCTGTAGGGCATCGTATTTTCTGCTCTGACCTGTTTGTTCACGTCTATAATTAGCCCTGCATCACAGAGCTGATGTAATTAGCAACGGCTGTGTGAACACTTATGGTTTTCATTTTCCAACGGAGGTGACGGTGGCGCTGGGGCTGTGTGGATGGAGGTCTAGAAGGTCACAGTTTTAGCCTGCAGGTCTGACGAGACTTTGATGTGCTCTGGCCTCACAGGTGCCTGACATGACTGTTTCTCTCTGTTTCTCTCTGTCTGTCTCTGTCTCTGTCTCTGTCTCTGTCTCTGTCTCTGTCTCTGTGTCTGTGTCTGCGTCTGCGTCTGCGTCTGCGTCTGCGTCTGCGTCTGCGTCTGCGTCTGCGTCTGCGTCTGCGTCTGCGTCTGCGTCTGCGTCTGTCTCTGTCTCTGTCTCTGTCTCTGTCTCTGTCTCTGTCTGTCTGTCTGTCTGTCTGTCTGTCTGTCTGTCTGTCTGTCTGTCTGTCTGTCTGTCTGTCTGTCTGTCTGTCTGTGTCTCTGTCTCTGTCTCTGTCTCTGTCTCTGTCTCTGTCTCTGTCTCTGTCTCTGTCTCTGTCTCTCTCTCTCTTCACAGATCCAGCTCTGGATGACTTTGTGCTCATGCACTGTGTGTTCATCTCCAACAGTCAACTTTGCCCAGTGCTCATGGCCCAATATCCTTTAATAATACTTTACGGTCTGTCTGTGTGTGAACGACAGAGCTAATCTTGCCACAATATGTTTTTATCTTTTTTTAAATACTTAATTTATCAATTTATTTTAATTGATTTTGATTTGATTTGATTTTTATTTGGATCTCTTTTAGCCTTTCGGCTAATCTTCCAAGAGTCCAGAAATAAATTAAAACATTACAAAATACATTATATTGCATTTCAGAAATACATTTCAAATTGCACTGATGCAGTGAGTCAAATATTACAGCGTAACAAAAATACCTATACCTCTAATCCTCAACTCATACAACCGCACACACTCACGCACACACAGGCACAGCATATGCCTGCCCACAGACAGATACAGTTCATGCATGGCAGGGTCGTCCTCTTCCCTGAGCCAGCTGAAAACCTGACCTGAAAAGAAGCTTAACAGAAATCACAACATAATAGTGAATCAATAAAAGCAATCCCAGCTATAATGATGAGTTCCATAATTTAACTGCCCTAAAAATAAAAGATCGATTTCCCATACTAGTTTTTATTTTTGGTAGAACATAAATATCTTTGTGTCTTGATCTTGTGTTGACCTGACGTTTCTCGTGAACTAATGTTAATTTATTCTTTATGTTTACTGGTTTATTGGATGTTTTTATTTTAGAAATCAATGCAAGAGACTGTTTTCTTATGCATTCAAGTGCTGTGGGCCATCCCATTCTGTTATGCAGTTCACCCGTGTCTATTTCATACCCACATCTTAAGACCATTCTAGCTGCCTTGTTTAGTGTGATCTGTAGTCTTCTCATATCGGTCTGAGCAGATTTACTGCACAGCAGTAAATCAGACTACGGGCTGTAAATCAGACTACGGGATATTAGCCTCTGATAATGGAAGTCAATGGAAATGGAAGTAGCAGACACTTGTCATAGAGGCGTCATAGAGTCAATGACATCTATGACATAGATGACTGTATACGTCAGATGTATACAGTAGCTGCTCAAATGAAGTCCAAGATCCACATCGGAGTCAATTAAGTCCTGAGAGAGCGTGTCTCGTTTCTATGTGGATCCAAATCATTTCCTAGTTTCAATTCTGTGCGTTACTCTTGCCCGTGTGAGTCGTGCGACTGCAATGCAGTGTTTTGGTTGTGGTCTTTAACTGCGGTGCACCTACCAGGCCAAGGCACTGCAAGGCTCTGAGCAGGAGAAGCTGGACTACACCTTGAACAACAAGCGCAGGGTGATCCGCCTGGTGCTGCAGTGGGCCTCTGTCCATGGAGACCACCTCCAGGAGGAAAACACCTCGGTCACCTTCCTACAGGTCAGTCTCACTTATTCACATGTATATCTCTGCTGTCGGGAAGAAAGCACGGTCAATAAATAAACTTTTGGAGCAGATGGGTGTGCGGATTCCCTTTTTTCTTTCTTTTTTAACACTTTATTTTGATTTTTTTTTGTTGAATAAATGATAAAACATGTGTACATTTTGTTGTATCCGACATGTAAATATCCCCCCCTCCCCCCCAATCAAGGTCAGAACAAGACAAATAAAACAAAGACAGACAGTACAAGACAGTAAAAGTAATTAGTAAACTAGTTTTGAAAGTACTAATGCGGATTCCCTTTCTGATGTCACTTTTGAACCCAGCACCTCCACTAAAGTGATGTGTGTATTTTACTATAGTTTTGGGAAGAAACCACATAACTCCAAAATTATATATATATTTTTCAGGAAATGAAGAAAACCATATATTTTTTTAAACAAAGCAATACTGCCTCAACAAAGTGTGTGACTTTATTATCAATTACTTTCATGAGGGGGCAGAGGTGGTGGAGTTCTAGTGGATCAACTTTGACCCCTCATGTGGAACTATGTGTCCAGTATCACTTCAACAGCAGCAGCACAGAGGGGTCAAAGTTGAGCGAAGTTGCACTACAGTATATGGTAGAAATAGGCCAACAATTAATAAAAAATGTGCTAGTTCTGTGGATTGTATTATTTATTTTTCATGAGTGCCCCCCACCAAATGACCGGAACCAGAAATATTCACCAAAACCAGACCAGAACTCCCACCACGGGACTCAGGCAATCAATTAATTCCTTTTGCAACCACTATTTTAATGGGTAATTCTGAACTAACCTTTTAAGTCCTGATGAAGATAACTGAGTGATCTAGACATTGACACCAATAAAAATACAGCGGAGCTATGCAGCATAACCAGTGTGCATCGTCGCTTCCAGTCACCCCATCTGGCCAGCTTGTTGCATCTTTCTTGAGTGCCTGTGTGTTGGTTCCCACATCACCAATTTGTACAGTGATTTGTTTATCGCATACCTACAGCCTTATTTAGTCAGAAAGGCAACAATGAAATACTGTAGCACTTTGTCAACACTGCAACCATGAGGGACATGTCTGACGTTCTGCATTCCTTTTGCAGTGGTCGCAATGGCACTCTAGGGCAGGGGTTCTCAACGTTTCTGGCTGGGGACCCCCGGAAATGCTTTGGCCATGTCTCGCAACCCCAATAACAATAACCTTAATAATAGAGAAAATACATAATAAATACTGAAACCAGATATAATCATTAAGGAACGTTTATGCATGCACTGTGTACTAATTAATTTCCATTATCCAGCCATTCAGTTGCAAAAAAAAGAAAAACAAAGACCCACAGGTTGAGAACCCCTGCTCTAGGGCAGTTATCACCCTCTCAGCCATTTTATGAATGTGATATAAAAAGTACAATGTTCAGCTTAATGATAATCTTTGTCCTGCCATTGAGAGTGTGCTGTAATTCGCAGGAGTTTCTAGTGGTGGTGTCTGATGATGCCAAGGTGATTCCACCACTCAGGGATCAACTACCAGAGTTGGAGAGAATTGTGAAGCTAAAGTAAGCATGTGTGGGTTGTGTATGTAGCACGTCAAATAACAGATCTTAAAATACATTCTCATAGCTAGTGGCATCCACTCCCCATTGTGAGCTTATACAGTATCATCTATTTCTGGCGACAAGACGAAAAATGAAAATTAGGCTCGATAACACAACCAAGGTCAATTGTACAGCTCCAAATAATCTGTATTCATAGCAATATCTTATGGTGATTTTGTGATGTTGTCTAACTGTATGACCTACGAAGCATATCATTCAGGGGCCTCAAAATTCCTAGCAATACCATGGCATTTATTTTCCTAGAATAATTGTTTTCCTAAATGGAGGCTCAAAATACAGTTGTTCCCCGCAGTAGTTGCTCAAATATTATTTATTCCGTTTCAGCACTGAAGATGCCAGATCAACACAGAAAAAGGTATTAAATAAAACAATCTTTTCAAGTATTAGGTTAAAATACTAAGGTTTTTGTTATTGGTGTTGGACATACATCCTTGTTCTGTTGTACTGCAGCACAAAATCCTACTGCGGCAGTTCAGTATGGGAGATGAGAAGCTCCAGAAACGTCAGCCCATCAAGAGTAATGATGAAAGTAAGTTGGTACAGGTAGATTCATTTCAATATAGTGTTAACAAGCTATGGTGTTAACGTATGTTATTGCCACCATATTTGACACCTATTGGCATCAATCAATCAAGCTTTATTTATAGAGCACATTAGCACACATTTATAGAGCAAATCGTCAGTGTTGCACAAGTTAAAGCAAAGCAATACATCAAAAACAAAAATACATGTATGTGTATAAACAACATAAAACAAGTGTATGTATATGCAAATATAAACATGTGTGCGCACATACGCACACAAACACTCCTGATATAGGCGATGTTTGGGGACAATTTTGTCCACAAACATGGGACACACACACACACACAGACACAGAATTATTTTATGTACACCTATATTCACACAAAAATAAGAATAAACCGTGTTAACTGAGCAGTGCAGAGTGTGTGTGTGTGTGTGTGTGTGTGTGGGGCGGATAGGCACCGCTCAGAAATATGTTTTTAAACGTGTGTTATGCTGTAACAAAATCATGTTTACACATCAAATAACCATTTGTTTGATATATAAATGGCAGGTTAATGAAATATAAAACATTTTAACACTTGATGGATTGACGCTCCCTCTGTGGTTGATGGGATGATGGGTGGGGACTTGTTAAAAGTTCTCCTTCTCATTTTGCCCTTTTACCATTTAATTCTTCTTTGTTTATTGCCCTGTATGTGTTGCACATATCTGCTTACAGTCCTGTTCAAAGTTTACTGCCCTGACCACACCTACACTACGATCCGGGTCAGCGTGTCCGCCTCGGTCAGCGAGGTCATCAGCGCCGTGGCCGATAAACTTGGGTCAGCGGAGGACCTTCTCCTTGTCAGCCTCAGTTCTGCTGGAGGTGAGAACGCCGGCAGCCACGTGTTAATCAAATGATGGAAGACGCTGCACAGTTCATCCAGCACCCTGGATCGTGTTAAGCTCATTAATCAGTCATGTAATTAATGAGAAACGAGTTGCTTTTGAACTGTTCTGAATGGCTACTAGGTGCGAAAGCCCAATTTATACTTAGTTACGCTTGGATGTTGCACAGCAAAATCAGCCATTCTACAAGCTCACAACGCATTGTGAGCTTGTAGAACTGCTATTTTCAGTGTGCGAGACCCAAGCGCAAACTAAGTACAACTAGGCTTAGCATCTGGGCAGTGGGCCATGGACAAGCAGCTCAAAGGAAAACCTCAAACTCAGTATTTCTTTCTTTGCTCCAACTCATAACATTCTACACAGGCATGTGGCTGCCATTGGCTGGTACTTGTTCTATAGATATTCCACTGTCTCTGCCAAGAAGCACTAATTATTAGCCCACGTTTGACCTACTATACTCCCCTCACCGGTGGCAAGTGAATAATGTTTGTACTGAAGCTACACTGTTGTTTGGAGATGGTAATCATACCATCATCATTTTGTTATGAAAGCCCAAATGAAAAATATAGTTGTCCTTGTTTAGCACTTAGGGCCCTATTTTCGCAGGTGCCTTATCCCTAAACTTCTTTGCCAATTTTTAAATACTTCAAATAGCCGATCTACATTGACACGTTGTGAGCTTGTAGATCGGCTATTTGAACTATTTAAAAATGTTTTGCAAAATATAAAAAGGCAAAGAAGTTTAGGGATAAGGGGTAAGGTAGGCTACTGGCAAAAATAGGGCCCTTAGTGCAGTAGTGAAACAGTAGTAGTAGTGAAAGTAACAGCCACACCATTTTTAAGTGTTTTGTTTTGTTTCTTTTAGATAAAGTCATCCTGAAACCCAATGATATTTCAGTGTTCTCCACACTCGGCATAAATGGACGTCTGTTTGTCTGCCCCAGGGATCAACTAGATTCACTGGTGCGTTAAAAACGCATTACTCAACACATTCTCACTTTGTATAGGCGGGCATTAAAAAAGATTCAACTCCAGTAATTCACTGAGGGCCTGCCGCAAGTTGTACACATCTAGCATACTAATCTACTATGTATCATTCAGTAAATACATACAGCTTATTGTATTGATATTGTCCATATATTTGCAAACTATTTTATATAAACTTTGCAGCATTTTTTATGTTCTCTTGTCACATAGAAACAAGGTGATAAGCAACATTTCATTTTCCTGTTGACCTAGCTGTGCTATTCTTTACTGAATAACAATAGTTATATAGTTTCTAAACTACACATATTTTACAAGGTGAGGCTAGTGAATACTGAATGGTGCTTTCTGTGTTGCAGATGCCTTTACCTGAGCAGGAAGGTCCTTCTATAGGGTCATTAGCTACATTGGAGTTGATGAGCTCTAAGGATGTGGCATACCATATTACCCTTTATGACTGGGACCTCTTCGACTGTGTACATGAGGTAAAGTGCCAAGATTAAAATAAATTCATGATGTGACTTTTACAGTATATGACTATGCTTCATATGGCCTGGTCTAATTGTCTTCTATAGGTACCAGGGGGTGGTAAATCATATAGTAAATGTTTTATTTATTTGAAGAATATAGCCTGTAAGCTTGAGTATCTTTTACTTAAACTCATCTGATGTTGCACAGTGCAGAATGACAACTGAACCCTTTTGGTGTGCATGTGATGTTCCAACAGCATGAACTCCTCTATCACACTTTCGGGAAGCAGAACTTCAAGAGGACGACAGCCAACCTGGATCTGTTCCTTCAGAGGTTCAATGAGATCCAGTTGTGGGTGATCACAGAGGTTTGTCTGTGTTCGCATCTCAGCAAACGAGTGCAGCTTCTCAAGAAGTTTATCAAGATTGCTGCTCAGTGAGTGACCCTTTTTTCAGCATCCATAACATAACTTAGCATAATATAGCACCTGGTGGAAATGTTTATCAAATGTGTTGAACTACAATAGGAATGACTACATTTGCCATGATTTTGCCTTTTGCCGTTATTATATATAAGTATTTCAAATGGTATGCTAATAAATAATTGCTGTGTGACAATCATTCATCTTAATAATACCAATGTCATATTCCAATGATATTTGTCTCATACATTCTTTCATAGCTGTAAGGAGTACAGGAATCTGAACTCCTTCTTTGCCATCATCATGGGAATGAGTAATCCAGCAGTGAGCAGACTGAGTCAGACATGGGAGGTGAGTGTCTGTCTATCATCTGCACCTGCTCAAGATTATAGACATTTAAGCTGTCTGTTAACCTCCCCTATCATCTATGTTGACAGAAACTTCCGAGCAAATTCAAGAGGTTTTATGCAGAATTTGAAAACTTGATGGTAAGTTGAGGCAGATAAGAGTCTTGACTCTCTCTCACTCTCTCTCCACGTGAGGTCATCTGCATGTACAGTATCTACTGTGTGCTTTTGGTTTCCATCCAGACAGTTATTGAGTCGATTCTCTGCATTCATGCTGTGTCAACCTGTCATTGTGGTAATATATAATTCAGGGCAGTGTTAGCCTCGGCCACCGCTGTGATGTGTCCACTTAACACAGCAATGGGATATCTCAGAACAGTGCGACTGTTTCCACAGGACCCATCCAGGAACCACCGGGCGTACCGTCTGACCGTTGCCAAGCTGGAGCCACCCATCATTCCCTTCATGCCTCTGCTGATCAAAGGTCAGAGATTGCACAGCTCACACTTTCTCTGGTGTGAATACTCTGCTTTACTGCAGTTAGAAGAGTCATGATGTTTTTGATTCAGTTAGCTACCCTTAGAGCAGAAACACTACCCGAGGAGTAGAAGACTCTTGGTTACAATTACAATTTAGGCATTTAGCAGAGGCTTTTAATCCAGAGTGATTTACAGTAAGCAAAGACAACATTGAATGCATAGAAATGGTAATCTAGGATCATAAGTAAACCAAGAACCTATCATCAGTTTAACAGTAGAATATCCAAAAAACGATATCAATAGCAAACTCCTGTCCTTTATTTTTTTAAGATATGACATTCACTCATGAGGGCAACAAGACGTTTATTGACAATCTGGTCAATTTTGAGAAAATGGTAAGACAATTAATTAATATTGTTATTAATCCTTTTAAAGCAACCTATTAGATTTGTTTCCCCTTTGCTGATTGTAGCCGTTTGTTTTGCAGCGTATGATTGCTAACACAGTAAAGATCGTGAGATACTGCAGGAGTCAGCCATTCAGTAAGTCAACACTCTACTACGTGATTCATACAGTACATTAACAATATTAGGTTGGGGTGCCCTGTTAAATCAAGATTAGTTTGTCCTTGTCTGCTTCAGAGTTTTGCGTTCAACATATAATTTATGCTTCGTGATACATCAGCGCTGCGCACCAAAATTGGCCTAGCCTATATAAGTTCACTATGCATCGTGACATGTTTTGAGCTTGTATATCCTCTATTTTCGGTGCACGACACTGTTTAAGATGAAGTCAAAATCACCAGGCTCACCAATATGACAATATTCTGATGCTTCATGACATGATTCCCACCTGTTCAGATCCAGATGCCTCGCTGGCCAGTAAGAATCACCCAGAGGCGCGGACCTACGTGCGCCAGCTTAGTGTGATTGACAACCAAAGGACACTTACCCAGCTCTCTCATGGACTTGAGCCTCGCAGGTCTTGAGAAAAACTTGGACAACAAGGTGTTGAACGCTGATGCCTCTACACCACAAGAAATAAGCTTGCTTTGTATGAATTTACTTGCACAGAAACGGTTATATGGAACAGTTATATGGAGACCATAACCACATAAAGCAACTTTATATTATTTCCGATACTCTAGTCATTGAGCCCTTTATTGACATAAACTCACTGCCCCATTAACCATAATGTCAAAGTCACCTAAAGTAACTAAAGGCACAATCCAGAAAACTGGTCTTTCAGCGTAATTAGTATATTATTGTAACATTTCAGGTGTAAGCATGTATATGCTAATTCTCTAAATGTGCAAATCCTCGATATTTCTGATATTCTGTTATTTTGTATCTTTTGTATCAGATTATATTTATAAATATTTGAGTTTGTGTATTTTATTATGTTGTAAGATGTACACATATATTTATTTTGACATCAGCATGCAGAACATTATGATGTTGGGCTACATGTGAGCACATTCCTCTTTTAAAGTCTAATATGATATTCAGTGAATGCTGTTTGCAGAATTTTTACCCATGTATTGTAAATATTAAAAAATAAATGTTAAATCTATTTGCTCATGCTTACTTTCATTTATTGATTTTGATTATACTAATTTGTTGAAAGAATTTAGTACCATAACCTGTCCCTGACTTTATGTAGAAGTATAATAACATTTGTAGTTTTGCGTTGTTCATGAATATTCATCAGGAATTCCATAATTGTTTGTCAGACTCGCACTTGCTGCCTTGCAAGAGATTTTAAATTATTTTGCAGATCTAGAAAAACAAGTTCTGATGGCGTGGCCGTTTTTGTCCAGAGAGTGGCGCTATTGTCAACAGAATTGCATGTAACAGGTCTGTTACGCTTGGGTGGGAAGTAAAGTGGCCCAAGTGAGAACCTGTCCTGGTGGTGGAAGAAGTTGGGCAACTTGAAAAACGAAGTCACAGACGTCACACGCACAGGAATTCCCGGAAAAGAAGAGGGAGTCTTGATTTTCACTTCAGTGTTTTGCCCGTTGTGGACCAACACTGTACTACACGTACGGTACACGCTGGTATGTATGTATGCAATTAAATCTAAAAGCTAGATGTGTAGCCCGCCGCCTATGTAGTATGTAGTCTACCATTGGCATGTCAAGTAGGCAGAGGCAGACAGATATGAAGTAAAGTGGCCTTGAAATGCTATGTAGTCTGCTCTGTGCTGTCATTACTCACTGCTCCGTTTGAGGTTCCAAAACTATCACATGATTACTGTTAGATTAATAACAGCCACGAATCGATACTAGAGAGTAGAGACGCACCACGTATTTATCAAATCCTAGCTCTGGTCCATAGCCTTACTGCTCTTGCTAAATGCGACGACATTAGAGCTATGGACTAGAGCTAATGAAATCCTCACTCCACAAATCTTTTCTTGATATGAGGTAAACGAGCAGAATTGTGTAGCCTAATGCCTGGCCTTCATGTAGCTAATATGTGGTTTGCTTATTTGGAGTCTATTTGTTGTTCAAATTTATGCTGCTATAGCCTATATGACAATTCCACTCTCAAAACATTTAAAATGTGCCATAAGCGTTATAACTTTGTAGTAAACTGGAAATAGCTATTATGCTCAACCCATGATATTAGGTTGCCTATGTTTGTCAACTGTATATTAATACCCCAGAGAATGAATCAGCACCCATGGTCTGCAACAAATGGCCATATAAGTGTCCAGCACTGACATTCACAGTGAGTGTAAATGTGCCACACTAAATGAGAGTAGCCTAGTGTGAATTACACTACTCTTATTTAGGGCTGAGTCAGTATGGACAAATTTCAAATATCACTATATTGACTTTTTGCCATGGCCTTATATTGATTTTCTGGAATACGTTAAAATATGTACGCTGAGGGGAAATAGGCATTATATATATATATATATATATATATATATATATATATATATATCCTATAGTCCACTCCAGCCATTTTGGTTAGTTTAGTATAGTTTGTGTTATTTTGTTTTAATTAATGTAAGTACAGTACAACATATGGTTATCAGACCATTATTATTTGAATGTCTGCAGCAGTGGTGTTTGCTATAGTCAGTAGTCACTGGAAAGGATGTGTTTGGGAGTGTTACCATATCCCAGTAACGCAGGCGTCTCTTGAGTAGCTAGCTGCACAATATATCCGTGCAAGACTATAGCTATAGTGTACTGAGTAGATTGATGTGAAGCTAAGTATAGCATGAATACAAGTAAATTAGCAGAGAGCATTGGCTCCCCTCTGTGACAATGGAGGCATTTCCGGCTGAGATGGATAGCAATCCCGATTAAGGCCCTGGTAACAGCCTTAAAAGCCATAATTGCTTAGCTGTAAAAGGGGAAACCTATGAACAATAACAGAGCTACAATTTCCTGTAATGGCGGGATTATTTCTTTACAAGATGCATTTATGCTATTATGCACAAGAAAAAGGAAATGCTTTGTGTGGACTGCATTTTTGGAGGCATGGGGTTCCTTGACCCACCTCATATAGATAGATTATAGCCTACTGTATGTACAGTACGCATTTAAAGGAAGGGGACAGACCAGTGTAGATGAATAGGTAGAAATAAGAGCTTTGGGGATTTTTATTTTCGAAATAACCATAGATTCAGAATTATTTTAGGTTCTGTCTGTTCTGTTCCGTTGTTACCAGCTGTTGTTTGTCTCTCCCCATGGCCTTGGATGTACTGAGCACTGCAGCAGAGTGCTAGAATAGTCTGTGTGACTTTGGCTGTGTGTATTTTGTGCAGCGATCACATCACGGGGAGAATGCATGCCGCTCATACCATAGTCCTTATTCAAGCAGACAGTGGATCCCGGGCTGCTCGATGCTTACTGGTACTGGTGAGTTTATGGGCCTGTGGCAGGGAAATGACACATGGAATCTCCTGTAACTCATTGGAGTAACTTAAGACCAGGGATGTCATACCGTCACCACACCGGGCAGACATAACCTCATATCCAGCTGCCTCTCTCTCTGGGTCACAGTCTCTACAGTCACATTCTCAAACTGTAGTGCACCGCAGAGCTGCAGTGGGATTGGTAGCAACTGGCAAGGACCCCCCCACACACACACCCCCCCTCCTCCTAAGATTACACACAGACTGATCTTAGCTCTGGTCAAAGACAGGTGAAGGCATACTTGATGAATTCTACTGTGGACTGATCTTGTCCTCTTCAGAAGCTGTGCTGTTGGTGCTCAGTGTCATTATGACATGTCGTCTCTCGGCTCTGCCTTCGTGCAAATCAAGTTTGATGACATCCTCTTCTACGAGAACTGTGGCGGTGGCAGCTTTGGCAGTGTGTACCGGGCCAGGTGGATATCTCAAGACAAAGAGGTGGCAGTGAAAAAACTGCTGAAGATTGAAAATGAGGTAGGAGTCATAATTGCTGTGGCTTTTCATATACTTTTTTAATTGTCGGTATAGTAATCATTTTAATTGCTCCCCCATTTAGTGGGTTGTAGTGACTTCTGTACCCATCAGTCACACCGTAAAATCCACAGTGTTCATTTATGCATTGGAGCTCTTGAGAGTGTACAAATGTAACCAAGGGTCCATTTGGATTTCACTGTGCATAGTCATTATACCAAACCCCAACTCTCTGTTCATATGGTATGCTTTAAAAGATCTTTATTGCCAAATGAGAGATTGTATTAGGAGCAATTAAACCATAGATAGTACTTGAACTGACTTTGAAATGATATCCTCATTATCTTCAAAGAACAAATAAAAAAAGAATCATTATAGATCTTTTTCAGGGAAATTCTATTGCCTTTCTTGGGCTGTGATATGTTCAGCACACGTCATAATTTCTTTCATTAAAAAAGATCACTGGTATCCTTTCAGTTTCAGTCTAGTGTTAGACAGACGATTATTTCTACATAAGTTACTGCTGAAGTAATCCTTTCAAATTAAACAAATTGTTCTGTTAATTATAGTGTCTTGTTACAATTTGATGAACATTTTTGTTCGCTTTCTTAGCTTTTCTTCCATTTTATCTTGGCAGTAGGCTAGTAGTAGTTCAGGTTTTTGGCCTGTACATAAGCATGTATTTTCTTTTTTACGATCATAATAACACATTGTATTTGTAATAGGGGTGCACGATTATGAAATTATGACCGATATCCGATCTCCGATTATTTGCAGGGTCATATCTTCCGATACCGATTCTGACTGATTCCGTTATTATACAGAGGACCACAATGGAAACAAGCCTAGGCCCTGTAGGGGGCCCAAAGCCTGTAATCAAAGTCATCAATCAATAAATAGCATATACTCTTTTCCAAGTGTCTGTTTTCACAACTGAATGATGAGTATACACAAAATAAATGTAGAATTATTTTTATTTTTATTTTATTTTTTTGCTGGTGAAAACCGATTAAATAATCTGTATTGTAATGCTCTTTACATTTTCACAAGTGTTACAGGGTTTAAAAACAATTGCATAAAAAAGGCCCTAGGGTAACACTAAAAAGTAAGTGCAATCAAGACATAGGGGAAAACGAACAATGCCTTGCATGTACTTAATAAGGAATGCATATGTTTTACCGCTAAAGTATGCATTTGTGTGTTTGACTGCATAGGCTGAAATTCTTAGTGTTCTCAGCCATCGGAACATCATTCAGTTCTATGGAGCAACCCTTGAAGCGCCCAACTATGGAATTGTCACAGGTGAGTTCTTACGTATACCCCCTTGTACACATGTGCAGTTAGATCTGACAATAACCAACAGACGTTAACAGAGCCGATTTCCTTTTTGATTATACAGTACCATGATTAAAACCTACGTACCTGTACCACCATCTGGTCATACCACTTTGTTTACGCACCCACCCATGCACACACACACACACACACAGACACACACACACACACACAATGCAAGTTCCCTAATGGGGCCTAATCCCACGTGTACACTAAGATTTATTACATTTTGTTTGTTTAACCCATTCAGATCTGAGAATGATTGTAAAATCGCCTTCTGAATCCTAAAGCCTCATTTATACTTCACTGTGCGACACGTCCTATGCTGAAAAATGTTTTGGTGTGGAACTCCATCATACAGTATCTTGAAGTATAAATGGGTCTTGAGAGTTTCAGAAATGAACAACGTAGACGCGTTCCCAGAAAACATATAGCACTGTTTCTCAACGTTGGGTTCGGAGACCACCAAGAGGTCTAAATGGTACTGTTAGTGCATGGCCGGTAATAAGAGAATGTACAATAGGTTATTTCTTGGACCACAATCTATGCTGTACAAATGTTACAAATTGGTTCCATTTGTACACTCTCAGAGTTAGTCTTGTAAGCGTCCATTTTGACCTCCTGATGGTCCCTGAACCCAACATTGAAAAACAGTGACGTATAGGGGTTCCAGGTCTGAATGGGTTAACACTGAACGGTGAAGAGATCTCTATTGAATCATTGTGAATGTGTGAAGGTTCAGGAAGAACCCACAACACAGTTGTGTATCCTGAATTGAATAAAGCAACCAGCAAAGTTCACACAGTGGCCGTTGGTTATATAGACTAGAATTTCGCGGGCCTGCGGCCCGCTCATCCTAGCGCATCCGCGATGCATGGCAAATGGGAAGAAGGCAATAGCGGGAGGGCGATGCGAGTGCTGTACTGTACCCCTTTGTACTGTACTGCACTCCTTAGTATTGTACTGTACTGCACTCCTTAGTATTCCACTGTACTGTAATGTTGTCCTCTGTACTGTACTGTACTGTACTGTACTGTACTGTACTGTACTGTACTGTACTGTACTGTACTGTACTGTACTGTACTGTACTGTACTGTACTGTACTGTACTGTACTGTTATTAGTGTTATTATTATTGTTGTTGTTATTATTATTGTTATTATTACATGGATTATTGTTCTGATGTGAGCTTGTTTGTAAATGAGTGAGTTTACAAAGAAGCTTATATTGTTATTATTATGATTATTATTAGTAGTATTGTTATTGTTATTATTACATGGAATCCAAAAATGCTAAATATAAAAATATATATATTTTATTATTGACATTTTTACAAACAAATAAATAGGCTAGTTACAGTAGCTAAGCTGCCCACTTAAGCACCCTGACCACACCCAGCACAATGACATTAGCACCCCTGGCTAGTTACAGTAGCTGGCCACTTAAGCACCCTGACCACTGCAACAATGACATTAGCACCCCTCCCCACCCCAAGGATGGCCTATAGGTGAGGAATATTGTTTTTCCAGTTCTAGATGGAAGATCATTAAGATGCTGCTGCATCCTGTATTAAGATGCATCCTTACTTCCTTCCTTTCAAGCAATGGAATTTAATTGAATGCCTGGAAATGTACCATTGTTTTGTCTGTAACTATATACCCCCTTTGCCCCCCGTGGCGCCAATCCAAAAGTAGTGTGAATATTTCCACAGCCTAATTACTATAAAGGATAAACTATCAGTCTTCTCCGAAATCTGTCAATCTTTGTCAACTCAGCACGTGTTGACAATGACAACGCATTGTAAAAGTAGTGTGAATATTTCCACAGCCTAATTACTAAAGGATTGTGACTGTGGGGTGACAGACATACAGTCTGACATACAATAGGCTACACGTGTGCACAGTTAATAAACAATGACCTAATATGTCCAGAGTTCTTAAATTAACATAGTTGGATTTTAACAGAAAGACAATGCCATAAATCAGTTAAAGTGAGTGACAGACTCAACAGTAGCACACAGCATGCAAGGCAGCATGCATGCATGCAAACATGTTTCTCCAGCTGAGATTTAGTGTCTCCATCTGTCTCTGGAAGAGGTTGCACATGACCTATACGGCCACACTGAGGCGCTCCAACACAAACACATGAAGCTCCAGCTGACACAAAACAACACCATGCTGTTTGTCCAAAACACACAATAACTCCTCTCCCACCGATGTCATGTGTTCATTTATCTTTAGCCATATAGACTCCATTTGACCCAAATCAACACCAATGCTAGCCTGTTTGTCCAAAACACACTATCTGCTCTCCACGTTTCTACTTCGCCACAACCTAATTTTAGTAACAAATCTATTGTTGTAGATTGTGAGAAAGGGATGTCAGAAAGCCAAGCGTTGTCAGTTTACTCACAGGACAGCACAGCACCGTCACTCCTGTCAGCTAGGGTTGAGCTGCAGGGTTGAGCTGCTTAACGACGACACTGTCTGTCAGGCGTACTGTAGTAAATATAGGACTAATATGTGCATGGAATGGATATAGTCCAGGCAATCTAGCCCATTTTAGACCCAAAAATCAGACTAATTAAAATTGTTTTTTTTTCAACAGATATGATTTCTATGAGGTGTCTAGAAGAACATACTAAAAGTCCTAAGAAATCCTAGATGCGGAAATATGTTTAATTCTCATCAATTCAAGATGTGTGCTAATACCTCGAGAAAACGAAACACCCTAATGGGCTTTTTTTTTTCTTTTGTCCTATCACAATGAAACTTTCCACAATGAATCTTAACATGAAAACTAAACTTTTTTGTATTACAAGTTTCTCTGAAAATTAATTTGAATATGCAAATTAGCTTAATATATATTGAATATTCCCACATTTGCATATCATGAAAATAACTTTTCCCCAAAATGTATAATATTTACATTGTTGTTTGTTAATGATATCAAACACACTGATCAGACTGGTAATTTATTTCTGGAAATAATAAAATAAAAATACAGCTGCAAGCAGCGATAAGCCCTTTTAGGCTGCTCAACAGTGCCACTTTAGGTCATCCAGCGGTATTGTAGCTGTTCGTACCCCAAACATACGGACAGACAGACAGACAGACAAGGCATGAGTTATGCCTGTTTAAAGTGCCTGTTATCGCTTGCAGCTATATTTTTTTGTACAAATGTTCACGTACAACCTTCTCTTAAACTGGGGTTTCGGATAATGGTCCATAGATTGTGTGTAGAACATTTCACGCAAATTGCTCAAAACTCCCGGCAGAAAATCAGGTTTAAGCATTTTTCAAACTGCTCAAAATGGTCAAATCTGGGGGCGGGCTTACTGTTCATAGTGAGAGATGTGTTCCCCATGAGTCAAGGCACATGTGGAAACAAGTGCCATGGCTTTTGGCCAAACGAGGCATGAGCTATGCCTGTTCAAAGTTTACATTTTCAATTGTTCGCTGTAGCGCCACCCTTTGGCCAATGGTTGTGGGCTTCGTGTCTAAGCAGGGTGACATAGCCCTCTACCATTTTTCCGCATTTTGTAAAAAACAACTGCACGGTTAGGCCTGGAGTGCAGACAGAATACATTATTTATAATTCAACATAGTGGGTGATCTAAAGGTCAGAGGTCAAATGTCAGATCACGAAAGTTGTTCGGCATGAGGAGACGCATTATGTGTATCAAATTCAAAGTTTTATTGCTGACGGTCAAACGGTTCATGAGCTATGCCTGTTCAAAGCTTGCATTTTCAATTGAGTGCTAAGCCAATGGTCGTGGGCTTTACCGTTTGGCATAGGCCCTCTACCATATTGCCAAGTTTCGGAAAAAACGACTGCACGGTTAAGCCAGAACTGCAACAAACAACGGCTGTGAGGTTGTGACACAGAAACATACACGTTATTATAATAATAATAATATGGGGGGGATAAAAAAGTCAGGATAAAAAATCCCAGTTTATCCTGACTTCACTAACAGATGATGTCCCTAGTGAGAATGAATCTTTAAGAAAATGAACTGTACAGCTATGGTTCCTCGTCCTTATGACTACTCGTAATAACACAGTATAAAAGAGACTGCGCATTACATTTCCTACACATGACACATATATTATTCTTTCATAAATGCAGCTTCTTTCGAGCACCTCTCCCATACTGGAACACTGTTTTGCATTTTTGTCTCCACCAGCCGAAGGCATGGGGGAGAGTATGTTTTGCACTCCGTCCGTCCGTGTGTCCGTCCGTCCGTGTGTCCGTCCGTCCGTGTGTCCGTCCGTCCGTCCGTGAGCAGCTAATCTCGGCCACCGTTAACCCGGTCGATGCCAAATTTTGCATACACACTCCCTGGATGCCAACCATGAACCTCTGCCCCAAACTTTCCAGAACGGCCTGTTATAGCGCCACCAGGAGGCCGCTTTGTGCAAAACAAGTTTTTGCACAGTACACCTACAGATTTTGTCCAAACATCACGCAAATTGGTACACAGTCTCTCTACAGCCATTCAACGAAACCGGTCTTTCAGATTTCTCACACTCCATCCTGCTTGGTTAAGATTGGCTTCCAAAGTTCACAGGACTGCTCAGTTTCAAACAAAATGCTGCAAATCATGAACACATCGCGTGATTTCCGTGAAATTGTGCACCCACATTCCCACTAGGCCGAGGACGAAATGCCACATGAACAATTTCAACTCAGCCTCAAGGTGGCGCTATAACTGGCCGAAAAGTGTTTTTACCTCTGACTGCACGGATCTGTGGATAACTTTGTATGCCAACTCCCTAGAGGCCAAGGAAAAACCTTTGTCTGGAATTTTTCACATCTGCTCTTTATAGCGCCACCAGGAGGCCGACATATGTAAAACACATTTTCTATTATTACTCCTTCAGATTTTATCCAAATTTCACGCAAATCGGTACACATGATCTCCATAGTCATGTGATCAAGACAGGTTTGTTTGATTTCTCATATTCCATCCTGATTGGCCACGATTGGCTCCTACAGTTTTCAGGAGTAGCAAATGGCCACAACTCCTCAACGCAGCGTCCGATTGCGATGAAACTGTGCACGCATATTCCCACTAGGCTGAGGAAGAATCCTGGTGGAGACCTGTGCCGATTGGCACTTTATCTAGTTTCTTTTTTTTTCTCTTTTTTTTTTTTTTTTTTTTTTACAGCTGTCATTTTAATTTCTTTCTCAAACATGACCTGTCCCCACCGTGTTATGCAGTTGAAAGAGAGAAGGAGCTGGTTGTCAAGGGGCTGGTGTCTCTATTTATCAAAGCAGAATCTAATTAGCACCAGATAAAGGAAAAATCACACCCGTGTGAAGTGAGGGGCACTCTTATATCATACACAATTTGCGTCCTCACTTTTCCGTCTTCACGTTTGTCTTCAATGTTTGTGTTTACAGTACACAAACACGGAAAGCTGGGCATAGGGTCTAGCGCCCCTCAAAAATGTTTATGGCTGTTCTGACCATGCCATTTCCACATTCATCAGCAGTGTTATGAATTTACCCTGTCTGTACATCAGGAGATACGATTCCATCTCTGTAACAAACACTATCTACAAAGACAATCTGTTTGTCTCTGTTGACCTACATGCCATTATGTCTGACCATAATTGCTTTTGCTCGTGACAAATGAATATAATATAGAAAGAGAGTGGTTATGGAGAGAGGTGACTGAACCTTCACATTAAGGCTGGCCTTGTTCTGCACAGGTTGGTGAAATTCTATAGTTGGAGATATCATACTTTATAATAAAGTTTATTACAGGTCGGTGGTCAAGTAGATCTCTGACGAAAGCACGGACAAGAACATAGTTATACACAAATAAGTGGGGACCTTGTGTCACTGACAGGACTAAGCTGTACTCAAAGCAATTATACGCCAGACATGTGCTATGGCTTCTTGATTCTATAATATTCAGATTGGCAGAACATCATAAGGCCATGGGTGAACAACATAATGACAAGAGATTCTTACCTAACAGTCAGTGACAGTAAGAGTAGACATTATTACACCACAGTGAACTGCTCTCTCATGGCCTTTGTGTTCATTCTTGGGAAGCTATGAGGGAAAGTTTATATTAGAAACATAGGATGTTGCATTATCTATCTAATTTTTATGATCTTGTTCAAAGTACAGAATGTTATTTTTATGACTGCACAAGTGTTTATTTGAACAGTGTACTTTATGTGCCAATAATATAATTATTGGCACATTTTTGTTCGCCATGACTAGATTAGATCCAATCCAATATTACAAGTTTTAGGAAACTTGTATTATACTAAACTCATAGTAAAACATAGTGCTGTTTGTTGAAACCGGAACTACAATAACAACCAGAGGCTCTTTCTGCGTGTTCTCATTCCTGTGATGACATGATTGGATTGTTGAATGCACAAACCATCCCCATAATAATCTAGAATGGTATCAGATAGAGCCCTTTTGATCTTTTACTTTCACTCTGGTAGGGAAATCATGCTTTTTATGGACTTGTGGGAGTGTTTGTTTTCCCTTGACAGTGAGCTGTGATTTATCTATTAACAGATATTTTCCAAAATTAAGTGGCTGGAATAGATTATTATTATTTTTGTGTGGCATTTTTATTGCTTTATTGGATAGAAAAGTGTAGAGCGTCAGAAAGCACCGGACAGAGAGAGGGGAGAGACCGGGAGACGAGCGAGACGCTGGAATAGCATTCTGACAAGGATTTGATTTAAAGAGCTGCCGAAATCTGCGTGAACGTCAAGGTCTGTGCAATGTGGCAAGTCTGCTCTGGCGTGAAACCACTGAAAACACGCAGAGCGCTTGTAATGGTGTTTGGAACAGAAACAGCGTGGAGTGAGAAAAAGTGGGGGGAAAAAGACCATTCCGTTGTGTTTTGGAAGCAACAGGATTTGACTGACGTTGATAGTTTTAACAAGCATGTCCTGCCGAGTCCTAGCAGAGGAGGGGGGGTCGGCTCGGGGTGTTAAGCTGTGAGGGCGTTTGCTCAAAGCATTGTGATAAATGAGCTCATCCACTGTGACAGGCCAATGACAGGAGCAATCTGTAAACAAGACTCTGCCAGCTTGCTTTTATGAGCCCTCTGGCAGAAATTCAGTTTTCAGCTGTTTTCACATAATGCTCTCACATGTCATGCTCATATGTATAATGTTGCACTTTCACCAGTGTATTTATGTCATTGGCATGGCATAACATGACATTTCCCCCCTCACCATTTGTCAATCTTATACAGTTTTGTCCTGCTGCTTGTTAGACTCTTAAGTCGATGTTCATCACCGTGCAAACTCATGGCATTTGTTTGATGGCATTGCATTTTCTTACAGAGTATGCAAGTGGAGGTTCATTGTATGACTACCTGTCCAGTGATGACAGTGAGGAAATGGACATGGGGCAGATCATGACATGGGCTATGGAGATTGCCAAAGGTAATGTGCAAATGTGTTATATTTCCTAATGATGTGAGCTAATAACAGACATCAACTGTTGGATTGTGTTGATTGTGTTGATCCAATATGACATTGCTCGTTTGTTTCAGCTTATGTTTGTATACTATCGAGCAGTGTTGTTTTCGTCTACTAAAACTACGACGAAAAATGTTCGTCGACTACCTTTTCCCACTGATGAAAACGAAATGGAAACGAAATAAAAACTAAGCTACGATGACTAAAACTAAGACTAAATATATTGACAATTTCGTCAAAAAAAAAAACTAGACTAAAATGTTAGGAAGGGACTAGTGTGGACAAGAGTAAGTCAGTTTACACTTGCTTGCGTGCTGAAAATAGCAGATCTGCTATTTTTGTGAGCTTGTAGATCTGCTATTTTCAGAGTGTAAGTGTAAAAACATTAATTACGACGGCCTCAAGGCCCGCAAAAATACATTTTAGTCGACTAAAATCATCATATTTAGTCGACTGAAACTAGACTAACACATTCCGGGTGACTAAAATGTGACTAAAACTAAATGGAAGCCATTCAAGATTCTATGACTAAAACTAAAATCGAAATTTACTGCCAAAAACAACACTGCTATCGAGCAATGTGTGTATTGTTGTGTATTGTACAGGAGGCTTGGGTTTAAATGGCTATTTGACTAAACTAAAGCAATCACCCATTTTCTGTACCTCATTAGCAACTTCCTGACAGAGGAAGTTCAACTAGTTCAACTCGAGTTCAGAGGAAGTTCAATGGGCAAAATAAATCTAAATCTCAAGACGTGCCTGTATTCATATCTGTGCAAATTAGCCTCTATAACATGTGTTATCATCACTCGTATAACTCTGTATTCATATCTGTGCAACTTAGCCTCTATAACATGTGTTATCACTCGTATAACTCTGTCGTATCAACACGCACACACAAATGCGTGGGAGCCGGGTGGGTGGAATCAATTGGGATAATGACTAAATTGGGGACAAAAAGGGGTAAAAATCACACAAAAAGTGGTTAAAATATATATTTCTTTTAGGGTACAGAATTTGCCTTTTGGAATGAGAACTGATATACAGTAGAACATTTAAAAGTAATTCATAGCTGTTGAAATTACAAAGTATGGTTGGGAACCACCTGGTTTAACATTGATATCCCTCAAAGGAAACTTTCTTTATTTCCCCATTAGGAATGCACTATTTACATGCTGAGGCTCCCATAAAGGTGATCCACCGTGACCTGAAGTCCAGGAATGGTAACTGATCACATTTATCAGCACAATTCCTTTTTCTAACAGTCTGTTTGTCTGAACAGTTGGATTAAAATAAAGAAGAAAAAAAAAACTTTTTCATGTGACTTTACAAAACAGAACTGAATAGCTATTTTCACTGACATTGGCAACCCTTTTTCTTTTTCACTTTTACCTCTACAGTTGTTGTAACAGCAGATAAAGTCCTCAAGGTATGTTGTACAGTATGTAAATGTTCAGTTTCATGTGATGGATTTGACATCTGAAGAATATCTTGATGTGCAGTATAAAGTAATCGAGTAGTGGTGCATAGTATCATGGCAAGAATATAATAACCAAAATTCAGAACATCATAGGTAATATAAAACATGGTCATACAGAGGCTTTGAAATAAAGATACTTTTCTTTTACAACATTATTTATGGATTTAACCCATTTTGGGCGGGAACCACTTTTGGTGTTAGCATTATGTTATGCTTTAGCTATTGAAAAATAGCAGATCTACAAGCTGAACTTGTAGGTCTGCTATTTTTGAAAAATCGAAGAACGACTGACATAGAAACATAGCTTTTTCAGAAAACTGTCAGGATGTAGAAGACATTTTTAGATCTGGTCAGAATGGGTTAAGAGACTATGTAGCTCTATGATTATTATCATTTGTAACCAATTTAATTTAAATATATATATATATAAAGATAATATTTAGAAAACACTACAGCACATCTGTCTCTTTCACTTCAGATCTGTGATTTTGGGGCGTCTCGTTTCCTGTGCCACACGACGCGCATGTCCCTCGTGGGTACCTTCCCCTGGATGGCTCCAGAGGTCATCCAGAGCCTGCCCGTGTCCGAGACATGTGACACCTACTCCTACGGTGTGGTGAGTGATATTTCAGTTGACCAAAGTGGAAACCCATTTGCAATATGATTAGATTTTTATTGGAGTGCATTCCATCTCGGACTTAAAAGTCAGCCTGAGCAGAAAAGGGCCTAGATTGTAGACTAAACCAAACAATCTGTTGGCTACCTCAGGAGAAATGGTGCTATTTTTACTCTTATAAACTGCATGGTGGGGACAATGAACTGTCAATCAGACATTTCTGCTGGCACTTTAAAAAATGTCATTTTCATTCCTGCATTTCTTCCGGTGCTAAAGTGGACTATAACTGTGTTTCTGACCTTTGTAGAAGTACTACTTCACTGGAAGTTAGTAGCTTTAATTTCTCACTCTTAGGATATTTCTTTTTTATTTCTGTGTATAATTAAGTAGGTAGGTACATTTTGGAAGGTTTGTGTCAAAATGTAATCCATTGTCGTTGTAGTCCATTATCAAGTAGAACGATCATGTACAACTCCCAGTCATTAACTTGTTTTAATTATTGATTGGGCCTATGAAATCCAGATGTACACTTTAAACACCATTTCAGTTCATAAACAAATTAGAAATGCATAAATGGGCCTATACTATCATATTTAATCCTATCCATGAAGGGGATACAATTTCATATGGCATTTTAAATTACACAAACACATATCTCTAGGAGGTTCTGCTATGCACATGTGAGCTCATACTCTCATTTGTTATTTAGTTAATAAAAACAAAATGACAGCTCGCATGTAAAAGCATGGTTGTACTGTATACAGTATGTGAGTTTGTGTTAGTCACATTCCTCTGTGGTGACAGTGAAAGTGTGAAATAATGGGTGACAGAGACTAGTGGGCATGGCACTCATCCATTCAAAGAGTCCTTTCTGTTGAGTGACAAAAATAGCAAACAGACAAGCCAATGTCTCAGTCAACTAACTACCTTTTATAGTTATTAAACATATAAATCAATTACACCAAACTAGATGCATATGATGAAATGGAGCACGCACACAAATGGAGTGTGTGCGTGCATGCGTGCGTGCGCATATATATATATATATATATATATATATATATATATATATATATATATCTTCCCTCTGATCCCGAAACAGAAACATTATTTGATCATTGACTGACCATTGCCTTTTGTGTTAGGTTCTGTGGGAGATGCTCACACGTGAGATTCCCTTTAAAGGCCTGGAGGGCTTACAGGTGGCCTGGCTGGTGGTGGAGAAGGTTGAGGTAAGCTTGTTGCAAGAAACGTCATTCAGTGAGGTATAATTCCTCAGGATGAGGAGTGACCACAGTTCTCCCTGTTTCAGAGGTTGACCATTCCAAGCAGCTGTCCAGCTAGCTTTGCTGAGCTCATGAGGACGTGCTGGCTCACTGATCCCAAGGTGAAAGATAATCACACTTAAGCCTAAATTTCACCTTGAAACGTGTCATGACACTATGCGTTTTTCTGTTGAATATTTAATATGTGCTTATTATCAATTATCATCTGAATGATTAGGCTGTTTTATGTTTAACTTCAGGAAAGGCCGATGTTCAAGCAAGTCCTCTGCACTTTGGAGGCCATGTCTAGTGACAGTCAACTTCCTGAACAGTGCAACACCTTTTTGCAGAACAAGGCTGAATGGAGGTAAATTTATCCCTTCTTTTACAGGCCCAGTGGATAAATGCCGCCCCCCCCCCCCCCCCCCCCCCAACTTACTCGTTAATGAATTCATACTGTAACTGTTTGAAAGAAATCTGAAGGCTGTAGAAGTGTAGCTGAGCTGACGTGGGCTGTGTGATGCTAAGAAAGGTATCGAGAGTGTGCGTATAGATCTTTAATAATTACACTGATAGAGGCTTACAAGAAGAAGAAAAAAACAAAAGAAAAACAACAACACAATCTTCCATCTGGATATACTTCCTCTCTTTACCCCATAAGGGCTAAAAAATAATCACCATCTTTTTCATGTAGAAGTGTTTAATTGGCCTGTATGAGCAGCTGGAGGTTTGGGGATGTTTAGCACAGCCTGAGTCTCAGCTGTCATCTTGTTATTTCTCTCTCTCTGCCTTTCTGGGACCTGTGTCTGTGTTTTGAGACTTGTTCCTCTCAGAACTAACCGGTGGCATATTGTCCAGGCAGCCATCTGCAGGTGGATATGGATCTGAGCACTGTAGAGCGCTGAGAGGCAGAGCATGTGTTGTACAGGAAGGCAACGTGTGTTGTTGTTGTTGTTGTTGTTGCCCTAGAAGTTTTCTAGGCTGATATTATAGCATTGGTTTGTGAAGAGCAGGCGGAGGAGCTGGAATCCAGGGCAGACATATTATCGTTGCTGTTGGTCCCAAACCTTGTACTGTATGTTCACAACTGGTTCCAGGAAAGTAATGCTTTTCACTACAATAATTATAAAACCCAGACGCACTTTCACTTTCAAACAGAACAGATGATGTAATTGTGTATACATTGTCAATAAATACATTTTAAACAAATGTCTCGTAGAAACATAGATGCGACACATCTAATGCAGCTGTCGCATTTATTACATATGGATGGACATTTAACTCTAAACAATTGTCTTCCTCAGTTAAAATATTGAAACATTTATTCGCTGATGGTCTGTCTATTAAAGGTATATTCAGTGATTTCACTCAAAAAACCATAGGTTTCGTTTTTGGCTGTGGGACCCAGCCTTTCGTCCAATCAGGATAGAGAGTCAAAAACGAAACCTAAGGTTTTTTGACCCCCAGGGGTTAACTGGGGACAGGGAGGAACTCTTTATATGGTCAGCACACTCTATAGTAGAGAGGATTATCACAACAAAACAAAAAAATAAGTGATATTTGAATTAAGTGAAATCACTGAATATACCTTTAAGCAATATTCTTTGGCTGTATTTTTCTGTTTGCATGAAAGGAGATGTATATGGAGCTATATGGAGGCAGAATGTACAGATGTGAGGAAATGCTGTAAATGTAAAACTAATAGTGTATATAAAAGTAGTGTAGGGGAGATGAGAAATACCAAGAGGGTCCGTCAGAAACATGAAGAGCAAGCGAATCAATTATAAGGGAAGTGGAGTACTAGTGGAAATTATTTTAGACAGTGTGGGGAGGAGTGGAGTAACCACAGGATCAGGAGGAGGTATGGGTGGGTCTTCCTGCTTGGGTCCCACTGGGTGTTTATAAATTGTGGTGGAAATACTTTTTTTTTTTTACTTAAAGATATGCACAGTAACTAAAGTTTTCAAATAAATGTAGTGGATGGAGTAAAATTGCCTCTGAGATATAGTGGAGTAGAAGTATAATGTACTGAAAAATTGACATACTTACATAAGTTTGTTTTTTACTCAAGTACAGTACTTGAGTACAACACTGTTTATAAATAGTACATGAGGTATGAAAGTTGTGTAACTCAGGGTGGGTTACAGTGGTATCATCATTGCATAGAGTGGTACACTACAGCCCCACCTGCTGGGCAATTCAAATATCCCAATATGGCACCCCAAACAAACCGAAATTCCTATACTACTGCCCATTGTATGGAAACTGTCCATCACAAGCATAGCATACATCTCCAGTCGCCTTCAATCTTCTTATACCACATGAAATTGTGATGGGCAGATATTTAGTGGAACATTCATTGCTCGTTTGCTAGAAACGTTGTGCATGCTTGTGTGTTTCAGGTGTGAGATTGAAGCTACGCTGGAGAGGCTGAAGAAGCTGGAGAGAGACCTGAGCACCAAAGAGGAGGAACTGAAGCAGAGAGAGCGACGTCTGAAGATGTGGGAGCGCAAGCTCATTGAACAGTCCAATACACCGGTGAGTCCCTCATAGAACAGTCCAATACACCGGTGAGTCCCTCATAGAACAGTCCAATACACCGGTGAGTCCCTCATAGAACAGTCCAATACACTGGTGAGTCCCTCATAGAACAGTCCAATACACTGGTGAGTCCCTCATAGAACAGTCCCAATACCACGGTCAGTCCCTCATAGAACAGTCCCAATACCACGGTCAGTCCCTCATAGAACAGTCCCAATACCACGGTCAGTCCCTCATAGAACAGTCCCAATACCACGGTCAGTCCCTCATAGAACAGTCCCAATACCCCGGTGGTTGTTGAGTCCCTCATAGAACAGTCCAATCCCCCAGTGGTTGGTGAGTCCCTCATTGAAGGACTCGCAGAGTCCCTCGTCAAACTCTCTGAACCTTGGTCGTCCCGTACCCACATGTACGTAAGTCACTGTCCCTCACCTCAGTCGAACACCATTATTCGTTGTCGCATGTCACCGTTTCATGTCACAGCTTCACGTGTTTTTTTCCTCACTGTCAGATCAGGAAGCGTCAAATTCAATCGCTTTCAGATTGGCCTCCTTTTGGAATAAGAGTGGTAAAAAGAGTGCAATGGGAAAGGATGGGAAAGAAATGAGATGTTCAGTCAAGGCTTTTGGGCTGAGTAGATATTGTTGGTAATGGTGTGTCGATTCGCTTGTGGAGTGCATGATTGTATAGCTTGCAGCACAGGACATAGTCATCATCTGTCAGAATACATAGAGTGAATGCAGCAGTTTCCTGTATTGCTATTATCTTTGTTTCTCCACACATACTTCAGTGCCCTGCAATACTGTAGATTTTACTGGCAACATTTATTACATGATTATGTTGTTAATGCCACTTGCGACACTATATCTGCTGCAGTGTTCGCATGCATTCAGTTACCTTGAAGCCTTGTGTGTCTGCATGTCAGGTCACTCAACACACAGCATGTCAATTTGAGTGTTTGTTTTGCGAAGGTCTGCAACAGTGCAACTTTAAAAGAGGGATGGGCATATTAGACATTTTCACTGCTCCTTTTTTCACCCCTGTCATTTTACTTCTCTGACTTCAATATCAAATCTGGTTCATGTTCTTGTCTACTGTATGAAATTCACATCTGGTGGTGGGAGAAAACAATTGTCTGTCCTTCATTTTCACGTGGTTTGTGTGGCTTAAAACTAATTTCCGTGCTCCCTTTCCCTCTCTTCTCTGCCCCTCTTGTATCATCCCTGTGTCCTCTCTCTGTCTCCCTGTCTGTATGTCTCTCAGCTGTTCTTACCTGTGGCAACAAAGATAAGTTCTGAGTCGTTCTATCAGTCTAAGACGGAGGAGTCAAACAGGTCGGAGATGTCGTGTCAAATCACAACCTCTAGTAATGGGGAGGCGGACAGGACAAGTCTGCAGGCCATGATGAAGGGTTTTGGAGACATGTTTTCCTTGGACACTGGGGGACCTGTCCTGCACTCTGGCATGCAGGTCAACATGCAGGCAAAGCAGAACTCGTCCAAGTCTAGATGTGTCAGAGAAGGACACAAAATCAACATGGCCTTGGGGATGGGACACTTCAGCTGGTCTGAGGACAGCGATTAAACCTCTGCGGGGGTTCATCTCGGCACAGCCGGTTCTGTTGCGGCTGTCATTCACTGTGGTCTTCTTGTAGCAAACCCTCCCAATAATGCACACAATTTCATGTTATCGGTGTTAGGATAGTAGGATCCACACTAGTCACTGAGTGCCTGTGAGGTAATTTTGTCACTTAGGTGTTAATAAGCACCATTTCCCCTTTGAACGTTTTATAATAAAACACTAAATATTCCTTTTCTTATATTCATTTTATTTTAGTTCACAATATATATATATTCATACTAAATGCTCAGTGTCGCACCGAAATGTAGTCTCCGTTAGTGTAGACTCACACCTACATGGATGTCATTTATGCATAATGTACTGATGTATAGTGCCATGCTGTGAAGAAATAGCCGTGTGAGGCCACCGCATAGAGGAGGCGAGGCTTTTACGATGAAGTGACATTTTGCTGACATTAAGATTGGCCAATTTGTTCTGGATGTGGTAGAGCGCAGTTGTTGAGATGGAGTCTCTGACCATGATGAAAAAGAACACGGTGCACCCAGGCTCATATTAGCAGAAGTGAGAGAAACTTTCCTGATGCCAATTTTAGATTCCTTTGACAACAAGTCTTTGTTGTCAGTGAGTGCAAAGATTAACATTGACTTGATTGAACCAATGGCTTTAGCTACTGTATGAGTTAGTTGTTTGACCTCATACTTTTATATGTGCTTGAGGTTGTTAAACTTTCACCGCATAAAGATTCATAATACAGCAGTATGTTAACTTCCTACACAGGCACACATGACAGGCACATTTATACTATTGTCTATCCATACTAAATAACAAATGCCATAGTGTACTTTCTGTATAAGATACCTGTATAGTGTTAAGATCAATGTTTGGCTTAAGTTTAAATTATTATCTAAACGATACAATTCTTTGTTGTGTCATTAATATAGACATAAAACAGCTTTGAGATCTTTGGACCAAGTAGTTGTGTACATATTGTGCTACGCATGAGGGATTATCTTCTCTGAATATAGCCAGATATATACTGGCATATCAGATTGTATGCCAGTTTTTCAATCAGTGTCACCAGCATACAGTGATGTTGCTTGTTAGCCTCCTGCCGGGAGCTAATAGTCCTGTATTGTCAACACTAGCTAGATTGTACAAATTAACACAGACGTTCTTTCTTTTTTTTAAAGATATGTTTTGGGTCTTTTTCTGCTTTTATTTGATAGTGTACACTGTACAGTAAGCTGACAGGAAAATGGGGAGAGAGAGATGGGGAGTGACATGCAGCACAGGCCATCTGGATTGGGATTCGAACCTGTGACACGCTATCAGGCTGGATTAGCAGCCTAGGTGCCCGGACGTCTGCACCAGCCGTCCGGGCCAAACACAGACTTTCAATAATATTTACATCACCTTGTGTGAACTATAACCACTTGAAATGAAACATCACATTCACGTTCAACACATCTCCTCAAGCCTCCTCACTTTCCTCACTCAGACTGACAGATGCTTGATCTGACTTGTACTGCTGCATCACTCTTCCCATTTGTTTTGTTTTCCAATAAACCATTTTAAATTCAATGCCCTCCTTTCTTAGCAATCTTGTTTCTTTGTTTTTTGTAATATCCACAAGAAGTGAATGTTAGGATTTCTTGATTATCTACTCAGTCCACTTGGGGGCAGGATTGTGTGAACCAAACTGAACCCAGTCTAAGAATTGCAATTGCTTTGCAATTGGTACAGATTTCCATACCATCCAGTCTTCTGTCTGTATTCAAATATTCCTCTCTTTGTCAACAGTGTTCTTTGGACTTCAATAAAAGGAGGAAGGCAACTCATTTGTGAAATACAATCTGGCTGTTCAAAATGTGATGTTATGTAACTCCAATTAGGCAACATCTGTAATAGAACTCTGGCAGAGAGGGAGTGCTTTTTCAATCTGTTTACTTCTGAACCACAGCACTGGAGTAGGCGTAAAATACAGCCGGGATTGAGGGACTTTAGAAGATGGGTGGCTGCACAGAAGTGTATGGCAGTGACTCTGAAATCCTATCTGTGGAGACTGGCATTCAGTTCACAATCAGAGCCGTTATCTGATGCCGTGGGAAGCAGATAGTGAATGCTGGAGATTAGTCATTCATTTAGTCATCTTTCTTCCAATTCTGTCATTATACGCCAGATTCATGGAAACTTTATGCCTGATTACATTTAAGGAGCGATAAATGATTTATCGTTAAAAACAATATGTCCCTGGATCAGTCACATGGACATTAGATGTATGATTGGAGACCATTAAAAGCCAGTCATGTTAATCGAAAAACAAAATAATTGGAAGTGCAATTGCTTCAAAATCAGGGAAAAGATTGCAATTTTACATCTATCTATAAATGCACCATGTCTCTGTACGTCTGTACACGTCTGTAAATGGCTGTAATGCACGTAACTCCACAGGGAGTGCAGTGCCCGGTGTCAAGTCGGTCGGACCCAAGGTTGTCCAGAACCACCACAAAAGGCCTCTGGACAGGGCCCCTGCCCAGTGTTCATATATGGAGCTGGCCTGTTCCGACATCACAACACTCCATAATTGGGCCTAAAACAGAACTCCATAATTATGGGAACAAAGGCACACAGACAGATGGGTGGAACGGGTACTCTGACATGGGTACAACGGGTATTGCATAGCCGGGTGGGGCATGGATCTCCAACATCCATTGTCACTGACTTGGTGCTCTACAGCCGGGCACCGGAATAGTTATAACAAAGTGTAATTATCTTTTTTTGTTTTAAGAATGTCAGGCCGACGTGCATTCCCACCATTTTCCTTCTGGTACTACTTCTGTTTATCTCATTTCTTATTTAGCTGCTGCCCAACCTTGACATCTATGCCTGGTCTGAGGAACATGTGGTGAGTGTTGATCTATTTCCTTTTGTCATAAATGAATGCCCTACTTGATCATACTACAGCCTTTTTTCATGTCAAGGTCCTTTAGCTCTAGATTTAGCCTCTCATACCTAAAACTTATAGACTTTGTCTACAATTCCATGCGATATTGATTCTTGTACCATAGGAGAGATAACAGGCAAACGTTTATCAAAATAACAATTCTTCTAAATTCTCTAATTGTGTAGACTTGTAAATTAACTAATGCAGATGTTTAACAATAATTTTACTCTTGAGAGCATAAGATGAAACCAAATGCACCTTATGGGTCCATTTGGTTTCATTTTACTCTCTCAAGAGTTAAAGATCTATAAGGATCCATTTGGTTACCAACTCTCCATCATTTAGATGGGGACCACCTGTAAACCCCTCAAGGACCACTGGTGGTCCCCGGACCACTTGTTGAGAACCACTGTACTACACCATCACAAAAAGCATAAAAAGTACCAGATCTGCAAGCTCGAAAGGCGCTGCTTCACATTCATATTATATCTCAAATTATTGCCGTCTTTCGCCGTAGTCTGAAAACCCTTGTCACTTGCTGTAGCACTTTCCCTAGCCTTGACAACCTGCTATGTCTACATTTTTGTAGACATAGCACTCTAAAGTGTATATGCATATTTTAATTATATAGATATTCTGCTGTTGGGTGCTTAGCATATTGCGATATTACGATTCTTTAACTATTTGTAATTATATGTATATACAGTATTTTACCATCCCTAATGAAAAAGAATAATATGTTCCTATCTTTATGCCTGCAGCATTTCTGGATGCAGCAGATATTTGGAGGAGGTTTGTTTTTCTTCGCTCTGTGTCTTCAGATCATGTGAGATATAACTCTTAAGGCTGTCACCTCCTACATGACGTGCTACTGTTTGGTTTCCTCATACTTCTCAGGGGAGAGTGCATGTGGCATGCAGCTGTATGCAGACCTGTTTATGGAAAACCACATAACAGGCAAGAGGCTGCTGTTGCTTACGGAAACAGACATGCGGGACATAGGTGTCAGGTCCAAAGGTCACATCATGCACCTTAAGGTAGAGCATATAGTTGAACCCCAACCACAGTTATGCACAAACATAATAGTCTACAAAAGCTGAGAAAGTTTTAAACTCTTATCATTCCAAATTTTGGATATGTGCAAATTCACAGAAATCTGATTTCCATGTCCTGTTTGTTAGGGTGAAATCGAGAAGCTAACATATGACTACCTGGGGCTCTACCACTTTCCACCATTGTTGAAGGTACAGTACAGTACAGTTCTTATGTCTTATGCTCTGTTAAATGTCTGGTATGACGTTCAGTGCTCAGCCTTGACACACTTTCTACCCAGGATGAGGAGGTAGAGGAGGAAGAGGAGAGAAAGACTGTCAATCTGGAGCTGGTGTTTGGGTACCACTGGAAGGCAGGAAAAGGAAACGCTGTGAGTTTCTAACGGCACATACATTTATTCTGCCAATCTGCATTGTGGACGTTATTTGGGGATATTTATTCATTGTCAAGGGAATACAAAAATAATATTCCCTAGCGTTGTTTTGTTATTTGTTGTTTAATCAGCTCGTTTGAACGTTCACATTCATTAGTCATTTATTTCAAATGGACACCCAGAATGATGTGAGAAATGCCTGTTGTCAAGATGTGAGGTTTACCCATTATCATCATCACCATCATCATCATCATCATACTGTTGACTGCTCTTCTACTGAGCCTTTCCCCCATCTCAACTAGACATGTACGTACAAAATAACGAATAATTAATACATATTTCATCTTCAACAGTGCACCACATCGCCCTGCTCACAGCCCCTTTGTTAGGGGTTCAAACTGTGGAGAAAGGCTGGCCCTCCACTTGCTGTTTGAATTTAATCAAAAATAGCCCATTTAGCCAGAAGTAATTTCTTTTTAAAAGGCAAATGTTATTTAATCTTTCAGCTGTTCATTGTCCCATCATAAATAGTCCTCTTTCAATGTGTTCGGCAGGGCTGAAACGAGCCTGCTAATTGCCTCCCATTTCTTCTGACATGTGGTGGTTTAGTGGGTAGAAAACACAGCAGGGAGAAGGAAACAGGAGGCTGAGAAAATGAGAGCTAATTATTTTCCCCTGCCTGGTGTCAGGTTTCGTGTCAGCCTTGTTTTTACAAACTGGAAGGTTTTTTTGCACTAAATAAAACAAACCCGCACTGCATTTTCTTCCCCTTCTTCGCCCCTCTTTGCTGGCGATGTCATGCAAGCAGCTGCACTTCTCAAAGACAAAATAAGGGCCTGCGATTGTGCGGCCACCATCTGACAGCCACTGAGGGTCCCCTACTAATGAGGATATCACCGCGCAGCCAAGTGAAAGGTGCTGCATTATGTATGAGTTGTCATTAGACGCACTCGGGGGCCCTGGGCATCATTACCCGACATTGTTTCTGCTGGAGTGATTAGACGAGCGTGGACCCGGGAGCCCCGGTGCGGCCGTCCAGGACCGACACTAGGCCAACAACGCAGGGCTACTGTTTTCCTAAGCCAAGGTCTTGTTGACGCTCCCGCCCTTTGAGCCATTTCCAGCCCCTGGGGGGACGGTGCAGGAGAGGGCCGGGACTCCTCCAACGAGTGTGTTAGAGACACTCCTCTGATGTCTTCCTCTGTGATCCCGAGACAATAGATTGGCCCCACACAGTGAACCCTGTGTGGTTAAGCTGTGACCTGTGGTTTTCCTGGCTGGGCTTTTGGGGATTGGCAAAATCATTACTGCTTCGTCAGCATGCATATATATATATATACAGTATATATATATACACGAAGTGTGCCTCCTACTAGTGAGGATTTTATATGTCACATGGAGAAACTGATGGAAATATGCAATTTGTTTATTGTGGGGCTAAAAAAATATTTAGCATTGTGACATTGTGTAAAATTATTTCAGCAATACATTTCACATTTATGACTACATTGTACTATAACCTTTATTTATAAAAAATGTTGATAATATTTAATTTACACCTGATGTTGCTGATAATTTGCCATTACCAACAAACAACCTCTAGGTTGTGCTGTTGGTTTAGGTACAAGTTCTTTGCAAAGAATAGTGATATTATAAAAATGTAATAATAAAGTTATTAGAGGCTGGAGCTGACTGTACCAGAAGACCTACAATTTTTAACCATTACCTTTCTTTTGAAGGACTGCAAATGGAAATTATACATGGAACTTGATGGAGATGAAGTTGCTGTGACCTACATCAAAGACGTCACATTTAATGCCAACCGGCAGGATGTGGATAATCAGAGGATGACTAAGGTGCAATCCTGAACAAGATGAATGGCATCGTAGCATTATATCGTCGATTTCGGGCAGAAACCTTGTATGTCCAAAACCATTCAGGAAATGGGGAAAAAAATGGCGGATGTTCAATCAGTTGTTATAGTCCATGAAACTTTTTCATGTCAAGGATCCCCAAATTAATATTTGGCCGTGGACCCCCAATTCATATTTTGTGCCAGGGACCCAACCATGACTTTCCAAAAATGTCAAGATGTTTTGTGAAAATGTTGTGAAAATGAAAACTGATTTTGATGCTATATTAATACATTTAGCTGGGGATCCCCTGGAACCCCCTCAAGGACCCCTGGGGCTCCCCGGAGACCACTTTAAAATACACTGTTCCAATGGATACAATGTAGTTATTCAGTCCTGAGCTATAACAATCAACTGACATTTGACACTTTCAAATATAACGAAAATAGCTGATCTACAAACTCACTGCGTGCTGCATTGAAACACGCTGCAAGCTTGTATGCTATTGGCTATTTTCACAAATTTTGTGCAGCAATCTTGTACGACGAAGTATGCTATAAATTATATGGACATGGTTTCTGCACGACAATGACTTTGTCCCTCATTCTACAGAATGGTGATTGACACATTTCAATCCAAAACTTCTCAACATAATATTGCTGGTGAATACATTTTTATCAAAAGCATTGATATGTGTGAGGTCAAATTTTTTACCAGTGCTATTGCATTTCAGCCACCATTTGTGATGGACAAATGGGTTGTTGGAATACAGAACAACCAGAATGTGGACTGCATTGTCAATTATGAGGTTAGTAACTACAATGAATACAGGATGAGATCTAAAGACAAGTCACTTCTACAGAGGCTTTAGCCATTCTGATAACGTGGATTCACTTATGCTTTCACTGCGGGGATGAGCCGTCAGATAATCCATGCTTTGTGTCTGGCAAAGCCAGGCTACCTTCAAACTAAACGTTGTAACATAAATAATACGTCTGATGCAAAACTTAATACAGCAAGGAAACGTGTGTTTTCTCTTTGGTATGATCCCACAGAATGATGTACGGTCACCTAGGTCTACCAGACACAGCCATTTGTTGAAATGGAGTCCTACGGGAGGACAAGATACAATCAAGACTGTGGAGCTGCTTATAGGACCAGCACAGGCCAACATTGAGAGGAACCCCAGGAGCAGGTCAAACTCTGGTAATTCAACCCATAACTGCCTTTTTGTCAGTACCTTGTGGGTGATACATTTACCTTGTGTCGCCTTGTATATTCCGAGGCTTTACCAACTAAATTGTGCTTTGATCCGCTTGTGGAAAATGTTTCCATTGTATTGAACACATCTTAACTACAGTGGGCACTGGGCAACCACAGAGCATTGTCAGGTGACTAATTCCAAGCTCTGAGGCCAGTGCCTTGATCAAGGGTTCTGGCAGGATTATGTCACAATCATCATGCATGTATTTTGCCCTGAGGAAAACCAGATGTGTCTGGTAGACACATGTTGCTGTTTAATGCTGCGTCCCTATTTTTGTCAAAATTTGAAATGAAATGAGCTTACGGTGAAGTGGTTTATGTTTTAGCACTTCGATTCAATCAATCAATTCAAAGGCTTTACATAAAAGGCATAAAAGGGCATTTAAAAGCATAATAGAACAAATAAAAGCAAAGATATAGGCCTATTATAGACATAAAAAAATAAACAGGTGTAAGATATATATATATATATATAGTATATATGACAGGAAAGAGGGAGAGAGAGATGGGGAGAGACATGCAGCAAAGGTCGTCATGAACGGGACTCGAACATGTGACGCACTGTCAGGCCAGAGCCCACTAGGCCAGCGGGCGCCCGATTTATTTTTATTTTTAAGAAAAAAAGAAAACGCACAATAAGTTATAACAAATATTGTCATGTTGTTTTTGTTTTTTTCTCTCATCCTTTTTCCAGTCCCTGGAAGTAGGCCTATATCTAACATGATGGCAAGCTTCAGTTTCCATTATGATAATAATTAAAGGTCTTAATTCTCTCTAGAAATTCATGGTATTCGGAGAGAGAGAGAAAAAGGGAACATATCTAAAAATCAAAGATGTATTAGATAAATATGTATCAAGCAAAAACAGTCATCATGAAATAGTTGAACACAATGTGTGCTGTTTTCAGACATAGACCCCAGGTGGATGTACAATGTCAGGCTGAAGCAGCTGATGAACCAGCGACCTCAGAGGCCTCCAGCCGCCTCCTGCTGCTCAGATGCTCGCACTCTGCCTCAGTTTGTGTCTGCATATGGAGACCAGGCGTCCTCCTATGCCGCGGTCGTGCGACGCTCTCCCAGCCGCAGCCCCAACACTCACTGGTCTGACTCGCGTATGAGTTCCACGCCTACCGGCAGCCTCACAGCCAAGCTCTCCACTCTCCACCTGGGCTCCAAAGGGAGCAGCCCCTCCAGCACCACCTCCGAGAGTGCCTCCGAGAGAGAGAGGGGACGCCCGCTCAGCGCTGGGGCGGTGCACGACTACCGCAGAAACGACTACCGGTACTTTGGCAACAGTGTGAGAGGAGGGGAAGGCAGCAGACAAGCGAGCTCCCAAAACAGAAATAACTTCACCCTGTGCTCCCAAAACAGAAATAACTTCACCCAGAATAAAAACAGCAGAACCTCACAGCAGTCAGGGAGGCCAAGGTCCAGTAGTTACAGTGTCACATCACATAACCTCCAGCCAAGGGTGATACCAGGCATATTGTATGTGGCAGAAAACCCTGACAGAGAAAGGCAGGATGCCAAAGTCAATGATGGGGGGTGGATCAAAGTGGAGCGACAGAAGAGATCACCACACCAAGACAATAAACAAGTTAGAGGTCGATGGAGAAGAGGTGGTGGTCGAAGCTAATATGGGCTATACATTTGTGTGTTTTGTATGCTGATGATCATGCATGCAGGCAGGTTTATATGAGTTTTTGCCGATAGACAATAGGAGTGCTTTGAGATTTACACAATTATGAATTATGTTTACTGATTCATTTTAGGGGGGAAATTATCATTTTCTTCTTGTTGGCGAATGTGTGGAGTATTTGTATATTCCAATGGCTGTGATACAGGATATTGTTTATTGCACACAAATAGAAAATGTTTATATTTGAAAAAGTGAAAGATTTGTCAATTTTGTTCAATGTTTTCTGTTAACAGTAAGCTACCTTTTTCCTATATAACAGTTATGGTAGCCTAGTAGTCTTTATACTTGTATTGTCTCACTCGCAGTCTAGTCTACTGTCTATTCTACCCATAGACTGATTCTACCACATTGACTGAGAAAGCCAGGAATGCCAGAGAATTTACCCGCGCAGTAACGTCACTATAGGCTTTCCCCGCGCTGTATGTAAATGAACAAGTAAAAATAGTCGCGCCACGGCAAAGGACCTGAACGGTACTGCGATTTATATTCAGTGGATACTTACGATTCGTTAGTTTAATAAACTTAAGTTGAATAACAGCTAATTCTGTACGAAATGTTAAGCACAGTTTTACATTGTGATTTGTTTTAGTCGGTCAATGTTCGTGGAACATTTATCTTTAGGCCACCTCCCGAAAACAAAATCTACACAGCTTCCAGGACAACATCGTGGCGCGGGAAATGAAAATCTTTCTCGCGCCAACAGTCAGCAATGCTCAGTCAGTCAGACTCAGTCAGTCAGAGTCAGCATTCATTGATTCACTTTGTGCTGCGCCTGCATAGCAGAAGGAACTTTATCCTGCAGAAGGAACTTTATCCTGTGTCTGTCAAGTCGTTGGAAAAATGCCCGCCACGCGATCGAAGGTAAGAACAGTTGGAAAACAATAATCTATATCCATGTTTTGTATCCTCCTACCTACGAAAAATAATAATAAATACACAACTCTGAGACTGAGTGAACAGCAATTGTTTTGCTTCTTCCTAGCCCTGGAACATGAACCATGGCTAGCTTCTTCCAAACTAAACTCGCGTCACCAGACTTTCCTATGCAAGTTTAACGCTGTTATCTCACAAGATATCACCTGAAGTAGCCTTATGTTGTGAATGTAGCCTAATTACGTTACCAAATGTACAGCTAAATACTTTAAGATGGTGACTGACTCGTGCAGGCTACTGTGTTGCATGCTACAATTTAGGAATGCCTGCTCGATATTAAACATCAGGTTTGTCTCTGTCTTAAATTGTCTTGCAACTAACTAACATTAGATGTGTTGGTGTTCTAACTATTAAATGTTATAACAAGGTGGCAAAGGCACCATGATCAAAGTGTGCTTGTGTTCCCTATCCTATTCCTAGACAATGATGTCCACATCAGCCCATATCACAATGATGTCCACATCAGCCCATATCACAATGATGTCCACATCAGCCCATATCACTAGGATGAATTTGAGGAGCTTCCGCAATGTTCCTTTGGTCCCTATGGAGACCTCTTCTTCTTCCTCTGATGACAGTTGTGACAGTTTTGGCTCTGATGGGGGCTTTGCAAGCACGGTAACTATGCACTGCCAAATGTACAACTAATGATAACCGAGTCTACGGATGTAAACTTACATTTCTGTATCTGTCTTGTCTTCATGCCATGTTTTCATTTTTATATTCAGAACATTGGCTTGAAGTTGAGACAAAGGAAGAGTCCGGTACAAAGGCCAAAGGTGTTTGAGTCTACATCAGAGGAGGATACTATTAGCGGTGTTGAGGACAATGACATCAACAGTCAGATGAGAGCGATGGTAAGTTTCTTTCAAATGGTGATGACATTATAGAATATTTCTGAACGCCTTTTCTGAAAGTATTTGTTTCACCGGTTGTATATACATATATTATATATTTAAAATAATTCCAATTTCAGAAAGTAGACTCAGTCATTGGACCTAAGAGACGGGGCTGCAGGTCTCGCGGCCTGAAGGTGGCAATGACGTTCCCCACTAGGAAGGCGGGGCAGAAGAGGCCTCAGCCCAAAGAGTCCTTGATCTCTGAGGCTGCAGAGAACTTCATGGATAAGAGGGCATCGAATATCAAGGAGAACAAAGCCATGGTATGATTCCATAACACTTAAAAATTGATTTTGCTTTTCAATCAATGCAGCCTGTTAAGTGATGGAACTTTAGTCCTCATCGATGTTGACAGATCATTTGTGTCCCCCTTGCGTTTTAAGCTAGCAATGCTGATGGCAGAGCTGAACAAAGTACCACTACCCAGCCTCTTCCCAAAACGAAAATCCATGGGAACCCCGAGGACATGGAGGAGGAAGTCCGTGGAACCTGCCTACCGACCCCACACGCGGTCCCGCTCGCAGGTCGACGGCCCCCCCAGCCCTCCTCCAGAGGAGGACCCTGAAGACAAGTTCAACCTGGTGCGCAAGAACCGCTACTATGAGGAGGTGGATGAACAGGTAGGTTTACAAATAGTATATAATATATAGACATTTAATTTAGCTAATGTGCTAACGCAGAGATATAGAGAGATGGAAGCTTTGACACAGTAATGGTCCTTTCAGATGGGCAGAATTTAACGCACTTAGTAATTCATTATCAATGAGACATCTGCGTTTTTTGTACGCGCAAGAGAAGTTGAGGGGCGACAACGCAAGCGTATTTATGTGAGCGTGGTCCCGTGAAATTGTTGCGCGTGTGCTCGTTCCGTGCACACGTCCACGACTGACTAGACCTGGATTGTGTTGAGCTTTTTTTTCTCCACTTGCACTCGTCATGAGCAGTCATGAGCAGACCTGTCGTTGATCCAGGCGACAACGTCTGCGTCATACACTGCCTATCTGAAAGGACCTTTAACTGTGATTGAGTTTTCTTTTTTGTATTCGAGTTACTTGAGGAATCAACCGCTAAATCATTCCATCCCTGCCAGGCACAGCCCCGCCGCCGCTCTCCACACCTAACCATCCCGCATGTGGTGCGTCCAGTGGAGGAGGTCACCCAGGCCCAGCTGGACAGAATCTGCGACAATGTGAAGACAAAGGTCTACAGCCAATCCACTGTAAGTTGCTTTCATTTTGATGTCAAACGTGTTCAGGCTGCACACTTTGATTTTTTTTTTTTTACATTTTAAATGATTGCGTCGCTCTGAACTAAATGAGAGCTCCTTCTTCTCAGGGAACAACTTGCCACCAGTGTCGCCAGAAGACTGTCGATACCAAGACCAACTGCCGTAATGAAGAGTGCGTGGGGGTCAGGGGTCAGTTCTGTGGCCCGTGTCTCCGCAATCGATACGGAGAGGAGGTTCGCGATGCTCTGCTTGATCCGGTGAGTACTTTTTAATGATCATAGATACGCAGCAGTCCAACGGGAGGTGTCTGGACGATTCTGATCATTCTAATTTATTTGGTTTCTTGTAGGAGTGGCTATGCCCGCCATGCAGAGGGATCTGCAACTGCAGCTTTTGCAGAGCTAGAGAGGGACGCTGTGCCACAGGAGTGCTGGTCTACCTGGCGAAATATCACGGCTATGACAATGTCCATGCCTACTTGAAAGGGTAAACTTGAAGCATTCAAAGCCTTGATAGCTACTTAGCTGACCGGAGTTCCCCCAGGGGGTCTACTATACCCCCCCCCATGGCAGCTCTTCACGCCTTATAGGTATCTGCTATCTGCCGCTAGAATAGGGACTATAGCAGTGGTTCACAAGCACACAACGCAGCGCACACAACAGCTATTTTCACTTGTAGATCGGCTATAAAAAAATAGATTTTTACTCAATGCCACAAATTGGTCCTGACCCACTGTTTGTGAAACAGTGCTGAGTCACAACATACTAGTTCAGCATGTCTTTGTTATTGTAAGTTAACATTTGGCACTTCTCTCGGCAGCCTGAAGAAAGAGCTGGAGCAGGGCAGTGAGTGAAGACTGCTACCATCATTGCTCCTGGACGTGGCTGTGTGCTCTATGTGCAGATTGTGCACAATACCTTCTCTTACTATCTGTGTGTGTGTGTGTGTGTGTGTGTGTGTGTGTGGGTGGGTGTGTGTGCCTAGCTGCAATATCAACAACTCCACATGTCTCAGTGTAAATACCATTACCTTGTTTAGTGCAACCTTGGTCAAAGCACTATTACTGTGGCTCGATGAAATCAAATTAATTGATGTCTGTCAATTATGCATTTGTAATTACAAATGCTTTACTTGCATTATTAGGATTTCTGGTTTTGTTTTTTCAAATTGCTGATTGTTTATATTTTACATTGTTTTAAATGTATATAGTTCATACCCCCCTTTCTCCAAGGGTTTCCCTCCAATACTTTGATTTTCAAGACCGATCAATGATGTTCATCTTATGTTGACGACTGTACAATTCCAAAACATGTTCATTCCTTTGTTGGGCATATATAGTATTTTATTAAAACTACTTTTCAATGTCACACACTGTTTCTCCATTGTGGCTTAATGCCACTGAGATGGTGCAGGTGGAAAGGACATAGAAGAGAGTCTGGGGCTCATTGCCCTCCACATCTAAACCTACAGCCAGAGTGTGTGATATACTACAGAGCCTGGTTAAATATCCTTCATTAGATAACTGTCACTAATGGTGTGGAAACAATTAGCACACTCTAATGGGAATCTCATACCTGTAAATCATCTTATCCTATTAAAGCACATTCTCGCTCTGCTTCCATGTCTTTTCTCTCATTTTCTAGTGATGCTTCACACTGTAAGTAGGATTGGTATTAGGTACTGCTTAAGTGGCAATAGAGTTACGACCAACGTTTCGACCAACATTTCTATGCCCAAGTGTTCTACTTTGTGGTCTTTAAATGTATTTAATTTGCCCTGCACTGTTTACAGCTTGTGTTCTTCACACAAAACTGTCACTGTCCACACCTAATTTTGTTCATGGAATGAACCCAAAAGCAAAATGTAGCCTACTATTAGTGTGTGACAGTGCTTCTTTAGGTAGATTATTTAAGTTAAGTCTTTGTTTCTGGGTCAACAGCAATACCATTCAATAACATTGTCTAGTGTTTTATTTTTTTAATCTTGATTGGTGTCCTCAGGTCACAAACATGTATTTTCCAAGGATTCTTCATTCCGCATGGTCAGTAAATACATTTGGCTGCTTTGTGAATATCATTTTGTTTGTACTCTAAACACCATGCAAAATATCTGAGATAATTTCTAAAATTGTGATAGATCACCACTTAAGCTATAGTCCAAGCCGCAAAGTCCAATGTAGCCTATAGATATTTGTTTTTAATACCTACATGGAAACACTGCAGTTTAAAAACATTAACTGTCACCTGACCACGCATCTAATGACTCATTAGAATGCTTGCATGAGTCAGTGTTTCCAAGCAGCTTTCCATATCATGGTATAGCTAGTAATATATCATAATATATTGTATGTTTAGGTCCTCTGTTTTCTGACCACATAATTGCAACATCCATCTCGACATGGATGTTCTTTTATTTCTGAGAAAGGAGCATTTCATTTCAACTATTAGCATAATAAAGATACACTTCAAAATACTGGTACTGTATTAAATACCAATGATCATCCACTTTGGGGTGATGAATATTTAGGGAAATAATTGTTTACGACGCTCGAGCATTGAGCTGATCTGGTAATCAGGCTATGAAATACAATATTTATTCATTAGAGCAGATTTAATGAGGCCTTGCGGCGCTAATTATGAAAACCAGTGTAGCAGTAAATGAGTAGTGCACAGTGGTGGGTGGGCTGTGGGGTACCTGTAAGGAGGGACTGGGGGTTGAAGTGCCCTGAGTTCTATGCCACACTGAGCAGCTACACAGAACCCTGACTGTGCCCACCCAGCCCACAGCCATACATCACTGGACCTGTAGACAGGCCACAGATGGGCCCTAGACCTGCACATTCTCCTCTCATAGCTCCACAAACCAGCGAATAACCCTATCATTTATTTATACAATAGAATAGGTACAAGACTACAAGTGTCGCTTGCTGAAAATAACTACGATGCAATGAGTCACATAGCTGGGGTTCCCAAATGCATCATTGTGGTAAGATATTTTTCTATTTTAAACCAGTAGACAATAGCTTTATAGGCTAAATATCATAGCACTGTAGTAGCCGTTTAGAGGTGATTTGGAGAATAGACTATTCTCATAGAATAGTCATTCTCATAGAATTAGCTACAGTGTCAAATCTTATCAACTATTCTGAATAGTTGATGTGATTTCTATGGTATTTTTTTGATTGACTGATATTTTCATTATTACTGCAGGCTAGAGAGGAGAGTGTTAATTTTCTTGAGTGTCATGTAGGTCTAAAGAGATTGTAAAAGAAAGAAGAGAAGCTGAATGAATGAAAGTCAGGGCAGGGCACTGCACAATGGCATCTGTGGATCAAAATAAACAGATTCATGATAGAACAAATCGCTCAGGGTCCTGCAATAAACCTTTTTATAGCTTGCTACTTGCTCATTCGCATTTAGAAACTGACAGGGTACACCAACAATAATGAGGACCAATCTTGACTACACGTGTGCACGCGCGCACACACACACACACACACACACACACACACACACACACACACACACACACACACACTCTCTCTCTCTCTCTCTCAGACAACTTTCCAGTCAATAATGTCCCTTTGGCATTGACCGTATGTTCTATATAGTGTAGTGGTGAGAGTGCTGCTGTTAAATGCATAGCTGGTGAGTGACTCCTGGTGCCAGGAGGCTTATGACATGTTTCTTTGGCCCTGCCTCAGCCAGTCGTGATGGAAACAGCAGTTTGGTCCAGGTGTCAGGGACATTATCAAAGAAAAGAGCTGCCTCCAGTTGCTCCATCTCTGAGGAAATTGCCAACTCACCCTAACAAAGGAAGGCATAAGTGCACTTGCTGCTGCCTTCAAGGGGAGTGTGATAAGATGACATTATAAATAGAGAATTGTTCACGGTGGAGGGGTATAGGCACATCAGGCAGCCGGACTTGACGATTCGGTTATTCATGTATACGTCCAAATCCACTTGAACCTCACAAATTGATTGTTTTATAATTGTTTCATAGATTATTGATTGATTCATAATACCATAGTAGGCCTAGATATAAGACGATACACAATAGTTCTAATCTCAAGAGCAAATTGCAACAATTAACATAAATAGCCTTATCAATGATGGCAGAGAGGACACAGCAACCAAGGATGCAAGCAATTACCGGTATATATAATACATGAAATTAAATACAATGCAATTTGCAAAGAAATATCAATGAGCACATTGTCTCTTGTGTGTGTGTGTGTGTGTGTGTGTGTGTGTGTGTGTGTGTGTGTGTGTGTGTAAACATTTAGCTGCTCCTTATAATATATGATTAGTTGTCATAATTTGCAGGCTGACGCCATAGTATCAAATCTGCTGTTCTCTTCACCCCCTGAGGGGGGAGCTCTAATACAGGCAACTTGCCACACTGTTTACTTCAAATTTCAACAAGTCAGGACTCTTCAAGTTCAACAAAGTTAAAGTTATGATAGACACGCATGCATTTCTGTTATCGCATATTCATGGCATGCCGCATTGTCAACACAATACAAAATCTAATGTCATAAAAAAGAGCAGAATATGGTAATACGGCCACAATGTTTCTTGTGTTTTGTTTTGTCTCATTTAACAGGTCAGTTTTCTACAGTCGTCTACCTTCTGTCTCGTGTCTTCAGGATTCATCAGGGTCCAGGGATCAGGATCACTGTTTAATATTCAAGGTAATGTCACTGACAACGTGCACTGCACAGTCTTGTGAAACCTCACATTAAAAATTCTAAGGAGTCCAGCAGCACACATTGGCTCCGTGTGGGGAGGGGGGGGGTCTGTAATGTGTAAATCTAGTCCTACCTTTAAGTGAGGACTGGTACATTGGATTGATTTTTATTGAGATCATACATTATAAATGGGGCATGGAGGAGCTTACAGCCTGAGATGGCGGTGCTCACGAGCTTCATTAATTTTTACTTCATTAACTCTCTCCTTCAGAACCTACAACACACAATTCATAGCCGGTCATGAATCCAAGGCTACAGGCAAATGGACAGCTGTGTGACTTCCAATGGAGTGGATACACTGGGTAACACTGTCCAAACAAATCATAACACATGGTGAATACATAACCTCAGACCGATCCATAATGGTTTAGGCCACTTCTGTCTGATCTGTGGCCTCACATCTGAGGAAAACATGGCAGTGATTGGGGGAAAAAACGTCATTCCAATCAGAGGGGGAATTTAAGACATCAACAACAATAACCATCACATAATGATGATGTGCAGAGCTGTCTCACATGCAGAGAACATCATGGGAAATAGTGCTTGTTCTGTTCATGCTTTGTGAATTCAAGTTATGTGTGAAATGTTTCTGATGTTCATTCTGTGGAGTTAAAAGTAAATAGGCATCCTTTAAAAAAAAAACTGACAACAGGACATTTTATGCATGCCAAATGTGATTGTCATTGTTTTCAAAGCACAAACTAAGTGGTCATAATCATTCATGACATATTTACAGTCACATATTCCAGAAATGTGTTCCCACATCCCAGTCTCAGCTCTCATCTGTTGTTGTCATACCAATAGATCTATGTCTGATTGCATCCAATTACTGTGGAAAAACTTGCATATAGCCTAAATCTGATGATTTACAAATCAATACATGTATGCTTTAGCAGTGTCTCTCCTTGGAGCCAGTCAGTCCACCTTTCCCTTGGTCCCAGACACTTTGGAATGGGTCATTTGTTTAATATTATAGTGTTAAACCCAACAATATCAATCACTCATGAAATCACCTATACTGTGTATGCATGCTCCTCTGTTCTGTGTCGCCATCAACCTATAGGATAAGTGACATGCCGTGCTGGCTCATCGAGAAGGGAAAGTGGGTGATAGCTATGGTACGTAGCTCTCAGCTTCTATTCCCAACTTATTCTTATTGAATAAAGTATTCAGAATCTGTCAGAAAACTACAAGTGGAGATATATATTAAATTAAATTGCCTTCAAATGAGGGGTCATACACATTTTTCCCTTTGCCCCTCTGTAAATGTTTGTAGGATATTTGTTGATGACATGTATTAATGTGTTAATACATCTTAATGAGCACATTGTCTCTTTTATGTTGAACAGCCTATGTGAACATGTATTTATTTGTTTGTTTGTTTGTTTGTTTACACATCTTGAAGACTACCCAGGATCTTGAAGACTACCCAGGAAAATGCCTGATGATTTTAGGCCTACCACTGAATGTTGAATGGATTTTGGAATGAAACCCTTATGGGTCCTCAGACGGTCAGACCTCAGCCATTGATGTAAGTATCAAATCTAATAGATTATAGCAAGAAAGCTGTTCAGCCTGCAAATCTGTTGTAAAACAGATCACAAACAGATTTGCAGGAACAGAAATAAAGCCTAAGTGGTCTTCCGAGGCACTTTTAACTTCTAAACATTTCAGATGTTTTATTTATTTATTTTGTCTGAAAATATATATGTTTTACCACTTATAGTGAAGTAATGTTTCCATCATTACAGTTATAAAAGTCTTAAAGCTAACAGTTGGTGAAGTCTAGTTAAAACATTTTCGGGTAGCCTATCCAAAAGAGGAATTAATGAAAGCCAAAGAAAAATAGCTCTCAGACAATTAGCACCAGAGACCACTCTATAATCTTATGATTATTTTCACCACTTAAAAGCAACACACGTGGTTTGTGTTATTGTGGTGCGGCGGAATGAAACAACACTTGACTGGAATTGATTTGGTCTCCATAATCTGCATTTCCTTTAACATGGCTTTTCTTATGTTTCAAAATGTCACAGTTGATCAACTCCAGCTGGCACAAGCCAACGTGTCATCCCAGTTATAACATCCTTTCACAGATCGCTCCCAAGGGGACAGACTTGAGACGAGAGCCTTTTTGTTTGAGGCCAATTCTTATTTCAATAGATCTATGTAATCCAAATTCCCCCGTAATTCTGTTTTCTTATGTCACCTCAGTTTCACACTTTGAAAAGAGGATGCATTTCATTACACTTTTCTGGATACTTATAGGTAGACAGCTAGACACACTAAAAAAGATTATAGCCTGTTAGAATCGTGCTATTCACATACCGTAATGATTTTTGTGCAGTAAAATCAGGAGTGTTTAACACTTATAATGGTCAGTTTTAACACTTGAGTTAAATAAACATTCAGGATTTTACAGTGGGGCCATGCATGAACAGTACCCATGTCACATATACTCATAGGACAGCTTTCAAGCTTTTTCTATTCATTGACCATAGTCTTTAGATTTGCATTGTGGCAATTTGGAAATAAATTTACAGTGAAGTTAAACTATATTATATATTTGTTTTCTGGGAATGCCCTCTAGACTCCCTAAATGACCCCTTGGGGTTCCGATGATTCCACTTTGAGAATCCACAATATTGGATTTGGCTTAGAGAAACATCCCAAAGCAATGTTCATTTAAATAACACATAATGTGTTATGCTGATGAGGGGGGGAAAAAACTGTAATTGCGAAATAGGAAATTTAACCCCGGAGCTGGTTGCTTAACCAAACATTCACTGGCTGGTTAGGCCTAGTCACAGAGGAAATGTCTGGCACTGAGAATGAATTTGCTCTCTCTGGAGTCAAAGACAAGAAAACAATTAAGTGTCTGCTGCACATTTCACTGTGTACCACTTGACACAGTTTTTCACATCGCTGGGGCAATTGTCTTCAGAGAGCGACGAGACAAAGCCATTATTTCCAATGTCTCAAAAAAGAAAAAGTAATTTTCCTGATTTTAAAATATTTCAATCAAGCCACTGATGTGAAGAAACATAATGGTGTCAGTGTTAGTCAGTATTGTCTTTTGTGCTGTCACAGGCCTGTCAGGATGCTGACTCACTGTTAAGGCAGAGTCGGTTAGTTGCATTGGTACCCAAGGGGCTTGTTTTGTGTCCCCATCCTTGAGCCCTCTGTCCCTTCCCCAACATCCTCTGCCACTGACTGACTGACTGACTGACTGACTGACTGATTGATTTAATACTTTATTAACATGTTTGATAACAATACGGCAGTATAGTCAAAAAAGCTATACATACAGTGCCTTCGGAAAGTATTCACACCCCTTCACTTTTACCACATTTTGTTTTGTTACAGCCTCATTTCAAAATGGATTAAATTCGTTTTTTTCCTCATCAATCTACACACAATACCCCATAATGATGAAGTGAAAAAGGTTTTCTCAAATATTTTGTTAATTTATTAATAATAAGAAACTGGAAAAACACATGTACATAAGTATTCACACTCTTGACTTAGTACCAAGTTGAGGCACCTTTGGCAGCAAAGACTTTTTGGGAATGATCCTACAGGCTTGGCACACTTGAATTTGGGGTATTTTCCCACTTTTTCTCTGCAGATCCTCTCAAGCTCTGTCAGGTTAGACAGGGAGCGTCGCTGAACAGCTATTTTCAGGTCCTTCCAGAGATGTTCAATGGGGTTCAAGTCTGGGCTCTGGCTGGGCCACTCAAGGACTTTCACAGAGTTGTCCTAAAACCAATCCTTCGTTATCTTAGCTGTGTGCTTGGGGTCGTTGTCCTGTTGGAAGGTGAATCGTTGACCAAGTCGGAGGTCCTGAGCGCTCTGGAGCAGGTTTTCATCCAGAATGTCTGTACACTGCTCCATTCATCTTTCCCTCTATCCTGACAAGTCTCCCAGTTCCTGCCGTTGAAAAACATCCCCACAGCATGATGCTGCCACCACCATGCTTCACCGTAGGGATGGTATTTGCCAGGTGATGAGCGGTGCCTGGTTTCCTACAGACCGAAGCCTCTCCTCAATAAAAGGCACATGACAGCCGGGCGTCACAGCGCACTTGGAGTTTGCCAAAAGGCACCTAAACGACTCTCAGACCATTATTAACAAGATTCTCTTGTCTGATGAAACCAAAATAGAGCTTTTTGGCCTGAATGCCAAGCGTTACGTCTGGAGGAAACCAGGCACCGCTCATCACCTGGCAAATACCATCCCTATGGTGAAGCATGGTGGTGGCAGCATCATGCTGTGGGGATGTTTTTCAACGGCAGGAACTGGGAGACTTGTCAGGATAGAGGGAAAGATGAATGGTGTACAGAGACATCCTGGATGAAAACCTGCTCCAGAGCGCTCAGGACCCCAAGCACACAGCTAAGATAACGAAGGATTGGTTTTAGGACAACTCTGTGAAAGTCCTTGAGTGGCCCAGCCAGAGCCCAGACTTGAACCCCATTGAGCATCTCTGGAAGGACCTGAAAATAGCTGTTCAGCGACGCTCCCCGTCTAACCTGACAGAGCTTGAGAGGATCTGCAGAGAAAAAGGGGGAAAATACCCCAAATTCAAGTGTGCCAAGCATCATTCCCAAAAAGTCTTAAGGCTGTAATTGCTTCCAAAGGTGCCTCAACTTAGTACTAAGTCAAGAGTGTGAATACTTATGTACATGTGTTTTTCCAGCTTCTTATTTTTTATAAATTAACAAAATATTTGAGAAAACGTTTTTCACTTCATCATTATGGGGTATTGTGTGTAGATTGATGAGGAAAAAAACGAATTTAATCCATTTTGAAATGAGGCTGTAACAAAACAAAATGTGGTAAAAGTGAAGGGGTGTGAATACTTTCCGAAGGCACTGTATCAGTATTAACACCAACAGCAGCAAAATATATATTTACAGCTTACAGCTGTTGAACAGCTTGTTTTTGATGAGAGCATTTTTATATAGACAGTGTATTATAGTATGTGGTATTTTTTACTTATACCAGCTCGGTGGCCTTGTGGTTAGAGTGTCCCCCTGAGACTGGGAGGACGGCCCCGGCTGGGTCATACCAAAGACTACCATGGAGACATGGGTAACTGGAGAATGGGTGTGGGTGATTGGTCTTTTGAAAATATATCATTGGGTAGAATTGTTCTCTCAACTTCTCCGGGTAGAATTGTTGCTCCGACTCAAGCGTGCATTAGACTCCTTGGTCCATGTTTCAAGACAGGACTGGGAGTGTACTTGTACATCAAGCTACCTCATGCTACAGAAACAGGTGTTTGTGCTCTCACCCAAAACATGACGTGACATAACATGACAAAACAAAACATCATGTTTTGGGTTCGTTTTCATTATTAAGCTATATAGGGAATATGGATGGATATAGGGAATGGATATTTAATAGCTGTTGGTACGACATTCCACATTTTGGTGGCAGCATAGTAGAATACATTCGCCATGTATGCCCACTCTAGAGTAGCAGTTAAACAGGTACATTCATGGGCACTGTTCCCCTGAGTATCTTAAAGACCAGACCCATTGCAAGTTGATATACTCTGTCTTCCACCTTGACCCATCCCAGCCTAGCCAAATTGAGTTGAGGTTAGGTGAGTTCTGGGTTTGAGCGGTATAGTAGTCTTATCAATTTGTTTTGAGAGGTCTGCAGTTTTGCAGTCTAGCCCTTTCAAAACAAGGTGAAGTTTAGCCAAGTTTCTCTGCAGAGATGATCAAACAGAGTCACATCCCTTATAGTGATGGCTGACAGGGGCAGTGAATACAGATCAGCTTTAATTGTGGTGGGTCTTACTGCCACTGTCTGTCAATCTGAGCCTTTGAATTGGCGAAAATTAGCTCTGTTCATTCTGTTAAATGATGTATCCAATTAAATGCGTTAGAATTCATGATCTTCAGTCAAGGTTAAATGAAAGCAGTTACTCCTGTCAGCAAGGTGATTAAACACTGCCTACATCAGCCACATTTTGTGCAAAAATTAAAATTTGGGCCTAAAGCATGAATCTTTATTCATTATCTGCAGTCCTGCTATATAAATGCCTGGCACATTCGCTCTTAATCAGTGATCACCGTGTTCATTTTAAGTCTCTCTTTAGTCTTTTCTAATAAAAGGGATCTCACTCCTCAAATTACAGTGTTTTACATATTCACGAGGATTGTGGCCAAATTATGTTCAAAGACCCTTTTCAGTAACAAAGATACCTTTCAAAAGCAGCGTTTCCTTTTTTCTTACAGGAAAAGAAAATGTTAAGGGTTTAAACATGCTACACTTTGGAGGTATAAAATGTTCACATGGATTTCCATTTCTTCAACTCCATGTGATTTAGCGTTCCATGGTAGTTTTTGACCGTCATTGAAGAGTTGCCCGGCCTATAAGATGAATGATGCACCAGGTTAATAATGAGTATATAATATGGTCTTGTAAGTAAGTTTTCCATGTCCCAGCTGTGATGAATGCGATGCGGTGGTAAAGAGCATGGTGACTAATGTGTATCATCCTGTGATCTGATCGTGGTGCCCTCTAGGGAGAAGGCCACTGTCTGCATTTCACACATGGCATGACATTAATACCCCAAGGTCCACCAGTCAGTCTGCTTGTTAAAGGATCATGCTGGTGACTTTGAGTGATTGATTTCTTCTATGTTTCCTCAGGCCGATCTAGATTGTTCTAGCGGACAGCGGTCCCCAAACCTTTTTGGCAATGCACCCCCTGTTACCTCCTGACCTAGCTCAGTCTCGCTGTATTTGGCCGAAAATGATATTTTTTTAAATATAGGGCAAATAATCACAGAATGTCACTGCACTGAGAGACAATTAATGCAGCTGTCTGCATATACTCCCACAGCTGCTGTATACATTTCCTGGATGTTGCCGTTTGTGTTAAATAACACCATAAATCCGCCATTACCCTTTTCATGTCATGCACCCCCTAGAGAGCGTCCGCACACCACAAGGGGTGCACGCACCAGCTTGGAACCCCTTTAATCCATAGCATGTGTTGATGGATAATATAATTAAATATCACATACACCGTTGCCTACTCCTATAGTGAAACTATACAGTACATATCCCACTGAAAGACTCATAAGATGAAAGATTGAAAGAAAGAAAGATTCCATGGAAGATTCTATGACTGTATTACTTCAAATTACTCCTCTTTGCTCTCACACGATAACTTTGGTGTGTGGTTACGACATTCCCTTGCAGTTAAGATTACAAATGTGACCCAGGGGGTGTCCGTGTTCAAATCCGATCCATGGTGTTCCTCTGACAGCTCTTCACAAATACACAATGGCATATTTTATGGCTTCTTTCCGATAACATTCCATGGTATGGCATATTTTTGTTGTTTGTTGTTGAACAGCTTGTTTTTGATGACAGCATTTTTATATTGACAGTGTATTATAGTATGTGGTATTTTTTACTTATACCAGCTCAGTGGCCTTGTGGTTAGAGTGTCCCCCCTGAGACTGGGAGGACGGCCCCGACTGGGTCATACCAAAGACTACCATGGAGACATGGGTAACTGGAGAATGGTTGTGGGTGATTGGTCTTTTGAAAATATATCATTGGGTAGAATTGTTCTCTCAACTTCTCTGGGTAGAATTGTTGCTCCGACTCAAGCGTGCATTAGACTCCTTGGTCCGTGTTTCAAGACGGGACTGGGAGTGTACTTGTACATCAAGCTACCTCATGCTACAGAAACAGGAGATAGGCCATGGCTCAGCAAGGCTTACTTACTTGTACAACATGATGTGATAAGAGTTCCGTGGATAATAAGATCCATGAAAGTTGCAACAAATAGCCTTTTCCCACCTACATTGCATAAGCTCTATGCACAGCAGCCATAGGGTATATATCTTTGGTCCGATGTCCGTCCGACACCCAATAGTCCGACATTACCGTGGTGTTACCTGTGATACTTATGAAGGGTCTGTTACATTCTGGTGCTGATATTGTGCATGTTGGCTCACTGGAAACACTCTGCTATGGCTCCAAATTGCCTTCGCATTTGAGTAAATCATCACGCCCCCTCACGACTTTCCCTATTGCGGGACTCTAGGGGACGAGGATTTACTATTCTGTCTATCGGGTTGCAACATGAACGGGCCCCTTCGTCGCGGTCTAAACTGTAGTTTATCCCCTACTACTAGTAGGAGGGGGCGTGGCCATTTACTCAAACGCAAAGGTGATTCGGCACTCTCGCCCCTTACGGGTCTCTGAGCTCCCGGTTTGAATGCTATCAACGCACTGAATGGGACATTATCATGTTTAATCAGACCATTCAAAGGTCCCAGTAGCTGTCTACTGATCTAACAAGGTCTTACTAGGGGCAGCAGTGGCCGAATGGTTTGCGGAGTGGTCTTGATACCGGAAGGTCGCCATTTCGCACGTTAAAATTACCACCGCTGAAGTGCCCTTGAGCAAGGCATTGAACCCTTACCATGAAATGTTCTATGAGCAGGGTGTGGCTGTAAACAAGCATCTCGAGCTTAGTCCACTTCCCTGGGTAAACAAAGAACTTTGCTTTTTGCTTTGCTTTGCAGTAGGTGCATTATGTGCATTGATCACAGCTACTGTTTGGGGAGGGAGTCTTAACCGACATACATGGCCGGTTAAGACTCACCCGTGGCTTCGCTTTAGCTCGCTTGGTGGTGGCACTCGTTGTTCAAGTTTGCTTGAGACGGCGCCCCTCCATCACTGTCAAAACAGTAGCAAAAAGCAGTGAGATCAATGCATAGATCTTGGTAGGTCAGTAGACGGCTACTGAGACCATTCAATGGCCTGATTAAACGTGATAATGTCCCATTCAGTGCATTGATAGCATTTGAACCGGGTGCTCTGAGAGTGTACGAATGGAACATTTGTATTGAGTTATGGGTGTCCTTGAAACTAAGTTTGTTAAAGCTATAGTCTTCCCGGAATAGGGATAATAAGGTTAATGCGGTTAAAATGCCTAAAATGCAAAACAAAAATAATAATAACAATACGAAGCTAGTGTTTCAACATGAGACCCTATAGCTATCTACAAATAGGAACATATGCCACATGGTGAAGATGCATGTTTGGATGACTGCCAAATGTGTAAGCTAGTCTCACTCAGGGGTTCATCATGAATAAATAACGCTGTTTTCGAGCTACTGCTCCGGCACAAAACTCCCAGTGTTGAGACCATTTAAGCTCTAGAAGGGGCCAAACATCAGCAGTTGGTCTCTTTTAAACAAGTCTGAGAAAAGTAGAAAAATAAATAAAGCCGCCGGCGCTCTCTTTTAATGTATTCAATTAACTAGGGTCCCTCTAGAGAACTCCAGTGCACACTTGGATAAAGAGACAGCATATCGCCTGGAGATGAATACACTGAATGCGCTCATTCTGAAGACCATGATTGGAAATCTTCCTCAACAGGTTCTTACTTAATTAAACTTCCCTTCATATGACTTTCGGGCGCCTCCGACAGAAAATTGGGAGAGTCACATTCAAAGCCTGGGAAACTTTGTCTGCTAGTGCATTTTGTTTATGCGGGCCATTCAGGAACATGTAGGGGCTCTGATAACTTCCACCATCGCAGAGGAAAGCAAAGAGAGCTCACAAGCACCGAACAGTATATTTAAAACAAAACTGATTCAATCATTCCCAATTATGCTATGAAATTAGAGAAATTCTGGAGCTGTCAAGTCTGAGTGGGAAGGATAATCATCTGACAGGCATTACTGCTCCTATAATGGCATTTAGCAACATTCATATACTGCATGAACATATTGCGCTTGTCTGCGAGAAAAAAATAGAATACAGTATACTAAAATCTACGGAACATATGATACAAAATCCACTGTGCTTATTAAATATAGTGAACATTGTAACATTCACCATGTTCTTGGTTGAATGAAGTCTTGAATGAAATCTAATTATCTAAAATATGTCCAGGGAGAATCCATTTAGCATCCCTTTGTAGCTCATACTATTTTCCCTCCAGTCCCATTATGTAGCAAAGCCCCAACAGAATGTCATATCTATTCAAATCAATCTCTCATTACATCGCCTACATCCACTCTTTACTGCATTTTCCCCCCATAACAAATCAACTTAATCAAGCTCATTAAGTGTCATTATTAGCTATTTATTGTTATCTTTCTCAATGCACTTCTGACAGGCCGATCCCGCCCACCCGCGTCCCCCCTGACACCAGGGCCTTTGCTTGTCACAATGGCTCGGCACTCGGTTCTAATTGGCCCTCATTGTGTTGAGCTCTGATAAAAGAAAAGGAATATGACATCGCTCAGCTCCAAAAGTTTCACGTCTCCATTGTACATCTGTGATGAGCCACTCTTCATGGCCTTAACTATTGAAATATATCAGTTGTCAGTTATCAAATAAATATGCTCTCAATCATTTTTTTATACTCAAGGATATGTTGCCAACAACTTAAAAAGAGTTCAGAGAGTAGATGCCCCCAGGAGCAGTTAGTTGAGTTATAGGTTCCTCTTGTGCTAAAATCTAGTGTTGAACACAGCGGATGTCTCTAAATGCTGCATGGCGAATGCATTTCCAGAGCTGTCAAAATGATAGACAGTGGAGCTAGGAATTCCAACTGCAGCAGCGTGCCTCTACCTGCATACAAAGGCCTGCGGGATAGGAGGCAAGTGTGGAGTGACAGAGAAAACGGGGGGAGAGAGAGAGAGAGTGTGTGTGCATTTGTGCGTGCGTGTGTAAGAGAGAGAGACCATAGTGTGTGGGGGACTGGGGGTGGTCGTGGGGGGGACAGAGGTGGGATGGAGGATATGGGAAGTTTGTCCCATTGCAGGAGTTATTAAGTTTGCCACTTGGTCACACTTGGTCACACTTGGGTTCTCGTCCCTCATTCATAATAGATGCTAATCTGTTCAGGGCTGACTGATGACAGAGCTTCCTACCCTTCATTGAATTAGTCCTGAGCTTTATCAAAGGACCTGCCTGCTAATTAGACTCATTTCCTCCAGCATGAATTATTTATTTCCATTGTAACTGATCATATGTGATTGTGGCGCATCCCGCTGCACCCATGCAGTTTTCACACAGATGCGCATGGCAAGGCAAGTTTGCAAAACTCTCAAACTCTTAGTATTAATAAGTATGCAATTTAATGGGAAAAGGGGTTTTCTATGCATGTGAACAAGTTATACTCCTGTTTTCACAATAACATCATGCCATTTTATCTTATGCCAACATATAACTACGCAGACCTGTGCATTTATAACAAAAAATATGGAAAAGACCATATAATGACAAATTCACAACATGAATAAAATTAGGAAAGATAATAAATACATATACAGTATAGATACTCTACTAACTAATATTAGGGTTACCGTTTATGGATATATTCCTTTGGTTCTGTTTTCCACATCAAAACAACTCACTAATTACTTAATTAATCTACTAGTTAAGCAATTTCAGGTAGAAAAAATTAATCAACTTGTGCTTAATTACATTACTATCTGGAAGGCAGTAATATGCAGAGTGAGAAAAAAAAAGTATAGCAACGTGAGGGAATTGCTAATTAGTCAGATATTTTGTTCGCATTACCAAATAGCACATCAAGCCCTCAAAACAGAGAGGAGGCCAAAGATTGTGGGTTGTTCCAGACAGAGTCAAAACAAACACAAATGCACAGATAAATGATAAATGGGTCAGTGACAAAATGGGTTTGGAAAGATGACAAAATTAATCTTTTAAAGAAATCGTATTGAATGAATCGGGTTTGTTCAAATAAAATGTTGTCGTCATGTGGGTTTCACGTGAAAAGACAGTGTTTGCACAAAATTACAGATTGGGTTTGAAAATGTCAAATGGTCTACGGTTAAGAAATGTTACATAATTGTATCCACGTAAAGTAAATGAAAGTGTAACTTTATTTTAAAATATCAAATAAAAATATTTTTTATTAGCATTATCTCTAGATGTTTTCTAAATAATATTTGAAAAAAATCATGTAAAAATGTGTTAAAAACATTTTATTTCACTGCAATCCTGCATATTATCATATTCTTATGAAAATTATTGGTTACGCCAGTTACACCACAATGTTGTTTCTACAGTAAAATATTTGCTGAAGAAAGTAACACTGAAATTCAAACATGAGTGTCAAGAAGGTCAAATGAACTGTGTGTGTGTGTGTGTGTGTGTGTGTGTGTGTGTGTGTGTGTGTGTGTGTGTGTGTGTGTGTGTGTGTGTGTGTAAGATATAGAGAGAGATGGGTGCAGGGAAAGAGTTCGTAATCAAAACCATATCATATAAAATATATCAGACTCCAGTCAAGTTATTGAAACATCTAAATTATATGGCCATATCAATCCCGTTTGTGATATCTACTACAATGAGTTTGAAACTCAAATTGGTTATGTCATCCACATACAATGTCGGTGTTGTCGCTCGGCCAATCAGGGATTGTGTATTTTAGGTGTGTCGCTTGGCCAATCAGAGTGCTGCGTATGTCAGTGGCCAATTGGATTGGCTCCGTATGTTGGTGCCGTCGCTCGGCCAATCAGGGATTGACTGATGACGTAACTATGTATGTTTATGTAAAATCGGTGGTTCCTGATTCTCACCAAAAATACACAATCCCTGATTGGCCGAGAGAGTCACCGCAATACACAGCCGAAAACACTACTCGCGCTCTGCTCGCACAAGTAATTAGAATGAAGCTAATTGATGGTTACAGCCCTAGTATAAAACAGGCTTTAGCTGCAAAGAGAGACAGACTGTATGATGACCAGCGTTCCTCACCATTCTGCCTTTGAGACGCCTTTCTTTCCGGTGCTATACAGTAGCTATATGGTGAGTCACCTCCCCTCCTGCGCAGCCCAACCTTTATTAGCTCTCTGCCCATTAAAGCTGACCTGAGCGCTCATTCTGCATGGAGACACTTAATTGCACGCTGCCGTGGTGGCGGTCCTCTATTGGATAATAAGTGCTTGTTCCAGGAGAATCTATGCATGAACTGTATATGAACTGCAAAAACTTTCCCTGTCCCTCCCCACCACCTCCATGACCACCATCAAAGCCCCACACCCATTCTGCTCATTATTTTAATCATCTTCTAAATGATGCTCCTTGAATTAAACTCATGCATGTGCTTTCTAAAAAATATTAGCCATGTGTAACTTTCCAAATATGAATTAAAGATTAAACCATTCCTTATTCATACATTATATTTATATTTTTAAAGTTTTTTCTTATTCTACTTTTCTAAAGTATAATCGCATTTAGGTATATAAACACTCCTATAAAACACTCCTTGGCCTAAAAACAGCCATAGCCGATGAAGCATGATGAGCATGATGAGGTCAGCACATTTGGGCAAGTGTTTTTCATGCAAAACTAATGCTTGGAATGGATTCAGAATCATGAAACCCCCTAGTTTGACATGTCACATGCTACTTAAAGTATGATGAAATTTGGAAAATGTTGCCTTATATTTGCCATTATTCTATGGTGTGGTATACAAAAATGGCTGGCCATAACCTTTTTCGCGATATTTCTGGCAGAGCAGTTGTCTCATTCTGTGGAACTTAATGACCAAGTGAATAGGAAAAACACAAATAAAACGTATGTCATGACATCACAGGTTAATCTCTATTCCTTGAGCTTTTGGGCCTGTGGCTCCCCGGCTAGTATCCTTGAAGAGACATAGACAACGTAACATACCTCATACCTTCAGTGTAAAGTCATGGCTTCTTATCTAAACAAGAAATTTCAGCTTTTGTGTGAAGCTCAGAATTAATTTTGTGATTTGTATCTCAAAATATGTAATTAAATTAGTAGCTGTTTTTTTGTTATTTTACTCTTGCACCCTATACAGGATAGAAATGCCTTTGATTGATTGTATACAGAGGGTACGGTATACAGGTTTTTAAAAGAATAACACAAAAAGCTGTAGAGGCTTGTTTCGATTGTGGTCCCATGTATTCAATTCATAAAATAAATAAAAAAGTGGTGAGTTTGTGTGGATAATTGTTTTCTCCAGGGACTGGTTAGGACTATGCCGTCTGTAATGGGAGTTGTCTATTTTATCCCTTGTTTGCCAGTGTTTCCCTCAGCATCGCTAGGTCAAACCCCAGACATGGTGGTCACTGATATATTCCATCAGAGAGCAATGGATACCCTAAAGTAATTATTGTAGCATCCTGAAATTTAGTTTTTTGTTCTCTTTATGATTTCCCTTGGTATTTCTTTTCAAATGGAGGACAATGCGTGCAATTATTACATTTTTTGTTTGTTTTCCATCATCAGTCAGAATACAGATTATAAACCATGCCTATCCATAAACCCTTTTCTGAACTGTAACGTTACTGGAGGTAGCTAAAAAAGCAAGGTCATTGCTGAAACAAAACAGGTCACATTTTTTGTATTCACTTTGTTTTTGAAAGGGGATTCATGTTGCATGGCGTGAGTCCATGCATAATTGAGAGCAGTGCAATTCATCTGAAAAAACTATCTCTAGATTCTGCCAAGTTGCTTAAATGAGATAAACAGATGTTTGCTGGATATGGAAAACATGGTTGTTTCAATAACTCATGGTACCTTTGCAAGAAATTAGCTAATAAATATGTGCAATGGGAGGCACAGCAAACTGCCTAGAAATTATTTCTTCATGGCTGTTATGATGAGAAATGTATCTCTTCACAGTTTGGTTCAGCATTGGTTTGCACAGACAATTTAACATAGGCCTATGTGTTTATTCTTGGAGGCTGTGAGTGGGTAAAGAAATGTAGAATGCTGCATGCATCTACTAGAAAATTGAGTCTTGATTTACTATTTAGCATTAACCCCAAGCCGGGGGCATATGTTAGTCCGACGTACAAATAGGCTGACATATGTGGCCGGTAAAGACTCACTCATGGCTCCGACATACGTGGCTGGTTAAGACTCCCCGTGGCTCCGACATACGTCCGTGTCGGACTGTTAGGACGTCGGACCAAAGCTATGCTATTCTAGTTTGAGACTCTTTGCAAATAGTGACTGACTAACTTCCGCTAAGCTCCTCAGCGCTAAGCTATGCCTGGTTACTTCCTACTGTGTCGTATAGCAAACTCTAGAGATGAATGTCAATCTGTAATGTAATCGCTGTCAAACTTTGACAACACTCTGCTCATCATGGTGAAGTGTAATGAGCTGGAAGGGGGCACAGGTCATCAGATCTCTGAATAGGCCTCATCAGTGAGGGTGAGGGTTCACATTCTCATATTAGTTATACATGGAGTCACCCTGCACAACCCAAGGCAAATAAGCCGCTTAAAGCAATTCTTTGCAATCACCAGATGTGGTGTTCATTATAAAATATATTTTCCCCTAACCCTACATAATTTCCTATTGTTTGTGGGAATAGGCTACCCACACAAAAGAGCATTTTAGTGTTATTGTTGAGTGCGGGGCATTTGTTTAAGACTTTTAAAGTCTGATTAAACTTTGAAACTGAGAGCTGAGTCTGAGTCTTATTATGCCTTGACCCTGGCTGGGTGAGAGGGATAATGGGTACTTCTTGAGCAGACTTTCTATTGGGCTGATTTGTAAATACAAGCTTTTGAAATGTAATGAATATTTAAGAGCTGCATCTAATGTTGCTTTTGTAACCACTTGAATTTCCCAAACACACAAAAAGACAAAAAGAAATATTTATATTACTACAGGTAGTTCTTCTGACCAAGCAATTGGTTGAAATTGGCTATCCAGCCGTGTTGAAATGAGCATGACAGCACGCCTGGCCATTAGAATGGATTAATCACATTAGAAATATCATCAGTTGTGCTGATTAGTGATTAGACTGAGTTTTGTCAGAGCAGCAGCATTATTGGCTTAGGAATGGAACAAAAAGGGCAGGTCTACGCTCCTGTATTTTAATCAGTTATTATGGTGGTACTTGGAGAGAATGGAGAGCCAAATATTTTCTGAGGTGGTACTTCAGTAGGCCTATAAAAAGGTTGGGAACCAATGGTCTACACCATGGTTCCCAAACGTTTTAGCTCAAGACCCAAAAGATACAATTGGTGTGAATTGTTTGGGGGAGGAGTATTTTATTTTTTAAAGAAATTATGAAAATCATGCTTTTCGACAACATACGGTACTATAGGGCTAGTATCTCATGGTTTTCCAAAACTTTAACCACTTTCTAAAAGGTCTGACAAAATCGTGACCTATACACCATTCGATTCGGTGTGCTCGTATAGCACTGAATTGAAAATACAAATTTTGAACCATTTGACCGTCAGCATACAACTACTGGTAGTATACTACTAGTATACTATACTCCTAGGAAACCAAAAAAAGTAACTCAATGTAGCTCAGCTACTTTTTCTATGTAGCTGTAGCTTTTCAAGCTACATTTCTCCAGGGGCAGAAATGTAACTTGATCAAGCTACTGCCATGGTGAGCTACTTGTAGCTGTACAAGCTACGCTTTTGAAGCAGCTGACCCAACACTGTAATTATTATTTTTTCCAAATTATCTTGGAATTCATGAATCATGAATCATAACTTCACAGACCCACCATCCATCCAGGCTATGGGATACATGTCTGCGAGGCTATGGACTATGGAGTGCAACTAGCTAATCAGCTGCAAGCTGTCCGTCACAATTATGTGATCTACAGTAGTAGAAATGGCTCCGTACTCTCTGCTACAAGCAGGCAAACTGGCCTCGTAGTTGATACTCTATGCATGTAAATAATATTATTCAGCAAATTCCTTACATCAGCGTTGTATGTGTGAAGTAATTTTGTTATTATTGGAGAACATTATAAAGATTGCTGTGTCTGCGTCTGTACACAGTGCTTAATTGTCTTAGGCCTCATTCACACGTACCAAACACCAAACAATGTTTGGTCTTTTTTTCTTTCTTTTTTTGGGCCACCACAATGCTTTTCCAATGGGAGTCACATGGTTTGATCAAACATTTGTGTTTGATTGCTGATTGCTCCCCCCCTCATCAAACAAAAATGTTTGGTCAAACCATGTGACTCCCATTGAAAATGAATTGGAGCAGCAATCAAACAGCAATCAGACATCGCACACGGACCGAACATTTGTTGTGTAGGTGTGTACGAAGCCTTAGATTGACACACACACAGAGAGAGAGAGAGAGAGAGAGAGAGAGAAAAAGAGAGACGAAGGAGGTTGGCTGGCAAACTAGAGTTCTCAACAGGCCCGAAAATTAAGGCCTGTTCTGACATTCCATATGTTGATCTGACCTCATCAACCCAGTACACTCAAGGCACGCTCCATATATGGCCAGTGCATGCAACCTTGCCTTGTATTTAGTATTCAAGTGCCCGTTCCCGAGAGAGACAGCAAAACAGAGAGACAGCTAGAGAGAGCAAGAGAGAGCGCAAGAGAGACAGAGGGAATAGGGTGGGGGGAAAGAGAGAGAGATCTTGTGTTGTTGTCCATACAATTATACATATTTGCATTATCAACTACACAGCATGAATGTGTTTCATAAGAATAGCTGACAAACAATATGGCATAGGCCCTTGAGTCAATGCTTCACTATTAAAGATGAAAAGATCAATAGTTACTCATTTACAAATGTGTTTTGTTGCCCAATTACTTATTAGTTAATTGATTTCAGCAGCCTTATGGGACCTGTATAAAGAGGATAATCAATTGAGTGCCAGGTTAAGTGACTGCATATAACAGATCATATTGTGGTCTGCCAATACAACATAACAAAAGGCAATATTGTCAGTGCCGTAATAGAGCTGAACAGCACCACCGCTACATAACACCCTTCCATAACGGACTGAACAACAGAGCCATGTTATCTCCCGAGGAAGCAGGAGGTGAGGTGGAATAAATTCCCCTGGTAAATGTTATTACAAACAATATGCCTTCATGAAGAACAGGAGAAGAGGAAGAGCAATCTGCACTGACTGACCCTTCGGCAAAACGTTTATCAGCTTGAAATGCTATTTCATGCATTAATACTCCACAAACCGCAACCCCCTCCCCCCCACTGCCTTACATTTTTCAGTACAAAAGACCTCCGATTTATGATTACCAGTCAACTAAACAATACCCTGTGGCCCCTGCCAGTACACCACTTTCTTCTCGCTCCCTCACTCAGAGCCAGTCTCGGGGCCCCTGCAGTTTTGGGGACAGGGCTGTCAGGATAATGTGATGAAGGTGGATGCAGGCTGAGAGAATCTAAATCGTGGCTGAGGGATGACGTTCTTTGATTTTTAACCATTACAGAGTTTTCATAGAGCTGCAGTCAATTTATTTTATTTATTCTAATGAAGAGCATTAGGAGTGCCGTAGTGTGCCGCAGCGCACATTGATCGCCTCGTTAATCACACTTTGCAGACACCCGCAAATCAAGTTCTAACAGCAAGCACTGAATCAAGGGCAATGAAGCGTGAGCTCCTTCACAATTTATGATCTTTCAAATTGCATCTTTTCAACCATTAAATTGCAAGATACCATAAATTTTTATCCTCTCTACTTTAGTCCTGGTATTGATTCTGTCGTGTGAAAAATAGAATAGTAGTAAATTCAGGCAGTTGGACTAAATTTAAGCCTTGTCTTCAGAAAAGAAACTGAATGGCACAGGAAAGGTTGTTAATTTGCCATTGAGAACAAATATGAGGAGTGGTAAAATGTCAAAGTCCCAATGGAGGCTTAAAGATATCACTCAGATGGGTTGCAGTCCTCTGCAACCTTGACATCTTTTACCTCAATAGCCCTGAAATGCCACTGCACCTTCAGTGTCTTTTATATGCCACTTTTAAAGATTAGGTACCTGATGTAGGCTACTGCAGAATTTGAATTAAGTTCTATGTGAAAATGACTTCATCCACATTTCACATGTCAGTCCTACATACAGTATAGGATCCAAATAACATTGAAAGAAAACATGTATATCTATCATCATCATCTATGGGACATAACTTTACCTACTATGTATTTTTTGCAAAAGTTCAGCCTCAATTGTTGTCATAAAAGGAAGAAAGAAAAAGAGAGAAAATTCATAAACTCAGAACTTAGATCTTACATTACAAGTGGTTCTTACCTGCCCCATACTGTTCTCTGGAATTGACGCAATTATTCCTAGATTACATTTTACCAAGCTGCAAGGAACGCACTTGTCAAACAATATAGTCAGATTAGCTCTTTGTGATTGAGCATGTTGAGTAGCCTATCTATATCCAGCTCATTACATACCGGTACCAAAGAAAAGAAACAAAAGTGCTGCAAGAGTCTCAATTAATGCTATGAAAGGTATAAGTGACAAAGCCAGTCTGTGGGTTCCAAAAGTAGAAAGCATTAACCTCTTCACATTGGTGAAGGGAACAACACTTAAGTTGTGATTGAAAAAGAATGCATGCTGTTACAGGTGGCTGGAAAACAACAATGCCTACAAGATTGTCAGACCCTGGTGCAGTGAAGTTTCATTCCTCCTCCTCAACACACCTATCTGTGTATTTGTGAGTTGTGTGTTTCTGCCTCATCTGTTAGCATGTGACAATGTTGAATGAGTGTGTGTGTGCGCCTTATTACTGTTTTATTGTCTAAGAAGGACAATATGATTCAGGAACGGGAAGACTTGCATTTACTGTAGACAATCTTCTACTTTCAATTAAAGTAGAAGATAAACAAAAAGTTCAGTCCTGTAGAAAAACAAACAAATAAACCAAAAAATTAATGATGAAATGACGATGAAATTATGGAATGTCACATAGCCATAACGAAGGACATGTGTCTAAATCCATAAGGTGTCCTCTACTAACAAACGCCCCAGTTAACTGTTCCAGAAAAGAGGGTCACATTAACCATATGCCGCTGTGCTACAGTACCCAAATTGCTCTCAAAGGTGGGTACTAAAACCGCAGCAGCATGGCCGACCTGTGCTGCTCCACTCACTTCCACAGGAGGTCCTGCCCAGCCCAAAGGACACGCATTGATTCTGGGCCCTGATAGCGGTAACGCTGGTCGGGCAGAGAGATGCTTCGGACACCCTGTCCCTCCCCAAGGGACGCCAAATCAGCAGAGGAAATTACACGTAAGGAAAACAAACCATAATAAAAGGCATAAAAGCCCACAAACATTGGATTGATCAGACGATTACAACCCATCTGGCTTGTTAAACTCAATCTGCCATTGTGTGCACGCAGACAGGTTGGTTCCTGTGCAGAGAGAAAGACAACCAGGTGCTAGCCAGAGACGCATAAGTCAGTAAAGTTAAAAAAGTAAAAGGTACTCCTGGATCAGACTGGATAAGACATCAGATAGAAAATGTGAGACCCGGGCACACAGACCAGGCGAGAACGCAGCAATGCTTGACAACACAGAACTGAAGACACTATAGGATCCCACAGACCAACAATTCAGTCAGTGAGTGTAAAAGTTCAAATTATTCTCATAATCTATCTCTAAAGTATGGTAAGTTAATTACGTACATGCTTTTGCCCGGACAAACCGGGGTAGGCACTAGGCAAGGGTTGATGCAGTCGTGCTCGAGATTGGAAAACAAGGTAAATGCTGGGTGAACACTTAAAATGGCCAACAATGTAAACAAGCTTCGGCTTTTTTGTGATTCTATTTTGGCACTTTTAATGGGGTACTGTGCTTTTAATTGTTGCCAATAAAGTATTCTATTCTACATACATTCATATCCATAGCCTTTTTTATTACCAATTTATACTCTGTCATACTTTGTTGTACATCAAAGGGCAAAAATAGCCATTCTACAAGCTCCCAACATGTCGCACATATATACATATTTAACTTTTTGGGGGGATTTCCCAACACTGTGGTGAGAGAGTAGGCTGAAAAGATGGCAGTACATGGCTGACTGCCAGGCTCACCATTATACAGCCATTCTGTACTCTGTCGAAGTTAGCAATTTCATGCTAATTTTTTTGTTCCTTTGTACCCAGATACAACAACAGAGTTCCTATGGCAGTGAAGTTGTTCATGGTGAACGTTCAGCGTGGAATTGCCCTTTTTCTTGTGCTTTTTGGTCACCTGCCACATCAGCCCTCGGGATGAGACTCTACGGCCTCAGCTTGTGACAACTGAAATAGATAACTGGGCCAACACAGACTCTTGGGGGGGGGGGGGGGGGGGCAAGAAAGGTTTGACAACTTAGCGTAGCGAATGACGAAATGTTGTCTGACAAGCTTTCATGGGATGGATGAGCTCCAGCAGATTATAGAGATCTTTATCTTTTCATAAAATGAGTGCAGCATTTACGTGCCAATGACTGAAGAATACAATCTGAACTGTAAAGTGTGTCAACAGCCATTACAAGGAACTGTAAGGCCAGTAATGGTGAGAGTAATTGTGTGATGACAGTTTCATTGCACACTGACGTTCTCCAGGGCATTGTCATCATCACTGACAGGTGATACAGCACCACTGGGATGGGTATATCTTACAGGTTTTGCCTCTGTAAACACACTACACATACAGAGGCGTGATCTCCAAGTACAACAATACAATTACCTAAAAATCTAAAGATGTCTGTGGCTCACTATAAGCAGCAGGAAATGCCCTGACTTTGGAAATACATTACAAAGGTAATTGCTCCGTTAAAATTACCTTGTCTAAGGTAATTTGCTCGACCAGGCTTCTGAGATATGCATGTCGATTTACCACTTCATGATTATCCTGGAGGCTGAAATCAAGGCGTTTAAATGTGATAGAACATAGAACAATGAAATTGACATAAACATCTTATTGGAGACAATCAATGTTTCACACTGAAGGTTGGTACAGCCACCCAGGGTGTGTATAGGGAAGTTTGGAGGGGGCTGGAAGCAATGTGTTTTAAAGTGGGCACTGAGGTGCTTTTGGGGGGTCATACCCTACCCCCTTAGATAGCATTTCTGTAGACTTAGATAGCATTTGATACAGACTTATAGCATGTTATGTAGACAGCACTATAATTGCATTGTATGTAGTCATAGCACGTCATAGTACATTAGCATAGTATAGTATATATGTATAGTTTATATGTATAGTTTCATTATATAGATATTCCACTGTTACATTCTTAGCTTACTCATGTTTCATGATAAATGCTTTTCATGTGATGTATATGTATTCCCATGCTTTTTTGTTCTTGCTTAATGTAAATCGCTCTGGATTAAGAGCGTCTGTTAAATGCCTAAATTGTAAATTGTAAATTGATACTGAAACATGCGTCAAAAGAGTGCAAAGGTTATTTAAACAAGCATTACAAATCCCACTATATAATATAATAAGAATATGTATATGGTCTCTAGTTTTACTTCTCTTAAGGTCCCGTTTCAGGGCTTCTCTTGTCATATATCTCAGAAAATGCCTCCCATGTCTGTGAGCTGATGAGGATCACCTACATTCATCTGAAAGGTGATTTCCGAACGAGAATTGTTCTCTGAACTCATGCTGCTTGAGCCGAGAGCACATTTTTCCAGAATGTTAACAAACATGTAATTTCCATAAACACGTCCAGTAATTGACAGCTTGATTTGGGCTCTGCCAGAGAGCTGACAGACAGTGCTTGGCTGTTTTAATGCAAACGGCAGGATCTCACCATGCCATAATGAGCTTCTCTGGGCCTTTGTGTGGAGTAGGGTAGGCCACAAACATAGGCATAATCTCATTAAAAACATCTAACATTCTTTATCTTATGATGAGATTAATGCATTAAAACATTAGCCTATTTGTAGCCATTATAAAGTGAACAAACCAAAGTCAAATCTCAGCACAGCTAAAATGTAACTCGGTGTACAGTACCAAACACAGCATGGTTATTCAAAATGAATTCACTGTATAAAACCCTTACTAAGCAAAATTCTAAGAACTAGATGTAAGCACAAGTGATTAGACTTGCTGGGCATTTCTGCCTAAGAACTAAGATAGTCTACTTGGGGGACCACTCAAGTCAGGAACGATGTACAGTAAGTTGGGAGTGCATGCCCCACTCAGTTATGCAATATACGTTGTACCAATTGTACCAGAGTAGGCTACTCGCCGTACATGTAATTAGAGTACAGTACCCAATGCGGCACCCCTTAGCACAGCACTAATAACTAGAAAAAGTGCCCTTCTGGGCACAGGTCTCCACCAGGTTATCCACAGATCCGTGCAGTTAGAGGTAAAACACTTTTCGGCCAGTTATAGCGCCACCTTGAGGTTGAGTTGAAATTGTTCATGTGGCATTTTGTCCTCGGCCTAGTGGGAATGTGGGTGCACAATTTCACGGAAATCACGCGATGTGTTCATGATTTGCAGCATTTTGTTTGAAACTGAGCACTCCTGTGAACTTTGTAAGCCAATCTTAACCAATCAGGATGGAGTGTGAGAAATCTGAAAGACCGGTTTGTTTGAATGGCTCTAGAGAGACTGTGTACCAATTTGCGTGATGTTTGGACAAAATCTGTAGGTGTGCTGTGCAAAAACTTGTTTTGCACAAAGCGGCCTCCTGGTGGCGCTATAACAGGCCGTTCTGGAAGGTTTGGGGCAGAGGTTCATCGTTGGCATCCAGGGAGTGTGTGTGCAAAATGTGGCATCGACCGGGTTAACGGTGGCCGAGATTAGCTGCTAACGGACGGACACACACACACACACACACACACACACACGGACGGACGGACGGAGTGCAAAACATACTCTCTCCCCATGCCTTCGGCCTGGTGGAGACAATAATATTAGATTGCCTATTACAAAGCACTGGCTTACTGGCTCTGCCCTGCACTACCACATATACAGGAGCAGTGGCACAAACGTTACGCAAAGCTTTGCCAATCCATGAAGCCGGTGGGTGGGGTTAACAATACGGGGATCCTGGTGCCCGAATGCACAAAGATTTGGTGCGTCCTCCACTGTCCACAGACCCTAGGACAGACATTCATCCCACTCAGGACAGCAGTGCTGCACTCCTCGGATCATCAGTGACCCTGCCGACACACACCAAGTTTGAAGTCAAACGGTAGGAGGGTGTCAGAGTTATGCTCATACAGAAACACAAACACACACACACAAAGACAAAAATAGTTTTCTGCAATTTATACATAGATAAATACATACATAAACACTGATGTCCTCTAAATGTCAACCATTTCATCTATTTTTAGACACTAGGCCTATAAGTTACAACACTACTCAAGTCATTCTCACTCACTCCCATGATGACCTAGGGGGCCTAGGGGGCCGTAGTGGTGTCATGGTGGATGCTTGTCTTGGGCAGTCAGGGAGTTCCAGCACTCTCGATCTTCAATGTCAGCTGCACATTCGGGCCTGTTCTGTGTGCAAAGAGCTATGGTTCGAAAGCAGTAGGTGGACGAGGGTGCACACAAGAGGAGAAAATAGACTGATAAATCTGTATTGAACAGTGTGTGGAGGATGTTAATACATATTAATGGTGACAGGAGTATTTGCAAGTGAATACACTGGCAAAGGGGATTAAACATAACTCTCCATAGAAGGGGAGGTATCATCACTCCCATTCTGGCGTGGGACTTGGACTTATCAGATCCAGCCCCATGCGCATTGCCAACACTAAGCCCTTATCTCTCCACTGGGCCTCTCCGGAGAGTTTACAATTTCCTGCTTCGCTGGAGCCTGAGCTCAGCTTGTTACCAGCACAAAGGCTGAGAGGTGGTCTGGTTGAGAGCACAAAGCCGTCCTCACCTCTGGACGGACACATTTCCCTCCGATAACAGATGACTTGTTGGACAGCAGCTACTAGATGTGTCCCTACATCAGTATGACCGTCATTCACCACCTTCACACTGGCATTCACAACAAAGTTAAAGTTGGTAGAATACACAATATACCGATGTGGCTTCAGTACTCAGGACTCTGATTAATGAGATCTGTCAGAGGGACTCTTCCCTGTTCTGTCCAAGGCACTGCTGCTCTCTTAAGGCCTCATGCAGAGCTATGGTTCTGTATGAGGCCTTCTGTGTTCTGTCTGTGTTTCATGGCCGCCTCAATGCTTTTCCAATGGAAGTCACCTGGTTTGACCAAACATTCGTGTATTCCCCCCCCCCCCCCCCCCCCCATCAAACACAAGTGTTTGGACACGCACGCACGCACGCATGCACGCACGCACGCATGCACGCACGCACGCACGCACGCACGCACGCACGCACGCACGCACACACACACACACACACACACACACACACACACACACACACACACACACACACACACACACACACACACACACACACACACACTATGTCATTTCTTATTGAATTTTTTGCTGACAAGAACACCTTGGATTAGTGCTTGGTGCATACAAAATGTTCCTACAGTATGTCTACCATTAATTACCATTACCATTACCACATGCAGTCTGTTTCAACAGACAAGCATGCTCTAGCATTGTTTTCTAGTGCACTGTGAAATTCTATTTTCAGTTTTACTTGGTGCAGTAATTATCTGCATTGTTGGTGAGAATAAAGAAAATAAGTGCATGAATATGTGCCGGTCAATTGGATTCTGTCAGTTCAAGCAGAATTGGGTACACAAGCGAGCAGTTTGCCAGCTTGTAATAACGATGGTATTTTTTGCATGGAACAATTTCCCTTCTAAACAGCTCATCAACAGCAGAGAGAGTCTGTCACCCATGTTACGGAGTGACATGTCTTCCGCATCTCTGTCTGTTATTAACATGTCTCTTACGACAAGCTCAATTATCTGACACTGCCCGTAATTTTCATTCCTTTTTCTGGCACAATGTAAAGTTCCTCTCCTTTATCTTCGAAGCTGGTCGTTTTTTATCTAGAAAACACTGATATAAGACATGATGTGTGGGAGGAGACGGAGAATGCTGGGCAGAAGAACATCTGCAGAGTGAAGCAGATACAGGCAGCCGGTAATCCCTAACTTTTGTCAATATCTTAGATGGGCCTTCCATTTAAGGGGTTTGATGCGAAAATCATTGACACAAGATTATTAATTATGACACTCTCCTCGGGAGATGGTGAGTTCAAGCCCCACTAAAGTCTTTACTTTCAAGACCAATTCCAGAAGAATAAAACAAACAAAAAAGCTGTGTGAATTGTCTGGAACCAGTGGCTCACTGTGTTAGAACGCTGCCACATGTTCGGGAGATGGTGAGTTCAAGCCCCACTCAAGTCATTACTTTCAAGACCGATTTACAGAAGAACAAAACAAACAAAAAAGAAGTGTGAATTGTCTGGAACCAGTGGCTCACTGTGTTAGAACGCTGCCACATGATCGGGAGATGGTGAGTTCAAGCCCCACTCAAGTATTTACTTTCAAGACCAATTTACAGAAGAACAAAACAAACAAAAAAGCAGTGTGAATTGTCTGGAACCAGTGGCTCAGTGGGTAACAAGACTACTCGCCCCGTTTCTGTTTTCCTCCCAGAATTTTCCCCAGTGAGGGGTGGGAGAGGCTGGACAGCAGACAGCTGGACTTTGAATTTCTCTAACTATAAACTTTCATGACAGCAGAACAGCTTAAGTACAAATATAATTTATGAAAAGCTACTACAGTGAAGTCTGTTCACAGAAGTTGTTGTAGGATATGTGGGGATTATCTAAAGAGGTACCATTTGAGGGGGCAAAACCTTACATATACTAAATAATACTAAATTGTTTATAGGTTCAATATAAGTCAAATAATATAGCCTTTCCACAGGAGTATCTTTTTATATTTTTCCAAAAATAATACAAACAGCCAATAGCATATTACAAAGTTATCCCCCTCACTGGGGAAAATACCGGGAGGAAAAACGGGCAAGCACCGGGGCGAGTAGTCCAGTATTCGCTCAGTGTGTTAGAACGCTGCCACATGATTGGGAGATGGTGGGTTCAAACCCCACTCAAGTTCAAACAAAGAAATAAAGGGGCCTATCCCACCCCAGTCTTTACTGTGACACTTTGCATTCCACACTAACATCAAGTAGCACAGAAAAGCTGTGTTGTAGTAACCAGCAGTTAGCTCGGTGTGATGAGTGGCTGTGCTTGTGATCCACAGGTCCAGGCTTCAAATCCCACATTAGTCATGTGGCTCTGTGACACTTTGCTTTGCACACTGACTTTCAGAAGGACAACTTTAAAGCAGCACAGAAATTCCCCATGATTGTGTGCCTCAGTGGCCCAAGGGGTAAGTCAGATGATATCCATAGTATACCTAATAGATTTGTGCCGGTTCAAACCCTGACATACTCAAATCACAGACAGTGGATAATTGATATCCATAGATCACTGAAGCTGTCCATATCCATATCCTAGTAGAAGTATGCCGGCCACATACTCCTAGTAGGATGCTGAGTAGGTAGTAGTATGTGCAGTTAAGAGCCCTGGTGGATAAATCAGATAATATCCATAGAATACCTAATAGAAATCTGCGGGTTCAAACCCGACATAGAATGGTGCTGCAGGTTCAAATCACCATCACCTAGAGTAGGTATGACTGTGTGCCGTTATGTGGCCCAGTGGATAAATCATATAATATCCATAGAATACTTAGTGGGATGGTGCTGACCATCACCTAGAGTAGGTAGCACTGTGTGCCGTTAAGTGGCCCGGTGGATAAATCAGATAATATCCATAGAATACGTAGTGGGATGGTGCTGACCATCACCTAGAGTACGTAGCACTGTGTGCTGTTAAGTGGCCTGGTGGATAAATCAGATAATATCCATAGAATACCTAGTGGGATGGTGCTGGTTAAAATCACCATCACCTAGAGTAGGGGGAGTGTAGGTGAGGGGGGACAGTAGGCGAGAGGGCCCCAGGCAGGGGGAGAGTAGGTGAGGGGGCCCCAGGCAGGAGGAGAGTAGGTGAGGGGGGGGTCAGGCCGGAGGAGAATAGGCGAGGGGGGGTCAGGCAGGAGGAGAGTAGGCAAGGGGGGTGTCAGGCAGGAGGAGAGTAGGCGAGGGGGGTGTCAGGCAGGAGGAGAGTAGGCGAGGGGGGTGTCAGGCAGGAGGAGAGTAGGCGAGGGGGCCCCAGGCTGGAGCAGAGTAGGCGAGGCGGCCCCAGGCAGGAGGAGAGTAGGAGAGGGGGGGGTCAGGCAGGAGGAGAGTAGGCGAGGGGGCCCCAGGCAGGAGGAGAGAAGGCGAGGGGGGTGTCAGGCAGGAGGTGAGTAGGTGAGGCGGTCCCAGGCAGGAGGAGAGTAGGCGAGGGGTCCCCAGGCGGGAGGGGAGAGAGTAGGCGAGGGGGCCCCAGGCAGGAGGAGAGTAGGTGAGGGGGTGGGTCAGGCAGGAGGAGAGTAGGTGAGGGGGCGGGTCAGGCAGGAGGAGAGTAGGTGAGGGGGGGGTCAGGCAGGAGGAGATTAGGCGAGGTGGCCCCAGGCAGGAGGAGAGTGAGGGGGCGGGTCAGGCAGGAGGAGAGTAGGAGAGGGGTGGTCAGGCAGGAGGAGAGTAGGTTAAGGGTGCCCAGACAGGGCATAGGCTAGAATGGGGTTTCTAGGTGTAACTATGGAACGTTATACTTTGAAATGTTTTGTAGTTTCTGAGTTATTTAACTTAAACGCCCAATGCATTCTCTATGGCAATAGCACAAACTTTGGCATGCTACTAGTCCTACATACTTAAACCTACCAACCCCATTCTAGCCTACTTAGGTTCATCTTACGGTGGACATGTTTGCCTGAAAAGGAATCTTTGAAAGGTGTCATAGTTTTAGAAATATAGTGCTTTCAAATTTGAGACATTTAACATGGGGCTCAATGGCAGCTCTATAGGCACGTCAAAAGTCACTTTCACCTAGAAACTCCATTCACACTTTTTATTATTCAGCTTACTGTGGAGACACATGCTGGATCTTTTTGTCTCCACCAGGCCGAAGGCATGTGGGGAGAGTATGTTTTGCACTCCGTCCGTCCGCGTGTGTGTCCGTGTGTCCGTGAACAGCTAATCTCGGCCACCGTTAACCCGGTCGATGCCATATTTTGCACACACACTCCCTGGATGCCAACCATGAACCTCTGCCCCAAACTTTCCAGAACGGCCTGTTATAGCGCCACCAGGAGGCCGCTTTGTGCAAAACAAGTTTTTCGATGCCATATTTTGCACACACACTCCCTGGATGCCAACCATGAACCTCTGCCCCAAACTTTCCAGAACGGCCTGTTATAGCGCCACCAGTAGGCCGCTTTGTGCAAAACAAGTTTTTGCACAGTACACCTACAGATTTTGTCCAAACATCACGCAAATTGGTACACAGTCTCTCTAGAGCCATTCAACGAAACGGGTCTTTCAGATTTATCAGACTCCATCCTGATTGGTTAAGATTGGCTTCCAAAGTTCACAGGAGTGCTCAGTTTCAAACAAAATGCTGCAAATCATGAACACATCGCGTGATTGTGCACCCACATTCCCACTAGGCCGAGGACGAAATGCCACATGAACAATTTCAACTCAGCCTCAAGGTGGCGCTATAACTGGCCGAAAAGTGTTTTTTTTTCATCATTTTTGAGGATTTGAAAAAAATTCAAAATTTCAAAAAACATGGGTTATAGCCCATCGTTTTTTCAATTAAAAAAAAAAGAAATTAACCTCGTTTTTCATCATTTTTGAACATGGGCTATAGCCCCTACCGTACGGCATACTATAGCACGCCGTTTTTCATCATTTTTGAGGATTTGAAAATTTTTCTAAATTTCAAAAAACATGGGTTATAGCCCATCGTTCTTTGAATTTTTGAAAAAAGAAATTAACCTCGTTTTTCATCATTTTTGAACATGGGCTATAGCCCCTACCGTACGGCATACTATAGCACGCCGTTTTTCATCATTTTTGAGGATTTGAAAAAAATTCTAAATTTCAAAAAACATGGGTTATAGCCCATCGTTCTTTGAATTTTTGAAAAAAGAAATTAACCTCGTTTTTCATCATTTTTGAACATGGGCTATAGCCCCTACCGTACGGCATACTATAGCACGCCGTTTTTCATCATTTTTCATCATTTTTGAGGATTTTTTTTAAAAATCAAAATTTCAAAAAACATGGGTTATAGCCCATCGTTTTTTTGAATTTTTGAAAAAAAAAATTAACCTCGTTTTTCATCATTTTTGAACATGGGCTATAGCCCCTACCGTACGGCATACTATAGCACGCCGTTTTTCATCATTTTTCATCATTTTTGAGGATTTTTTAAAAAATCAAAATTTCAAAAAACATGGGTTATAGCCCATCGTTTTTTGAATTTTTGAAAAAAAAAATTTACCTCGTTTTTCATCATTTTTGAACATGGGCTATAGCCCCTACCGTACGGCATACTATAGCACGCCGTTTTTCATCATTTTTGAGGATTTGAAAAAATTTCAAAATTTCAAAAAACATGGGTTATAGCCCATTGTTTTTTTAATTTTTGAAAAAAAAATTAACCTAGTTTTTCATCATTTTTGAACATGGGCTATAGCCCCTACCGTACGGCATACTATAGCACGTCGTTTTTCATCATTTTTCATCATTTTTGAGGATTTGAAAAAAAATCAAAAACATGGGTTATAGCCCATCGTTTTTTGAATTTTTGAAAAAAAAATTAACCTTGTTTTTCATCATTTTTGAACATGGGCTATAGCCCCTACCGTACGGCATACTATAGCACGCCGTTTTTCATCATTTTTCATCATTTTTGAGGATTTAAAAAAAAATCAAAATTTCAAAAAACATGGGTTATAGCCCATCGTTTTTAGGATTTTTGAAAAAAAAATTAACCTCGTTTTTCATCATTTTTGAACATGGGCTATAGCCCCTACCGTACGGCATACTATAGCACGCCGTTTTTCATCATTTTTCATCATTTTTGAGGATTTTTTAAAAAATCAAAATTTCAAAAAACATGGGTTATAGCCCATCGTTTTTTGAATTTTTGAAAAAAAAAATTAACCTCGTTTTTCATCATTTTTGAACATGGGCTATAGCCCCTACCGTACGGCATACTATAGCACGCCGTTTTTCATCATTTTTGAGGATTTGAAAAAATTTCAAAATTTCAAAAAACATGGGTTATAGCCCATTGTTTTTTTAATTTTTGAAAAAAAAATTAACCTAGTTTTTCATCATTTTTGAACATGGGCTATAGCCCCTACCGTACGGCATACTATAGCACGTCGTTTTTCATCATTTTTCATCATTTTTGAGGATTTGAAAAAAAATCAAAAACATGGGTTATAGCCCATCGTTTTTTGAATTTAAAAAAAAAAAAATTAACCTTGTTTTTCATCATTTTTGAACATGGGCTATAGCCCCTACCGTACGGCATACTATAGCACGCCGTTTTTCATCATTTTTCATCATTTTTGAGGATTTAAAAAAAAATCAAAATTTCAAAAAACATGGGTTATAGCCCATCGTTTTTAGGATTTTTGGAAAAAAAAATTAACCTAGTTTTTCATCATTTTTGAACATGGGCTATAGCCCCTACCTTACGGCATACTATAGCAAGCCGTTTTTCATCATTTTTGAGGATTTGAAAAAAATTCAAAATAAAAAAAAACATGGGTTATAGCCCATTGTTTTTTGATTTTTTGAAAAAAAAAATAACCTCGTTTTTCATCATTTTTGAACATGGGCTATAGCCCCTACCATACGGCATACTATAGCACGCCGTTTTTCATCATTTTTCATCATTTTTGAGGATTTAAAAAAAAATCAAAATTTCAAAAACATGGGTTATAGCCCATCGTTTTTAGGATTTTTGAAAAAAAAAATTAACCTAGTTTTTCATCATTTTTGAACATGGGCTATAGCCCCTACCTTTCGGCATACTATAGCACGCCGTTTTTCATCATTTTTGAGGATTTGAAAAAAATTCAAAATTAAAAAAAACATGGGTTATAGCCCATTGTTTTTTGATTTTTTGAAAAAAAAATTAACCTCGTTTTTCATCATTTTTGAACATGGGCTATAGCCCCTACCGTACGGCATACTATAGCACGCCGTTTTTCATCATTTTTGAGGATTTGAAAAAATTTCTAAATTTCAAAAAACATGGGTTATAGCCCATCGTTCTTTGAATTTTTGAAAAAAGAAATTAACCTCGTTTTTCATCATTTTTGAACATGGGCTATAGCCCCTACCGTACGGCATACTATAGCACGCCGTTTTTCATCATTTTTGAGGATTTGAAAAAAATTCTAAATTTCAAAAAACATGGGTTATAGCCCATCGTTCTTTGAATTTTTGGAAAAAAAAATTAACCTAGTTTTTCATCATTTTTGAACATGGGCTATAGCCCCTACCTTACGGCATACTATAGCAAGCCGTTTTTCATCATTTTTGAGGATTTGAAAAAAATTCAAAATAAAAAAAAACATGGGTTATAGCCCATTGTTTTTTGATTTTTTGAAGAAAAAAAATAACCTCGTTTTTCATCATTTTTGAACATGGGCTATAGCCCCTACCGTACGGCATACTATAGCACGCCGTTTTTCATCATTTTTCATCATTTTTGAGGATTTAAAAAAAATCAAAATTTCAAAAACATGGGTTATAGCCCATCGTTTTTAGGATTTTTGAAAAAAAAAATTAACCTAGTTTTTCATCATTTTTGAACATGGGCTATAGCCCCTACCTTACGGCATACTATAGCACGCCGTTTTTCATCATTTTTGAGGATTTGAAAAAAATTCAAAATTAAAAAAAACATGGGTTATAGCCCATTGTTTTTTGATTTTTTGAAAAAAAAATTAACCTCGTTTTTCATCATTTTTGAACATGGGCTATAGCCCCTACCGTACGGCATACTATAGCACGCCGTTTTTCATCATTTTTGAGGATTTGAAAAAATTTCTAAATTTCAAAAAACATGGGTTATAGCCCATCGTTCTTTGAATTTTTGAAAAAAGAAATTAACCTCGTTTTTCATCATTTTTGAACATGGGCTATAGCCCCTACCGTACGGCATACTATAGCACGCCGTTTTTCATCATTTTTGAGGATTTGAAAAAAATTCTAAATTTCAAAAAACATGGGTTATAGCCCATCGTTCTTTGAATTTTTGAAAAAAGAAATTAACCTCGTTTTTCATCATTTTTGAACATGGGCTATAGCCCCTACCGTACGGCATACTATAGCACGCCGTTTTTCATCATTTTTCATCATTTTTGAGGATTTTTAAAAAAATCAAAATTTCAAAAAACATGGGTTATAGCCCATCGTTTTTTGAATTTAAAAAAAAAAGAATTAACCTCGTTTTTCATCATTTTTGAACATGGGCTATAGCCCCTACCGTACGGCATACTATAGCACGCCGTTTTTCATCATTTTTCATCATTTTTGAGGATTTTAAAAAAAATCAAAATTTCAAAACACATGGGTTATAGCCCATCGTTTTTTGAATTTTTGAAAAAAAAAATTAACCTCGTTTTTCATCATTTTTGAACATGGGCTATAGCCCCTACCGTACGGCATACTATAGCACGCCGTTTTTCATCATTTTTGAGGATTTGAAAAAATTTAAAAATTTCAAAAAACATGGGTTATAGCCCATTGTTTTTTTTATTTTTGAAAAAAAAATTAACCTAGTTTTTCATCATTTTTGAACATGGGCTATAGCCCCTACCGTACGGCATACTATAGCACGTCGTTTTTCATAATTTTTCATCATTTTTGAGGATTTGAAAAAAAATCAAAATTTCAAAAACATGGGTTATAGCCCATCGTTTTTTGAATTTTTGAAAAAAATAATTAACCTTGTTTTTCATCATTTTTGAACATGGGCTATAGCCCCTACCGTACGGCATACTATAGCACGCCGTTTTTCATCATTTTTCATCATTTTTGAGGATTTAAAAAAAAAATCAAAATTTCAAAAAACATGGGTTATAGCCCATCGTTTTTAGGATTTTTGAAAAAAAAAATTAACCTAGTTTTTCATCATTTTTGAACATGGGCTATAGCCCCTACCTTACGGCATACTATAGCACGCCGTTTTTCATCATTTTTGAGGATTTGAAAAAAATTCAAAATTAAAAAAAACATGGGTTATAGCCCATTGTTTTTTGATTTTTTGAAAAAAAAATTAACCTAGTTTTTCATCATTTTTGAACATGGGCTATAGCCCCTACCGTACGGCATACTATAGCACGCCGTTTTTCATCATTTTTGAGGATTTTAAAAAAATTCTAAATTTCAAAAAACATGGGTTATAGCCCATCGTTCTTTGAATTTTTGAAAAAAGAAATTAACCTCGTTTTTCATCATTTTTGAACATGGGCTATAGCCCCTACCGTACGGCATACTATAGCACGCCGTTTTTCATCATTTTTGAGGATTTGAAAAAAATTCTAAATTTCAAAAAACATGGGTTATAGCCCATCGTTTTTTGAATTTTTGAAAAAAAAAAATTACCTCGTTTTTCATCATTTTTGAACATGGGCTATAGCCCCTACCGTACGGCATACTATAGCACGCCGTTTTTCATCATTTTTCATCATTTTTGAGGATTTTTAAAAAAATCAAAATTTCAAAAAACATGGGTTATAGCCCATCGTTTTTTGAATTTTTGAAAAAAAAAATTAACCTCGTTTTTCATCATTTTTTAACATGGGCTATAGCCCCTACCGTACGGCATACTATAGCACGCCGTTTTTCATCATTTTTGAGGATTCGAAAACATTTCAAAATTTCAAAAAACATGGGTTATAGCCCATTGTTTTTTTAATTTTTGAAAAAAAAATTAACCTAGTTTTTCATCATTTTTGAACATGGGCTATAGCCCCTACCGTACGGCATACTATAGCACGTCGTTTTTCATAATTTTTCATCATTTTTGAGGATTTGAAAAAAAATCAAAATTTCAAAAACATGGGTTATAGCCCATCGTTTTTTGAATTTTTGAAAAAAAAAATTAACCTTGTTTTTCATCATTTTTGAACATGGGCTATAGCCCCTACCGTACGGCATACTATAGCACGCCGTTTTTCATCATTTTTCATCATTTTTGAGGATTTAAAAAAAAATCTAAATTTCAAAAAACATGGGTTATAGCCCATCGTTTTTAGGATTTTTGAAAAAAAAAATTAACCTAGTTTTTCATCATTTTTGAACATGGGCTATAGCCCCTACCTTACGGCATACTATAGCACGCCGTTTTTCATCATTTTTGAGGATTTGAAAAAAAATCAAAATAAAAAAAAACATGGGTTATAGCCCATTGTTTTTTGATTTTTTGAAAAAAAAATTAACCTCGTTTTTCATCATTTTTGAACATGGGCTATAGCCCCTACCGTACGGCATACTATAGCACGCCGTTTTTCATCATTTTTGAGGATTTGAAAAAATTTCTAAATTTCAAAAAACATGGGTTATAGCCCATCGTTCTTTGAATTTTTGAAAAAAGAAATTAACCTCGTTTTTCATCATTTTTGAACATGGGCTATAGCCCCTACCGTACGGCATACTATAGCACGCCGTTTTTCATCATTTTTCATCATTTTTGAGGATTTAAAAAAAAATCAAAATTTCAAAAAACATGGGTTATAGCCCATCGTTTTTTGAATTTTTGAAAAAAAAATTTACCTCGTTTTTCATCATTTTTGAACATGGGCTATAGCCCCTACCGTACGGCATACTATAGCACGCCGTTTTTCATCATTTTTCATCATTTTTGAGGATTTTTAAAAAAATCAAAATTTCAAAAAACATGGGTTATAGCCCATCGTTTTTTGAATTTTTGAAAAAAAAAATTAACCTCGTTTTTCATCATTTTTGAACATGGGCTATAGCCCCTACCGTACGGCATACTATAGCATGCCGTTTTTCATCATTTTTGAGGATTTGAAAAATTTTCAAAATTTCAAAAAACATGGGTTATAGCCCATTGTTTTTTTAATTTTTGAAAAAAAAATTAACCTAGTTTTTCATCATTTTTTAACATGGGCTATAGCCCCTACCGTACGGCATACTATAGCATGTCGTTTTTCATCATTTTTCATCATTTTTGAGGATTTGAAAAAAAATCAAAATTTCAAAAACATGGGTTATAGCCCATCGTTTTTTGAATTTTTGAAAAAAAAAAATAACCTTGTTTTTCATCATTTTTGAACATGGGCTATAGCCCCTACCGTACGGCATACTATAGCACGCCATTTTTCATAATTTTTCATAATTTTTGAGGATTTGAAAAAAAATCAAAATTTCAAAAACATGGGTTATAGCCCATCGTTTTTAGAATTTTTGAAAAAAAAAATTAACCTAGTTTTTCATCATTTTTGAACATGGGCTATAGCCCCTACCGTACGGCATACTATAGCACGCCGTTTTTCATCATTTTTGAGGATTTGAAAAAAAAATCAAAATAAAAAAAAACATGGGTTATAGCCCATTGTTTTTTGATTTTTTGAAAAAAAAATTAACCTCGTTTTTCATCATTTTTGAACATGGGCTATAGCCCCTACCTTACGGCATACTATAGCACGCCGTTTTTCATCATTTTTGAGGATTTGAAAAAAATTCAAAATTAAAAAAAACATGGGTTATAGCCCATTGTTTTTTGATTTTTTGAAAAAAAATTAACCTCGTTTTTCATCATTTTTGAACATGGGCTATAGCCCCTACCGTACGGCATACTATAGCACGCCGTTTTTCATCATTTTTCATCATTTTTGAGGATTTTTAAAAAAATCTAAAAAAAAAAAAACATGGGTTATAGCCCATCGTTTTTTGAATAAAAAAAATAAAAAATAACCTCGTTTTTCATCATTTTTGAACATGGGCTATAGCCCCTACCGTACGGCATACTATAGCACGTAGTTTTTCATCATTTTTCATCATTTTTGAGGATTTGAAAAAAAATCAAAATTTCAAAAAACATGGGTTATAGCCCATCGTTTTTTGAATTTTTGAAAAAAAAAAAAACCCTCGTTTTTCATCATTTTTGAACATGGGCTATAGCCCCTACCGTACGGCATACTATAGCACACCGTTTTTCATCATTTTTGAGGATTTGAAAAAAATTCTAAATTTCAAAAAACATGGGTTATAGCCCATCGTTCTTTGAATTTTTGAAAAAAGAAATTAACCTCGTTTTTCATCATTTTTTAACATGGGCTATAGCCCCTACCGTACGGCATACTATAGCACGCCGTTTTTCAACATTTTTCATCATTTTTGAGGATTTAAAAAAATTCAAAATTTCAAAAAACATGGGTTATAGCCCATCGTTTTTAGAATTTTTGAAAAAAAAAAATTAACCTAGTTTTTCATCATTTTTGAACATGGGCTATAGCCCCTACCGTACGACATACTATAGCACGCCGTTTTTCATCATTTTTCATCATTTTAGAGGATTTGAAAAAAAATCAAAATTTCAAAAAACATGGGTTATAGCCCATCGTTTTTTGAATTTTTGAAAAAAAAAATTAACCTAGTTTTTCATCATTTTTGAACATGGGCTATAGCCCCTACCGTACGGCATACTATAGCACGCAGTTTTTCATCATTTTTCATCATTTTTGAGGATTTTTAAAAAAATCTAAATTTCAAAAAACATGGGTTATAGCCCATCGTTTTTTGAATTTTTGAAAAAAAAATTAACCTAGTTTTTCATCATTTTTGAACATGGGCTATAGCCCCTACCGTACGGCATACTATAGCACGCCGTTTTTCATCATTTTTCATAATTTTAGAGGATTTGAAAAAAAATCAAAATTTCAAAAAACATGGGTTATAGCCCATCGTTTTTTGAATTTTTGAAAAAAAAAATTAACCTAGTTTTTCATCATTTTTGAACATGGGCTATAGCCCCTACCGTACGGCATACTATAGCACGCAGTTTTTCATCATTTTTCATCATTTTTGAGGATTTAAAAAAAAATCTAAATTTCAAAAAACATGGGTTATAGCCCATCGTTTTTTTAATTTTTGAAAAAAAAAATTAACCTCGTTTTTCATCATATTTGAACATGGGCTATAGCCCCTACCGTACGGCATACTATAGCACGCCGTTTTTCATCATTTTTGAGGATTTGAAAAAAATTCTAAATTAAAAAAAACATGGGTTATAGCACATCGTTCTTTGAATTTTTGAAAAAAGAAATTAACCTCGTTTTTCATCATTTTTGAACATGGGCTATAGCCCCTACCGTACGGCATACTATAGCACGCCGTTTTTCATCATTTTTCATCATTTTTGAGGATTTTTAAAAAAATCAAAATTTCAAAAAACATGGGTTATAGCCCATCGTTTTTAGAATTTTTGAAAAAAAAAATTAACCTCGTTTTTCATCATTTTTGAACATGGGCTATAGCCCCTACCGTACGGCATACTATAGCACGCCGTTTTTCATCATTTTTGAGGATTTTAAAAAATTTCAAAATTTCAAAAAACATGGGTTATAGCCCATTGTTTTTTTAATTTTTGAAAAAAAAATTAACCTAGTTTTTCATCATTTTTGAACATGGGCTATAGCCCCTACCGTACGGCATACTATAGCATGTCGTTTTTCATCATTTTTCATCATTTTTGAGGATTTGAAAAAAAATCAAAATTTCAAAAACATGGGTTATAGCCCATCGTTTTTTGAATTTTTGAAAAAAAAAAATAACCTTGTTTTTCATCATTTTTGAACATGGGCTATAGCCCCTACCGTACGGCATACTATAGCACGCCGTTTTTCATCATTTTTCATCATTTTTGAGGATTAAAAAAAAAATCAAAATTTCAAAAAACATGGGTTATAGCCCATCGTTTTTAGAATTTTTGAAAAAAAAAATTTACCTAGTTTTTCATCATTTTTGAACATGGGCTATAGCCCCTACCGTACGGCATACTATAGCACGCCGTTTTTCATCATTTTTGAGGATTTGAAAAAAAAATCAAAATAAAAAAAAACATGGGTTATAGCCCATTGTTTTTTGATTTTTTGAAAAAAAAATTAACCTCGTTTTTCATAATTTTTGAACATGGGCTATAGCCCCTACCTTACGGCATACTATAGCACGCCGTTTTTCATCATTTTTGAGGATTTGAAAAAAATTCAAAATAAAAAAAAACATGGGTTATAGCCCATTGTTTTTTGATTTTTTGAAAAAAAATTAACCTCGTTTTTCATCATTTTTGAACATGGGCTATAGCCCCTACCGTACGGCATACTATAGCACGCCGTTTTTCATCATTTTTCATCATTTTTGAGGATTTTTTAAAAAATCTAAATTTAAAAAAACATGGGTTATAGCCCATCGTTTTTTGAAAAAAAAATAAAAAAAATAACCTCGTTTTTCATCATTTCTGAACATGGGCTATAGCCCCTACCGTACGGCATACTATAGCACGTAGTTTTTCATCATTTTTCATCATTTTTGAGGATTTGAAAAAAAAACCAAATTTCAAAAAACATGGGTTATAGCCCATCGTTTTTTGAATTTTTGAAAAAAAAAAATAACCTCGTTTTTCATCATTTTTGAACATGGGGCTATAGCCCCTACCGTACGGCATACTATAGCACACCGTTTTTCATCATTTTTGAGGATTTGAAAAAAATTCAAAATTTCAAAAAACCTGGGTTATAGCCCATCGTTCTTAGAATTTTTGAAAAAAAAAATTAACCTAGTTTTTCATCATTTTTGAACATGGGCTATAGCCCCTACCGTACGGCATACTATAGCACGCCGTTTTTCATCATTTTTCATCATTTTAGAGGATTTGAAAAAAAATCAAAATTTCAAAAAACATGGGTTATAGCCCATCGTTTTTTGAATTTTTGAAAAAAAAATTAACCTAGTTTTTCATCATTTTTGAACATGGGCTATAGCCCCTACCGTACGGCATACTATAGCACGCCGTTTTTCATTATTTTTCATCATTTTTGAGGATTTTTAAATAAATCTAAATTTAAAAAAACATGGGTTATAGCCCATCGTTTTTTTAATTTTTGAAAAAAAAAATTAACCTCGTTTTTCATCATATTTGAACATGGGCTATAGCCCCTACCGTACGGCATACTATAGCACGCCGTTTTTCATCATTTTTGAGGATTTTAAAAAAAATCTAAATTTAAAAAAACATGGGTTATAGCCCATCGTTTTTTGAAAAAATAAATAAATAATAACCTCGTTTTTCATCATTTTTGAACATGGGCTATAGCCCCTACCGTACGGCATACTATAGCACGTAGTTTTTCATCATTTTTCATCATTTTTGAGGATTTGAAAAAAAATCAAAATTTCAAAAAACATGGGTTATAGCCCATCGTTTTTTGAATTTTTGAAAAAAAAAAAAACCTCGTTTTTCATCATTTTTGAACATGGGCTATAGCCCCTACCGTACGGCATACTATAGCACACCGTTTTTCATCATTTTTGAGGATTTGAAAAAAATTCAAAATTTCAAAAAACCTGGGTTATAGCCCATCGTTCTTAGAATTTTTGAAAAAAAAAATTAACCTAGTTTTTCATCATTTTTGAACATGGGCTATAGCCCCTACCGTACGGCATACTATAGCACGCCGTTTTTCATCATTTTTCATCATTTTAGAGGATTTGAAAAAAAATCAAAATTTCAAAAAACATGGGTTATAGCCCATCGTTTTTTGAATTTTTGAAAAAAAAAAATAACCTAGTTTTTCATCATTTTTGAACATGGGCTATAGCCCCTACCGTACGGCATACTATAGCACGCCGTTTTTCATTATTTTTCATCATTTTTGAGGATTTTTAAATAAATCTAAATTTCAAAAAACATGGGTTATAGCCCATCGTTTTTTTAATTTTTGAAAAAAAAAATTAACCTCGTTTTTCATCATATTTGAACATGGGCTATAGCCCCTACCGTACGGCATACTATAGCACGCCGTTTTTCATCATTTTTGAGGATTTGAAAAAAATTCTAAATAAAAACAAACATGGGTTATAGCCCATCGTTCTTTGAATTTTTGAAAAAAGAAATTAACCTCGTTTTTCATCATTTTTGAACATGGGCTATATCCCCTACCGTACGGCATACTATAGCACGCCGTTTTTCATCATTTTTCATCATTTTTGAGGATTTGAAAAAAAATCAAAATTTCAAAAAACATGGGTTATAGCCCATCGTTTTTTGAATTTTTGAAAAAAAAAATTAACCTAGTTTTTCATCATTTTTGAACATGGGCTATAGCCCCTACCGTACGGCATACTATAGCACGCCGTTTTTCATCATTTTTCATCATTTTTGAGGATTTTTTAAAAAATCTAAATTTAAAAAAACATGGGTTATAGCCCATCGTTTTTTGAATAAAAAAAAAAAATAATAACCTCGTTTTTCATCATTTTTGAACATGGGCTATAGCCCCTACCGTACGGCATACTATAGCACGTAGTTTTTCATCATTTTTCATCATTTTTGAGGATTTGAAAAAAAATCAAAATTTCAAAAAACATGGGTTATAGCCCATCGTTTTTTGAATTTTTGGAAAAAAAAAATAACCTCGTTTTTCATCATTTTTGAACATGGGCTATAGCCCCTACCGTACGGCATACTATAGCACACCGTTTTTCATCATTTTTGAGGATTTGAAAAAAATTCTAAATTTCAAAAAACATGGGTTATAGCCCATCGTTCTTTGAATTTTTGAAAAAAGAAATTAACCTCGTTTTTCATCATTTTTGAACATGGGCTATAGCCCCTACCGTACGGCATACTATAGCACGCCGTTTTTCATCATTTTTCATCATTTTTGAGGATTTAAAAAAATTCAAAATTTCAAAAAACATGGGTTATAGCCCATCGTTTTTAGAATTTTTGAAAAAAGAAATTAACCTAGTTTTTCATCATTTTTGAACATGGGCTATAGCCCCTACCGTACGGCATACTATAGCACGCCGTTTTTCATCATTTTTCATCATTTTAGAGGATTTGAAAAAAAATCAAAATTTCAAAAAACATGGGTTATAGCCCATCGTTTTTTGAATTTTTGAAAAAAAAAATTAACCTAGTTTTTCATCATTTTTTAACATGGGCTATAGCCCCTACCGTACGGCATACTATAGCACGCCGTTTTTCATTATTTTTCATCATTTTTGAGGATTTTTAAATAAATCTAAATTTCAAAAAACATGGGTTATAGCCCATCGTTTTTTTAATTTTTGAAAAAAAAAATTAACCTCGTTTTTCATCATATTTGAACATGGGCTATAGCCCCTACCGTACGGCATACTATAGCACGCCGTTTTTCATCATTTTTGAGGATTTGAAAAAAATTCTAAATAAAAAAAAACATGGGTTATAGCCCATCGTTCTTTGAATTTTTGAAAAAAGAAATTAACCTCGTTTTTCATCATTTTTGAACATGGGCTATAGCCCCTACCGTACGGCATACTATAGCACGCCGTTTTTCATCATTTTTCATCATTTTTGAGGATTTGAAAAAAAATCAAAATTTCAAAAAACATGGGTTATAGCCCATCGTTTTTTTAATTTTTGAAAAAAAAAATTAACCTCGTTTTTCATCATATTTGAACATGGGCTATAGCCCCTACCGTACGGCATACTATAGCACGCCGTTTTTCATCATTTTTGAGGATTTGAAAAAAATTCTAAATAAAAAAAAACATGGGTTATAGCCCATCGTTCTTTGAATTTTTGAAAAAAGAAATTAACCTCGTTTTTCATCATTTTTGAACATGGGCTATAGCCCCTACCGTACGGCATACTATAGCACGCCGTTTTTCATCATTTTTCATCATTTTTGAGGATTTGAAAAAAAATCAAAATTTCAAAAAACATGGGTTATAGCCCATCGTTTTTTGAATTTTTGAAAAAAAAAATTAACCTAGTTTTTCATCATTTTTGAACATGGGCTATAGCCCCTACCGTACGGCATACTATAGCACGCCGTTTTTCATCATTTTTGAGGATTTGAAAAAAATTCAAAATAAAAAAAAACATGGGTTATAGCCCATTGTTTTTTGATTTTTTGAAAAAAAAATTAACCTCGTTTTTCATCATTTTTGAACATGGGCTATAGCCCCTACCTTACGGCATACTATAGCACGCCGTTTATCATCATTTTTGAGGATTTGAAAAAAATTCAAAATTAAAAAAAACATGGGTTATAGCCCATCGTTTTTTGAATAAAAATGAATAAAAATAACCTCGTTTTTCATCATTTTTGAACATGGGCTATAGCCCCTACCGTACGGCATACTATAGCACGCCGTTTTTCATCATTTTTCATCATTTTTGAGGATTTAAAAAAAAATCTAAATTAAAAAAAACATGGGTTATAGCCCATCGTTTTTTGATTTTTTGAAAAAAAAAATTAACCTCGTTTTTCATCATTTTTGAACATGGGCTATAGCCCCTACCGTACGGCATACTATAGCACGCCGTTTTTCATAATTTTTCATCATTTTTGAGGATTTTTTAAAAAATCTAAATTTAAAAAAACATGGGTTATAGCCCATCGTTTTTTTAATTTTTGAAAAAAAAATTAACCTCGTTTTTCATCATATTTGAACATGGGCTATAGCCCCTACCGTACGGCATACTATAGCACGCCGTTTTTCATCATTTTTCATCATTTTTGAGGATTTAAAAAAAAATCTAAATTAAAAAAAACATGGGTTATAGCCCATCGTTTTTTGATTTTTTGAAGAAAAAAAATTAACCTCGTTTTTCATCATTTTTGAACATGGGCTATAGCCCCTACCGTACGGCATACTATAGCACGCCGTTTTTCATAATTTTTCATCATTTTTGAGGATTTTTTAAAAAATCTAAATTTAAAAAAACATGGGTTATAGCCCATCGTTTTTTTAATTTTTGAAAAAAAAAATTAACCTCGTTTTTCATCATATTTGAACATGGGCTATAGCCCCTACCGTACGGCATACTATAGCACGCCGTTTTTCATCATTTTTGAGGATTTGAAAAAAATTCAAAATTAAAAAAAACATGGGTTATAGCCCATCGTTTTTTGAATTTTTGAAAAAGAAAATTAACCTTGTTTTTCATCATTTTTGAACATGGGCTATAGCCCCTACCGTACGGCATACTATAGCACGCCGTTTTTCATCATTTTTCATCATTTTTGAGGATTTAAAAAAATAACAAAATTTCAAAAAACATGGGTTATAGCCCATCGTTTTTAGAATTTTTGGAAAAAAAAATTAACCTAGTTTTTCATCATTTTTGAACATGGGCTATAGCCCCTACCTTACGGCATACTATAGCACGCCGTTTTTCATCATTTTTGAGGATTTGAAAAAAATTCAAAATTAAAAAAAACATGGGTTATAGCCCATTGTTTTTTGATTTTTTGAAAAAAACATTAACCTCGTTTTTCATCATTTTTGAACATGGGCTATAGCCCCTACCTTACGGCATACTATAGCACGCCGTTTATCATCATTTTTGAGGATTTGAAAAAAATTCAAAATTAAAAAAAACATGGGTTATAGCCCATTGTTTTTTGATTTTTTGAAAAAAAAAAATAACCTAGTTTTTCATCATTTTTGAACATGGGCTATAGCCCCTACCGTACGGCATACTATAGCACGCCGTTTTTCATCATTTTTCATCATTTTTGAGGATTTAAAAAAAAATCTAAATTTCAAAAAACATGGGTTATAGCCCATCGTTTTTTTAATTAAAAAATAAATAAATAACCTCGTTTTTCATCATTTTTGAACATGGGCTATAGCCCCTACCGTACGGCATACTATAGCACGCCGTTTTTCATCATTTTTGAGGATTTGAAAAAAATTCAAATTTTCAAAAAACATGGGTTATAGCCCATTGTTCTTTTAATTTTTGAAAAAAAATTAACCTCGTTTTTCATCATTTTTGAACATGGGCTATAGCCCCTACCGTACGGCATACTATAGCACGCCGTTTTTCATAATTTTTCATCATTTTTGAGGATTTTTTAAAAAATCAAAATTTCTAAAAACATGTGTTATAGCCCATTGTTTTTTGAATTTTTGAAAAAAAAAATTAACCTCGTTTTTCATCATTTTTGAACATGGGCTATAGCCCCTACCGTACGGCATACTATAGCACGCCGTTTTTCATCATTTTTTTGGATTTGAAAAAAATTCAAAATTTCAAAAAACATGGGTTATAGCCCATTGTTTTTTTTATTTTTGAAAAAAAAATTAACCTCGTTTTTCATCATTTTTGAACATGGGCTATAGCCCCTACCGTACGGCATACTATAGCACGCCGTTTTTCATCATTTTTCATCATTTTTCATCATTTTTGAGGATTTGAAAAAAAATCAAAATTTCAAAAACATGGGTTATAGCCCATCGTTTTTTGAATTTTTGAAAAAAAAAAATTAACCTTGTTTTTCATCATTTTTGAACATGGGCTATAGCCCCTACCGTACGGCATACTATAGCACGCCGTTTTTCATCATTTTTCATCATTTTTGAGGATTTAAAAAAAAATCAAAATTTCAAAAAACATGGGTTATAGCCCATCGTTTTTAGAATTTTTGAAAAAAAGAAATTAACCTAGTTTTTCATCATTTTTGAACATGGGCTATAGCCCCTACCTTACGGCATACTATAGCACGCCGTTTTTCATCATTTTTGAGGATTTGAAAAAAATTCAAAATGAAAAAAAACATGGGTTATAGCCCATTGTTTTTTGATTTTTTGAAAAAAAAATTAACCTTGTTTTTCATCATTTTTGAACATGGGCTATAGACCCTACCTTACGGCATACTATAGCACGCCGTTTTTCATCATTTTTGAGGATTTGAAAAAATTTCAAAATTTCAAAAAACATGGGTTATAGCCCATTGTTCTTTTAATTTTTGAAAAAAAGAATTAACCTTGTTTTTCATCATTTTTGAACATGGGCTATAGCCCCTACCGTACGGCATACTATAGCACGTCGTTTTTCATCATTTTTCATCATTTTTGAGGATTTGAAAAAAATTCAAAATTTCAAAAACATGGGTTATAGCCCATCGTTTTTTGAATTTTTGAAAAAAAAAATTAACCTAGTTTTTCATCATTTTTGAACATGGGCTATAGCCCCTACCGTACGGCATACTATAGCACGTCGTTTTTCATCATTTTTCATCATTTTTGAGGATTTGAAAAAAATTCAAAATTTCAAAAAACATGGGTTATAGCCCATCGTTTTTAGAATTTTCGAAAAAAAATAATTACCTCGTTTTTCATCATTTTTGAACATGGGCTATAGCCCCTACCTTACGGCATACTATAGCACGCATTTTTTCATCATTTTTGAGGTTTTGAAAAAAATTCAAAATAAAAAAAAAGGGTTATAGCCCATCGTTTTTTGAAAATTTGAAATTATTTTTTTAACCTCGTTTTTCATCATTTTGTAACATGGGCTATAGCCCCTACCGTACGGCATACTATAGCACGCCGTTTTTCATCATTTGAGGATTTGAAAAAATTTCAAAATTTCAAAAAACATGGGTTATAGCCCATCTTCGAACACCAACCTCCTCAAACCCGTCAAAACCAAATTGCGAACCATGGGCGACCGGGCCTTTTGTTCAGTGGCCCCTGACCTATGGAATGCTCTTCCGGAACAGCTCAGAGCACCACAGTCTACAGACACTTTTAAGAGAGGACTTAAAACTCACCTTTTTAGTAAAGCTTTTCCATAAATGTGTTGTTAACTGCCCTCTGCCTTAGCCTATATGTTATGTTTTCCTTTTATTGATTTTTGTTTTGTTTTCATTTCATTGTAGCACTTTGAGGTTCACTAGAATGTAAAGTGCATTATAAATAAAATCCATTATTATTATTATTATCGTTTTTTGAAAAAAAGAAAAAGAAAAATTTAACTCGTTTTTCATCATTTTTGAACATGGGCTATAGCCCCTACCGTACGGCATACTATAGCACGCCGTTTTTCATCATTTTTGAGGATTTGAAAAAAATTCAAAATTTCAAAAAACATGGGTTATAGCCCATCGTTTTTTCAATTAAAAAAAAAAATTAACCTCGTTTTTCATCATTTTTGAACATGGGCTATAGCCCCTACCGTACGGCATACTATAGCACGCCGTTTTTCATCATTTTTGAGGATTTGAAAACATTTCTAAATTTCAAAAAACATGGGTTATAGCCCATTGTTTTTTAAATTTTTGAAAAAAGAAATTACCTCGTTTTTCATCATTTTTGAACATGGGCTATAGCCCCTACCGTACGGCATACTATAGCACGTAGTTTTTCATCATTTTTCATCATTTTTGAGGATTTGAAAAAAAATCAAAATTTCAAAAAACATGGGTTATAGCCCATCGTTTTTTGAATAAAAATAAATAAAAATAACCTCGTTTTTCATCATTTTTGAACATGGGCTATAGCCCCTACCGTACGGCATACTATAGCACGCCGTTTTTCATCATTTTTGAGGATTTGAAAATTTTTCTAAATTTCAAAAAACATGGGTTATAGCCCATCGTTCTTTGAATTTTTGAAAAAAGAAATTAACCTCGTTTTTCATCATTTTTGAACATGGGCTATAGCCCCTACCGTACGGCATACTGTAGCACGCCGTTTTTCATCATTTTTCATCATTTTTGAGGATTTAAAAAAAAATCAAAATTTCAAAAAACATGGGTTATAGCCCATCGTTTTTTGAATTTTTGAAAAAAAAAAATAACCTCGTTTTTCATCATTTTTGAACATGGGCTATAGCCCCTACCGTACGGCATACTATAGCACGCCGTTTTTCATAATTTTTCATCATTTTTCATCATTTTTGAGGATTTAAAAAAAAATCTAAAAAAAAAAAAACATGGGTTATAGCCCATCGTTTTTTGATTTTTTGAAAAAAAAAATTAACCTCGTTTTTCATCATTTTTGAACATGGGCTATAGCCCCTACCGTACGGCATACTATAGCACGCCGTTTTTCATAATTTTTCATCATTTTTGAGGATTTTTTAAAAAATCTAAATTTAAAAAAACATGGGTTATAGCCCATCGTTTTTTTAATTTTTGAAAAAAAAAATTAACCTCGTTTTTCATCATATTTGAACATGGGCTATAGCCCCTACCGTACGGCATACTATAGCACGCCGTTTTTCATCATTTTTCATCATTTTTGAGGATTTAAAAAAAAATCTAAATTAAAAAAAACATGGGTTATAGCCCATCGTTTTTTGATTTTTTGAAAAAAAAAATTAACCTCGTTTTTCATCATTTTTGAACATGGGCTATAGCCCCTACCGTACGGCATACTATAGCACGCCGTTTTTCATAATTTTTCATCATTTTTGAGGATTTTTTAAAAAATCTAAATTTAAAAAAACATGGGTTATAGCCCATCGTTTTTTTAATTTTTGAAAAAAAAAATTAACCTCGTTTTTCATCATATTTGAACATGGGCTATAGCCCCTACCGTACGGCATACTATAGCACGCCGTTTTTCATCATTTTTGAGGATTTGAAAAAAATTCAAAATTAAAAAAAACATGGGTTATAGCCCATCGTTTTTTGAATTTTTGAAAAAGAAAATTAACCTTGTTTTTCATCATTTTTGAACATGGGCTATAGCCCCTACCGTACGGCATACTATAGCACGCCGTTTTTCATCATTTTTCATCATTTTTGAGGATTTAAAAAAAAAAAAAAAATTCAAAAAACATGGGTTATAGCCCATCGTTTTTAGAATTTTTGGAAAAAAAAATTAACCTAGTTTTTCATCATTTTTGAACATGGGCTATAGCCCCTACCTTACGGCATACTATAGCACGCCGTTTTTCATCATTTTTGAGGATTTGAAAAAAATTCAAAATAAAAAAAAACATGGGTTATAGCCCATTGTTTTTTGATTTTTTGAAAAAAACATTAACCTCGTTTTTCATCATTTTTGAACATGGGCTATAGCCCCTACCTTACGGCATACTATAGCACGCCGTTTATCATCATTTTTGAGGATTTGAAAAAAATTCAAAATAAAAAAAAACATGGGTTATAGCCCATTGTTTTTTGATTTTTTGAAAAAAAAAATAACCTCGTTTTTCATCATTTTTGAACATGGGCTATAGCCCCTACCGTACGGCATACTATAGCACGCCGTTTTTCATCATTTTTCATCATTTTTGAGGATTTAAAAAAAAATCTAAATTTCAAAAAACATGGGTTATAGCCCATCGTTTTTTTAATTAAAAAATAAATAAATAACCTCGTTTTTCATCATTTTTGAACATGGGCTATAGCCCCTACCGTACGGCATACTATAGCACGCCGTTTTTCATCATTTTTGAGGATTTGAAAAAAATTCAAATTTTCAAAAAACATGGGTTATAGCCCATTGTTCTTTTAATTTTTGAAAAAAAATTAACCTCGTTTTTCATCATTTTTGAACATGGGCTATAGCCCCTACCGTACGGCATACTATAGCACGCCGTTTTTCATCATTTTTCATCATTTTTGAGGATTTTTTAAAAAATCAAAATTTCTAAAAACATGTGTTATAGCCCATCGTTTTTTGAATTTTTGAAAAAAAAAATTAACCTCGTTTTTCATCATTTTTGAACATGGGCTATAGCCCCTACCGTACGGCATACTATAGCACGCCGTTTTTCATCATTTTTTTGGATTTGAAAAAAATTCAAAATTTCAAAAAACATGGGTTATAGCCCATTGTTTTTTTTATTTTTGAAAAAAAAATTAACCTCGTTTTTCATCATTTTTGAACATGGGCTATAGCCCCTACCGTACGGCATACTATAGCACGCCGTTTTTCATCATTTTTCATCATTTTTCATCATTTTTGAGGATTTGAAAAAAAATCAAAATTTCAAAAACATGGGTTATAGCCCATCGTTTTTTGAATTTTTGAAAAAAAAAAATTAACCTTGTTTTTCATCATTTTTGAACATGGGCTATAGCCCCTACCGTACGGCATACTATAGCACGCCGTTTTTCATCATTTTTCATCATTTTTGAGGATTTAAAAAAAAATCAAAATTTCAAAAAACATGGGTTATAGCCCATCGTTTTTAGAATTTTTGAAAAAAAGAAATTAACCTAGTTTTTCATCATTTTTGAACATGGGCTATAGCCCCTACCTTACGGCATACTATAGCACGCCGTTTTTCATCATTTTTGAGGATTTGAAAAAAATTCAAAATGAAAAAAAACATGGGTTATAGCCCATTGTTTTTTGATTTTTTGAAAAAAAAATTAACCTTGTTTTTCATCATTTTTGAACATGGGCTATAGACCCTACCTTACGGCATACTATAGCACGCCGTTTTTCATCATTTTTGAGGATTTGAAAAAATTTCAAAATTTCAAAAAACATGGGTTATAGCCCATTGTTCTTTTAATTTTTGAAAAAAAAATTAACCTTGTTTTTCATCATTTTTGAACATGGGCTATAGCCCCTACCGTACGGCATACTATAGCACGTCGTTTTTCATCATTTTTCATCATTTTTGAGGATTTGAAAAAAATTCAAAATTTCAAAAACATGGGTTATAGCCCATCGTTTTTTGAATTTTTGAAAAAAAAAATTAACCTAGTTTTTCATCATTTTTGAACATGGGCTATAGCCCCTACCGTACGGCATACTATAGCACGTCGTTTTTCATCATTTTTCATCATTTTTGAGGATTTGAAAAAAATTCAAAATTTCAAAAAACATGGGTTATAGCCCATCGTTTTTAGAATTTTCAAAAAAAAATAATTACCTCGTTTTTCATCATTTTTGAACATGGGCTATAGCCCCTACCTTACGGCATACTATAGCACGCAGTTTTTCATCATTTTTGAGGTTTTGAAAAAAATTCAAAATAAAAAAAAAGGGTTATAGCCCATCGTTTTTTGAAAATTTGAAATTATTTTTTTAACCTCGTTTTTCATCATTTTGTAACATGGGCTATAGCCCCTACCGTACGGCATACTATAGCACGCCGTTTTTCATCATTTGAGGATTTGAAAAAATTTCAAAATTTCAAAAAACATGGGTTATAGCCCATCTTCGAACACCAACCTCCTCAAACCCGTCAAAACCAAATTGCGAACCATGGGCGACCGGGCCTTTTGTTCAGTGGCCCCTGACCTATGGAATGCTCTTCCGGAACAGCTCAGAGCACCACAGTCTACAGACACTTTTAAGAGAGGACTTAAAACTCACCTTTTTAGTAAAGCTTTTCCATAAATTTGTTGTTAACTGCCCTCTGCCTTAGCCTATATGTTATGTTTTCCTTTTATTGATTTTTGTTTTGTTTTCATTTCATTGTAGCACTTTGAGGTTCACTAGAATGTAAAGTGCATTATAAATAAATTATTATTATTATTATCGTTTTTTGAAAAAAAGAAAAAGAAAATTTTAACTCGTTTTTCATCATTTTTGAACATGGGCTATAGCCCCTACCGTACGGCATACTATAGCACGCCGTTTTTCATCATTTTTGAGGATTTGAAAAAAATTCAAAATTTCAAAAAACATGGGTTATAGCCCATCGTTTTTTCAATTAAAAAAAAAAAATTAACCTCGTTTTTCATCATTTTTGAACATGGGCTATAGCCCCTACCGTACGGCATACTATAGCACGCCGTTTTTCATCATTTTTGAGGATTTGAAAACATTTCTAAATTTCAAAAAACATGGGTTATAGCCCATTGTTTTTTAAATTTTTGAAAAAAGAAATTACCTCGTTTTTCATCATTTTTGAACATGGGCTATAGCCCCTACCGTACGGCATACTATAGCACGCCGTTTTTCATCATTTTTCATCATTTTTGAGGATTTGAAAAAAAATCAAAATTTCAAAAAACATGGGTTATAGCCCATCGTTTTTTGAATAAAAATGAATAAAAATAACCTCGTTTTTCATCATTTTTGAACATGGGCTATAGCCCCTACCGTACGGCATACTATAGCACGCCGTTTTTCATCATTTTTGAGGATTTGAAAATTTTTCTAAATTTCAAAAAACATGGGTTATAGCCCATCGTTCTTTGAATTTTTGAAAAAAGAAATTAACCTCGTTTTTCATCATTTTTGAACATGGGCTATAGCCCCTACCGTACGGCATACTGTAGCACGCCGTTTTTCATCATTTTTCATCATTTTTGAGGATTTAAAAAAAAATCAAAATTTCAAAAAACATGGGTTATAGCCCATCGTTTTTTGAATTTTTGAAAAAAAAAAATAACCTCGTTTTTCATCATTTTTGAACATGGGCTATAGCCCCTACCGTACGGCATACTATAGCACGTCGTTTTTCATCATTTTTCATCATTTTTGAGGATTTGAAAAAAATTCAAAATTTCAAAAAACATGGGTTATAGCCCATCGTTTTTAGAATTTTCGAAAAAAAATAATTACCTCGTTTTTCATCATTTTTGAACATGGGCTATAGCCCCTACCTTACGGCATACTATAGCACGCAGTTTTTCATCATTTTTGAGGTTTTGAAAAAAATTCAAAATAAAAAAAAGGGTTATAGCCCATCGTTTTTTGAAAATTTGAAATTATTTTTTTAACCTCGTTTTTCATCATTTTGTAACATGGGCTATAGCCCCTACCGTACGGCATACTATAGCACGCCGTTTTTCATCATTTGAGGATTTGAAAAAATTTCAAAATTTCAAAAAACATGGGTTATAGCCCATCTTCGAACACCAACCTCCTCAAACCCGTCAAAACCAAATTGCGAACCATGGGCGACCGGGCCTTTTGTTCAGTGGCCCCTGACCTATGGAATGCTCTTCCGGAACAGCTCAGAGCACCACAGTCTACAGACACTTTTAAGAGAGGACTTAAAACTCACCTTTTTAGTAAAGCTTTTCCATAAATTTGTTGTTAACTGCCCTCTGCCTTAGCCTATATGTTATGTTTTCCTTTTATTGATTTTTGTTTTGTTTTCATTTCATTGTAGCACTTTGAGGTTCACTAGAATGTAAAGTGCATTATAAATAAAATCCATTATTATTATTATTATCGTTTTTTGAAAAAAAGAAAAAGAAAAATTTACCTCGTTTTTCATCATTTTTGAACATGGGCTATAGCCCCTACCGTACGGCATACTATAGCACGCCGTTTTTCATCATTTTTGAGGATTTGAAAAAAATTCAAAATTTCAAAAAACATGGGTTATAGCCCATCGTTTTTTCAATTAAAAAAAAAAAATTAACCTCGTTTTTCATCATTTTTGAACATGGGCTATAGCCCCTACCGTACGGCATACTATAGCACGCCGTTTTTCATCATTTTTGAGGATTTTAAAACATTTCTAAATTTCAAAAAACATGGGTTATAGCCCATTGTTTTTTAAATTTTTGAAAAAAGAAATTACCTCGTTTTTCATCATTTTTGAACATGGGCTATAGCCCCTACCGTACGGCATACTATAGCACGTAGTTTTTCATCATTTTTCATCATTTTTGAGGATTTGAAAAAAAATCAAAATTTCAAAAAACATGGGTTATAGCCCATCGTTTTTTGAATAAAAATAAATAAAAATAACCTCGTTTTTCATCATTTTTGAACATGGGCTATAGCCCCTACCGTACGGCATACTATAGCACGCCGTTTTTCATCATTTTTGAGGATTTGAAAATTTTTCTAAATTTCAAAAAACATGGGTTATAGCCCATCGTTTTTTGAATTTTTGAAAAAAAAAAATAACCTCGTTTTTCATCATTTTTGAACATGGGCTATAGCCCCTACCGTACGGCATACTATAGCACGCCGTTTTTCATCATTTTTCATCATTTTTGAGGATTTTAAAAAAAATCAAAATTTCAAAAAACATGGGTTATAGCCCATCGTTTTTAGAATTTTTGAAAAAAAGAAATTAACCTAGTTTTTCATCATTTTTTAACATGGGCTATAGCCCCTACCTTACGGCATACTATAGCACGTCGTTTTTCATCATTTTTGAGGATTTGAAAAAAATTCAAAATGAAAAAAAACATGGGTTATAGCCCATTGTTTTTGGATTTTTTGAAAAAAAAATTAACCTTGTTTTTCATCATTTTTGAACATGGGCTATAGCCCCTACCGTACGGCATACTATAGCACGCCGTTTTTCATCATTTTTCATCATTTTTGAGGATTTTTAAAAAAATCAAAATTTCAAAAAACATGGGTTATAGCCCATCGTTTTTTGAATTTTTGAAAAAAAGAATTAACCTCGTTTTTCATCATTTTTGAACATGGGCTATAGCCCCTACCGTACGGCATACTATAGCACGCCGTTTTTCATCATTTTTGAGGATTTGAAAACATTTCAAAATTTCAAAAAACATGGGTTATAGCCCATTGTTTTTTTTATTTTTGAAAAAAAAATTAACCTAGTTTTTCATCATTTTTGAACATGGGCTATAGCCCCTACCATACGGCATACTATAGCACGTCGTTTTTCATCATTTTTCATCATTTTTGAGGATTTGAAAAAAAATCAAAATTTCAAAAACATGGGTTATAGCCCATCGTTTTTAGAATTTTTGAAAAAAAAATAATAACCTTGTTTTTCATCATTTTTGAACATGGGCTATAGCCCCTACCGTACGGCATACTATAGCACGCCGTTTTTCATCATTTTTCATCATTTTTGAGGATTTAAAAAAAAAATCAAAATTTCAAAAAACATGGGTTATAGCCCATCGTTTTTAGAATTTTTGAAAAAAAAAATTAACCTAGTTTTTCATCATTTTTGAACATGGGCTATAGCCCCTACCTTACGGCATACTATAGCACGCCGTTTTTCATCATTTTTGAGGATTTGAAAAAAAATCAAAATAAAAAAAAACATGGGTTATAGCCCATCGTTTTTTCAATTAAAAAAAAAAATTAACCTCGTTTTTCATCATTTTTGAACATGGGCTATAGCCCCTACCGTACGGCATACTATAGCACGCCGTTTTTCATCATTTTTGAGGATTTGAAAACATTTCTAAATTTCAAAAAACATGGGTTATAGCCCATTGTTTTTTAAATTTTTCAAAAAAGAAATTACCTCGTTTTTCATCATTTTTGAACATGGGCTATAGCCCCTACCGTACGGCATACTATAGCACGTAGTTTTTCATCATTTTTCATCATTTTTGAGGATTTGAAAAAAAATCAAAATTTCAAAAAACATGGGTTATAGCCCATCGTTTTTTGAATAAAAATAAATAAAAATAACCTCGTTTTTCATCATTTTTGAACATGGGCTATAGCCCCTACCGTACGGCATACTATAGCACGCCGTTTTTCATCATTTTTGAGGATTTGAAAATTTTTCTAAATTTCAAAAAACATGGGTTATAGCCCATCGTTCTTTGAATTTTTGAAAAAAGAAATTAACCTCGTTTTTCATCATTTTTGAACATGGGCTATAGCCCCTACCGTACGGCATACTATAGCACGCCGTTTTTCATCATTTTTCATCATTTTTGAGGATTTAAAAAAAAATCAAAATTTCAAAAAACATGGGTTATAGCCCATCGTTTTTTGAATTTTTGAAAAAAAAAAAATAACCTCGTTTTTCATCATTTTTGAACATGGGCTATAGCCCCTACCGTACGGCATACTATAGCACGCCGTTTTTCATCATTTTTCATCATTTTTGAGGATTTAAAAAAAAATCAAAATTTCAAAAAACATGGGTTATAGCCCATCGTTTTTAGAATTTTTGAAAAAAAGAAATTAACCTAGTTTTTCATCATTTTTGAACATGGGCTATAGCCCCTACCTTACGGCATACTATAGCACGTCGTTTTTCATCATTTTTGAGGATTTGAAAAAAATTCAAAATGAAAAAAAACATGGGTTATAGCCCATTGTTTTTTGATTTTTTGAAAAAAAAATTAACCTTGTTTTTCATCATTTTTGAACATGGGCTATAGACCCTACCTTACGGCATACTATAGCACGCCGTTTTTCATCATTTTTGAGGATTTGAAAAAATTTCAAAATTTCAAAAAACATGGGTTATAGCCCATTGTTCTTTTAATTTTTGAAAAAGAAATTAACCTTGTTTTTCATCATTTTTGAACATGGGCTATAGCCCCTACCGTACGGCATACTATAGCACGTCGTTTTTCATCATTTTTCATCATTTTTGAGGATTTGAAAAAAATTCAAAATTTCAAAAACATGGGTTATAGCCCATCGTTTTTTGAATTTTTGAAAAAAAAATTAACCTAGTTTTTCATCATTTTTGAACATGGGCTATAGCCCCTACCGTACGGCATACTATAGCACGTCGTTTTTCATCATTTTTCATCATTTTTGAGGATTTGAAAAATATTCAAAATTTAAAAAAACATGGGTTATAGCCCATCGTTTTTAGAATTTTCGAAAAAAAATAATTACCTCGTTTTTCATCATTTTTGAACATGGGCTATAGCCCCTACCTTACGGCATACTATAGCACGCAGTTTTTCATCATTTTTGAGGTTTTGAAAAAAATTCAAAATAAAAAAAAAGGGTTATAGCCCATCGTTTTTTGAAAATTTGAAATTATTTTTTTAACCTCGTTTTTCATCATTTTGTAACATGGGCTATAGCCCCTACCGTACGGCATACTATAGCACGCCGTTTTTCATCATTTGAGGATTTGAAAAAAATTCAAAATTTCAAAAAACATGGGTTATAGCCCATCTTCGAACACCAACCTCCTCAAACCCGTCAAAACCAAATTGCGAACCATGGGCGACCGGGCCTTTTGTTCAGTGGCCCCTGACCTATGGAATGCTCTTTCGGAACAGCTCAGAGCACCACAGTCTACAGACACTTTTAAGAGAGGACTTAAAACTCACCTTTTTAGTAAAGCTTTTCCATAAATTTGTTGTTAACTGCCCTCTGCCTTAGCCTATATGTTATGTTTTCCTTTTATTGATTTTTGTTTTGTTTTCATTTCATTGTAGCACTTTGAGGTTCACTAGAATGTAAAGTGCATTATAAATAAAATCCATTATTATTATTATTATCGTTTTTTGAAAAAAAGAAAAAGAAAAATTTACCTCGTTTTTCATCATTTTTGAACATGGGCTATAGCCCCTACCGTACGGCATACTATAGCACGCCGTTTTTCATCATTTTTGAGGATTTGAAAAAAATTCAAAATTTCAAAAAACATGGGTTATAGCCCATCGGTTTTTTTCAATTAAAAAAAAAAATTAACCTCGTTTTTCATCATTTTTGAACATGGGCTATAGCCCCTACCGTACGGCATACTATAGCACGCCGTTTTTCATCATTTTTGAGGATTTGAAAACATTTCTAAATTTCAAAAAACATGGGTTATAGCCCATTGTTTTTTAAATTTTTGAAAAAAGAAATTACCTCGTTTTTCATCATTTTTGAACATGGGCTATAGCCCCTACCGTACGGCATACTATAGCACGTAGTTTTTCATCATTTTTCATCATTTTTGAGGATTTGAAAAAAAATCAAAATTTCAAAAAACATGGGTTATAGCCCATCGTTTTTTGAATAAAAATAAATAAAAATAACCTCGTTTTTCATCATTTTTGAACATGGGCTATAGCCCCTACCGTACGGCATACTATAGCACGCCGTTTTTCATCATTTTTGAGGATTTGAAAATTTTTCTAAATTTCAAAAAACATGGGTTATAGCCCATCGTTCTTTGAATTTTTGAAAAAAGAAATTAACCTCGTTTTTCATCATTTTTGAACATGGGCTATAGCCCCTACCGTACGGCATACTATAGCACGCCGTTTTTCATCATTTTTCATCATTTTTGAGGATTTAAAAAAAAATCAAAATTTCAAAAAACATGGGTTATAGCCCATCGTTTTTTGAATTTTTGAAAAAAAGAAATAACCTCGTTTTTCATCATTTTTGAACATGGGCTATAGCCCCTACCGTACGGCATACTATAGCACGCCGTTTTTCATCATTTTTCATCATTTTTGAGGATTTTTAAAAAAATCAAAATTTCAAAAAACATGGGTTATAGCCCATCGTTTTTTGAATTTTTGAAAAAAAGAATTAACCTCGTTTTTCATCATTTTTGAACATGGGCTATAGCCCCTACCGTACGGCATACTATAGCACGCCGTTTTTCATCATTTTTGAGGATTTGAAAACATTTCAAAATTTCAAAAAACATGGGTTATAGCCCATTGTTTTTTTTATTTTTGAAAAAAAAATTAACCTAGTTTTTCATCATTTTTGAACATGGGCTATAGCCCCTACCATACGGCATACTATAGCACGTCGTTTTTCATCATTTTTCATCATTTTTGAGGATTTGAAAAAAAATCAAAATTTCAAAAACATGGGTTATAGCCCATCGTTTTTAGAATTTTTGAAAAAAAAATAATAACCTTGTTTTTCATCATTTTTGAACATGGGCTATAGCCCCTACCGTACGGCATACTATAGCACGCCGTTTTTCATCATTTTTCATCATTTTTGAGGATTTAAAAAAAAATCAAAATTTCAAAAAACATGGGTTATAGCCCATCGTTTTTAGAATTTTTGAAAAAAAAAATTAACCTAGTTTTTCATCATTTTTGAACATGGGCTATAGCCCCTACCTTACGGCATACTATAGCACGCCGTTTTTCATCATTTTTGAGGATTTGAAAAAAAATCAAAATAAAAAAAAACATGGGTTATAGCCCATTGTTTTTTGATTTTTTGAAAAAAGAATTAACCTCGTTTTTCATCATTTTTGAACATGGGCTATAGCCCCTACCTTACGGCATACTATAGCACGCCGTTTTTCATCATTTTTCATCATTTTTGAGGATTAAAAAAAAAATCTAAATTAAAAAAAACATGGGTTATAGCCCATCGTTTTTTGAATAAAAAAAAAAAAAAAAAAAACTCTTTTTTCATCATTTTTGAACATGGGCTATAGCCCCTACCGTACGGCATACTATAGCACATTTTTCATCATTTTTGAGGATTTGAAAAAAATTCAAAATTTCAAAAACATGGGTTATAGCCCATCGTTTTTTGAATTTTTGAAAAAAAAAATTAACCTCGTTTTTCATCATTTTTGAACATGGGCTATAGCCCCTACCGTACGGCATACTATAGCACGTCGTTTTTCATCATTTTTGAGGATTTGAAAAAATTTCAAAATTTCAAAAAACATGGGTTATAGCCCATCGTTTTTAGAATTTTTGAAAAAAAAATTACCTCGTTTTTCATCATTTTGTAACATGGGCTATAGCCCCTACCGTACGGCATACTATAGCACGCCGTTTTTCCTCATTTGAGGATTTGAAAAAAATTCAAAATTTCAAAAAACATGGGTTTTGAAAAACAAAAATTAACCTAGTTTTTCATCATTTTTGAACATGGGCTATAGCCCCTACCTTACGGCATACTATAGCACGCCGTTTTTCATCATTTTTGAGGATTTGAAAAAAATTCAAAATTAAAAAAAACATGGGTTATAGCCCATTGTTTTTTGATTTTTTGAAAAAAAAAATAACCTCGTTTTTCATCATTTTTGAACATGGGCTATAGCCCCTACCTTACGGCATACTATAGCACGCCGTTTTTCATCATTTTTGAGGATTTGAAAAAAAATCAAAATTAAAAAAAACATGGGTTATAGCCCATTGTTTTTTGATTTTTTGAAAAGAAAATTAACCTCGTTTTTCATCATTTTTGAACATGGGCTATAGCCCCTACCGTACGGCATACTATAGCACGCCGTTTTTCATCATTTTTCATCATTTTTGAGGATTTAAAAAAAAATCTAAATTTAAAAAAACATGGGTTATAGCCCATCGTTTTTTGAATAAAAAAAAAAATATATATATAGTTTTTCATCATTTTTGAACATGGGCTATAGCCCCTACCGTACGGCATACTATAGCACGCCGTTTTTCATCATTTTTGAGGATTTGAAAAAAATTCAAAATTTCAAAAAACATGGGTTATAGCCCATCGTTTTTTGAATAAAAAAAAAATATATATATATAGTTTTTCATCATTTTTGAACATGGGCTATAGCCCCTACCGTACGGCATACTATAGCACGTCGTTTTTCATCATTTTTCATCATTTTTGAGGATTTGAAAAAAATTCAAAATTTAAAAAAACATGGGTTATAGCCCATTGTTTTTAGAATTTTTGAAAAAAAGATTTTACCTCGTTTTTCATCATTTTGTAACATGGGCTATAGCCCCTACCATACGGCATACTATAGCACGCCGTTTTTCATCATTTGAGGATTTGAAAAAAAATCAAAATTTCAAAAAACATGGGTTTTGAAAAACAAAAATTAACCTAGTTTTTCATCATTTTTGAACATGGGCTATAGCCCCTACCTTACGGCATACTATAGCACGCCGTTTTTCATCATTTTTGAGGATTTGAAAAAAATTCAAAATAAAAAAAACATGGGTTATAGCCCATTGTTTTTTGATTTTTTGAAGAAAAAAAAATACCTCGTTTTTCATCATTTTTGAACATGGGCTATAGCCCCTACCTTACGGCATACTATAGCACGCCGTTTTTCATCATTTTTGAGGATTTAAAAAAAATAAAAAAAAACATGGGTTATAGCCCATTGTTTTTTGATTTTTTGAAAAAAAAATTAACCTCGTTTTTCATCATTTTTGAACATGGGCTATAGCCCCTACCGTACGGCATACTATAGCACGCCGTTTTTCATCATTTTTCATCATTTTTGAGGATTTTTTAAAAAATCTAAATTTCAAAAAACATGGGTTATAGCCCATCGTTTAAAAAAAAAAAAAAAAAAAAATCGTTTTTCATCATTTTTGAACATGGGCTATAGCCCCTACCGTACAGCATACTATAGCACGCCGTTTTTCATCATTTTTGAGGATTTGAAAAAAATTCAAAATTTCAAAAAACATGGGTTATAGCCCATTGTTCTTTTAATTTTTGAAAAAATAAATTAACCTCGTTTTTCATCATTTTTGAACATGGGCTATAGCCCCTACCGTACGGCATACTATAGCACGTCGTTTTTCATCATTTTTCATCATTTTTGAGGATTTGAAAAAAATTCAAAATTTCAAAAACATGGGTTATAGCCCATCGTTTTTTGAATTAAAAAAAAAAAAAAGTTAACCTCGTTTTTCATCATTTTTGAACATGGGCTATAGCCCCTACCGTACGGCATACTATAGCACGTCGTTTTTCATCATTTTTCATCATTTTTGAGGATTTGAAAAAAATTCAAAATTTCAAAAAAGATGGGTTATAGCCCATCGTTTTTAGAATTTTTGAAAAAAAAAATTACCTAGTTTTTCATCATTTTGTAACATGGGCTATAGCACCTACCGTACGTCATACTATAGCACGCCGTTTTTCATCATTTGAGGATTTGAAAAAAATTAAAAATTTCAAAAAACATGGGTTATAGCCCATCGTTTTTTGAAATTTTGAAAAAAAATTTAACCTCGTTTTTCATCATTTTTGAACATGGGCTATAGCCCCTACCGTACGGCATACTATAGCACGCCGTTTTTCATCATTTGAGGATTTGAAAAAAATTCAAAATTTCAAAAAACATGGGTTATAGCCCATCGTTTTTTTTAAAAATAAATAAAATAATTTACCTCGTTTTTCATCATTTTTGAACATGGGCTATAGCCCCTACCGTACGGCATACTATAGCACGCCGTTTTTCATCATTTTTGAGGATTTGAAAAAATTAAAAAATTTCAAAAAACATGGGTTATAGCCCATTGTTTTTTTAATTTTTGAAAAAAGAAATAACCTCGTTTTTCATCATTTTTGAACATGGGCTATAGCCCCTACCGTACGGCATACTATAGCACGTAGTTTTTCATCATTTTTCATCATTTTTGAGGATTTGAAAAAAATTCAAAATTTCAAAAAACATGGGTTATAGCCCATCGTTTTTTCAAAAAAAAAAAAAAAATTAACCTAGTTTTTCATCATTTTTGAACATGGGCTATAGCCCCTACCGTACGGCATACTATAGCACGCCGTTTTTCATCATTTTTGAGGATTTGAAAAAAAATCGAAATATCAAAAAACATGGGTTATAGCCCATTGTTTTTTTAATTTTTGAAAAAAGAATTAACCTAGTTTTTCATCATTTTTGAACATGGGCTATAGCCCCTACCGTACGGCATACTATAGCACGTCGTTTTTCATCATTTTTCATCATTTTTGAGGATTTGAAAAAAATTCAAAATTTCAAAAAACATGGGTTATAGCCCATCGTTTTTTTGAATTTTTGAAAAAAAAAAATAACCTCGTTTTTCATCATTTTTGAACATGGGCTATAGCCCCTACCGTACGGCATACTATAGCACGCCGTTTTTCATAATTTTTGAGGTTTTGAAAAAAAATCAAAATTTCAAAAAAATGGGTTATAGCCCATCGTTTTTTGAAAATTTGAAATTATTTTTTTAACCTCGTTTTTCATCATTTTGTAACATGGGCTATAGCCCCTACCGTACGGCATACTATAGCACGCCGTTTTTCATCATTTGAGGATTTGAAAAAAATTCAAAATTTCTAAAAACATGGGTTATAGCCCATCGTTTTTTGAAATTTTGACTTTTTTTTTTAACCTCGTTTTTCATCATTTTTGAACATGGGCTATAGCCCCTACCGTACGGCATACTATAGCACGCCGTTTTTCATAATTTTTGAGGATTTGAAAAAAATTCAACATTAAAAAAAACATGGGTTATAGCCCATCGTTTTTTGAAATTTTGAAAAAAAACTTTAACCTCGTTTTTCATCATTTTTGAACATGGGCTATAGCCCCTACCGTACGGCATACTATAGCACGCCGTTTTTCATCATTTTTGAGGTTTTGAAAAAAAATCAAAATTTAAAAAAAATGGGTTATAGCCCATCGTTTTTTGAAAATTTGAAATTATTTTTTTAACCTCGTTTTTCATCATTTTGTAACATGGGCTATAGCCCCTACCGTACGGCATACTATAGCACGCCGTTTGTCATCATTTGAGGATTTGAAAAAAATTCAAAATTTCAAAAAACATGGGTTATAGCCCATCGTTTTTTGAAATGTTGACTTTTTTTTTAACCTCGTTTTTCATCATTTTTGAACATGGGCTATAGCCCCTACCGTACGGCATACTATAGCACGCCGTTTTTCATAATTTTTGAGGATTTGAAAAAAATCTAAATTTAAAAAAACATGGGTTATAGCCCATCGTTTTTTGAAATTTTGAAAAAAAACTTTAACCTCGTTTTTCATCATTTTTGAACATGGGCTATAGCCCCTACCGTACGGCATACTATAGCACGCCGTTTTTCATCATTTTTGAGGATTTGAAAAAAAATCAAAATTTCTAAAAACATGGGTTATAGCCCATCGTTTTTTGAAATTTTGAAAAAAGAAATTAACCTCGTTTTTCATCGTTTTTGAACATGGGCTATAGCCCATACCGTACAGCATACTATAGCACGCAGTTTTTCATCATTTTTGAGGATTTGAAAAACAAAACAAAAAAAAAAACATGGGTTATAGCCCATCATTGTTTGATTTTTTGATTTTTTTTTCAAATCCTCAAAAATGATGAAAAACAGCGTGCTATAGTATGCCGTACGGTAGGGGCTATAGCCCATGTTCAAAAATGATGAAAAACAAGGTTAAAGTTTTTTTTCTTCAAAAATTTAAAAACGATGGGCTATAACCCATGTTTTTTATTTTATTTTTTATTTTTTAATCCACAAAAAAGATGAAAAACGGCGTGCTATAGTATGCCGTACGGTAGGGGCTAAAACCCATGTTCAAAAATGATGAAAAACGAGTTATTTTTTTTTCTTCAAAAATTCAAAAAACGATGCGCTATAACCCATGTTTTTTTAAATTTTGAATTTTTTTTTAATCCTCAAAAATGATGAAAAACGGCGTGCTATAGTATGCCATACGGTAGGGGCTATAGCCCATGTTCAAAAATGATGAAAAACAAGGTTAATTTTCTTTTCTTCAAAAATTTAAAAAACGATGGGCTATAACCCATGTTTTTTTTGTTTTTTTGTTTAATCCTCAAAAATGATGAAAAACGGCGTGCTATAGTATGCCGTACGGTAGGGGCTATAGCCCATGTTCAAAAATGATGAAAAACGAGGTTAATCTTTTTTTTCAAAAATTCAAAAAACGATGGGCTATAACCCATGTTTTTTTTTGTTTTTTGTTTTTTAATCCACAAAAAAGATGAAAAACGGCGTGCTATAGTATGCCGTACGGTAGGGGCTAAAACCCATGTTCAAAAATGATGAAAAACGAGGTACTTTTTTTTTTTCAACCCATGTTTTTTTAAATTTTGAATTTTTTTTAAATCCTCAAAAATGATGAAAAACTGCGTGCCATAGTATGCCATACGGTAGGGGCTATAAAAACGAGGTTAAAAAAAAATCAAAAATTAAAAAAATGATGGGCTATAACCCATGTTTTTTTTTATTTAGATTTTTTTTCAACTCCTCAAAAATGATGAAAAACGGCGTGCTATAGTATGCCGTACGGTAGGGGCTATATCCCATGTTCAAAAATGATGAAAAACGAGGTTAATTCTTTTTTCTTTTAATTAAAAAAACGATGGGCTATATGGCCATGTTTTTTGAAATTTTTCATTTTTTTCAAATCCTCAAAAATGATGAAAAACGGCGTGCTATAGTATGCCGTACGGTAGGGGCTATAGCCCATGGTTTTATAGTTTCATAGTATGCAAACACAGTAAAGAACCTAGAGGCATCTATGAAAAGGCAACAGAATGAGCAGAAAATAAAAATGAACCATGTAAATACAACAAATTGAGCAGAGCACTGCAGGGAGTCGAACCACATTCCGGTAAACCAGAAGTACCACAACCAGTGCCTTGGTTTTTGTTTTGTTGTACAAAAGGTCCATTCGTTGAAATGTAAATTTTGCATTTCAACAGTAAGGTAATTTCACAATTTACATTGTAGGCAATAATTAATAACGGTATGGCACCAGGCCAAAGCCATGGGGAGAGTGTGTGTGAGTCAGTTTGTTAACAGCTAATCTCCAGCACCATTAACCCGGTCGATGCCAAATTTTGCACACACACTCCCTGGATGCCAACGATGAACCTCTGCCCAAATTTTCCAGAACGGCCTGTATAGCACCACACATTTTTTTATGCCCTCCGAGACTATAGCCTTTCGCTTTTCCGTGATTTTTCAAATCCTCCGAAATCGTGAAAAACAACATACTATAGTATGCCCTCCGTGACCATGGACTATAGCCTTTAGCTTTTCTGCGATTTAACCTTTTTTCAAATCCTCAACAATGATGAAGAATCGCGCACTATAGCGTGCCACTTAATGACCTTGAGCAGAATAAATGACCTTCAATAAGACTAGTAAATGACCTTGACCAGTATAAATGACCTTGACAAGTACAAATGACCTTGACCAGTATAAATGAACTTCACCAGTATAAATAACCGTGACCAGTATATGACTGTGACCAGTATAAATTACCTTCATGAGACTAGTAAATGACCTTGACCAGTATAAATGACATTCATAAGACTAGTAAATTATCTTCACCAGTATAAATGACCTTGACCAGTATGCGGTCCGTGACCATGGACTATAGCCTTTTGCTTTTCCTTGATTTTCACCTTTAAAAAATCCTCAACAATGATGAAGAATCGCGCACTATAGCGCGCCGCTCAATGACCTCTGAGACCATGGACCAATGAATGAAATACAACACATTGAGCAGGGCACTGCAGGGAGTTGAACCCCGTTCCGGTAAACCAGAAGTCCGACACCAGTGCCTTAGTTTTTGTGTTGTTGTTCATTTACAGGTCCAGGTGTGCATACGCATCACATGACATACTGGCAGAAATGATACAGCACCTGGAACCTAACGCAAAGACCTGGCTCGTGGGGATGCTGAATACATGCATGGCACAGAAAACAATCCCTTCTGTCTGGAAAAAGGCCAAAGTGGTTGCAATCCCTAAACCTGGCAAAGACCCATCATCCCCAAAGAGCTACCGACCCATTTCCCTCCTCTGCATCACCTACAAGAGAGGCTGCTACTCCAACGCCTCATGCCACTCATAGACACCAAGCTGACTAAAGACCAAGCAGAGCTCAACCTCACCCAACACATTGAGGATGGGTTTGAGGGAAAACAAATAACTGGAGCAGCAACTGGGCGAAGCAATCACACAGGCAGCTTGTGCCTGCCTTCCTGCCTGCCTTCCTCATGTGGAAGCTGCGTAGTTGAGTTTGTGTGTGTCTTTCTTTTTCTGTCTTTCTTTCTTAGGACGAAGATCAAGGTAGACGCCGTTGGAAGGCTCAACACAAGCTGATGCCCCTAGAGATGCATCCCAAAGCTTCCCTCAGGCAGCCCAGCAAGCCAGCTAGCCAGCAAGCCCGCCCAGTCAGCCAATGCAGCCAGCCAGCTCCGCCAGTCAGCCAGTGTAGAAAGTCAGGCTGCCAAGCCAGAGCATATCAGCCCTTGCAGTCAGCCATTGCAGCCATACCAGCCTTGCTCAGTCAGCTCAGCCAGGCCTCTCTCGAGGCCTGGCTCTCTGTCTGCCTGGCCCGGTCTGCCCTGCCCTGCCTTGCAGCAACAGAACGAGCCTTGCTAGCAAGCCAGCCAGCTCAGAATACGAGCTCAGCAAGCCAGCGCAGCTGGCAAGCACGCAGTTAGTCTAAACCAGTTTCAGACAGGCAGGCCAAGGCAGACAGACAGGAAGACCGAGGCGCCTAGGCAGGCAGACAGGCCAGGAAGGCAACAAAGTGCAGGCAGGGGGACTATCCGGCCTAAGGCTGCGCTGCAAGGGTTGGAGCCTGGCTTGCTCCTGCTGGTCTGGGCTGAGTGGCTGTGGCTGCACAGTAAGGCTGCAGTAACCTAGTCTGGGCTTGTTGCTGCACTGGCTTGCTCAGCTCGCATTCTGAGCCTGCTGGCTTGCCAGAAAGGCTGGTTCTGTTGCTGCAAGGCAGGGCGGAGCAGACTGGGCCAGGCAGACAGAGAGCCAGGCCTCGAGAGAGGCCTGGATGAGCTGACTGAGCAAGGCTGGTATGGCTGCAGTGGCTGACTGCAAGGGCTGATATGCTCTGGCTTGGCAGCCTGACTTTCTACACTGGCTGACTGGCGGAGCTGACTGGCTGCGTTCGCTGACTGGGCAGGCTTGCTGGCTAGCTGGCTTGCTGGGCTCCCTGAGGGAAGCTTTGGGATGGATCTCTAGGGGCATCGGCTTGTGTTGAGCCTTCCAACGGCGTCTACCTTGATCTCCGTCCTAAGAAAGAAAGACAGAAAAAGAAAGACACACACAAACCCAACTATGCAGCTTCCACCTGAGGAACCGAGACGCGAAAAAAGAACTGAGCGTCACTTGGGATGGTCACAAACTCTCCAACCATACCCACCCCATGTATCTTGGAGTTACACTGGACAGGACACTCTTCTTCAAAAAACACCTGGAGAACACAAAAGCCACGGTCAACACCCACAATAACATCCTGTGAAAACTAGTGAACTCCAAGAGGGGCGCAGACCCACAAACAATCCGTGCAACTGCCATGGCCCTGTCTTTCTCTACAGCAGAGTATGCCTGCTCAAGCTGGAGCCGATCACGTCACACCAAATTGGTCGACACAGCCCTAAATGACACCTGTCGCATCAACACGGGATGCGTCAAGACAACACCTGTCCCGTGCCTTTATGCACTAGCCGGCACCTCCCCCCGCACATCAGACAACTGTGTATCGCTCAAGATGAATGGAGAACACAGGAGATAGACAGTGAAGTTGAGAATGAACGAAGGAAAGTCTGGAATTAAATGATAGAGAACACCTCACAGACACATAGTTTCCTTTCGTGGCTGTTTACATTCGAGGGTTGCCGGTCCTCTCGAACGGAACAGTTTAACGTCATGCCCAGGACGAAAAGATATAGAGAACACCAACATGACAAATAACAGCAGGAAGGCATGGGCCACAATCCACCGTCTTGGCAAAGACCACACCACCCATAATTCACAACGGTCACAGCAAACTCTATTGCATCACAACTGGTGTAGTTATTGGATGGAGCCCGCACACCACCAAAAAAAAGAAAAACAACATACTATAGTATGCCCTCCGTGACCATGGACTTTAGCCTTTCGCTTTTCTGCGATTTAACCTTTTTTCAAATCCTCAACAATGATGAAGAATCGTGCACTATAGCGTGCCACTTAATGACCTTGACCAATATCAATGACCTTGAGCAGTATAAATTACCTTCAATAAGACTAGTAAATGACCTTGAGCAGTATAAATGACCTTGACAAGTACAAATGACCTTGACCAGTATAAATGACCTTCACCAGTAGAAATGACCGTGACCAGTATATGACTGTGACCAGTATACATGACCTTCATGAGACTAGTAAATGACCTTGACCAGTATAAATGACCTTTATAAGACTAGTAAATGATCTTCACCAGTATAAATGACCTTGACCAGTATGCGGTCCGTGACCATGGACTATAGCCTTTTGCTTTTCCTTGATTTTCACCTTTAAAAAATCCTCAACAATGATGAAGAATCGCGCACTATAGCGCGCCGCTCAATGACCTGAGACCATGGACCAATGAATGAAATACAACACATTGAGCAGGGCACTGCAGGGAGTTGAACCCCGTTCCGGTAAACCAGAAGTCCGACACCAGTGCCTTAGTTTTTGTGTTGTTGTTCATTTAAAGGTCCAGGTGTGCATACGCATGTGCGCCTGTGCGTGTGTAGGTGCATGTGTGCATGTGTGTGTGCACGCTTCAATGACCACTGTTGGACCCAATGGCGATCAAGGACCTCAGGGAGCCACCCATAATTCACAACGGTCACAGCAAACTCTGTTGCATCACAACTGGTGGCCAACAGTCGTAACCAACACCGCCGCCGACCCACAGGAGAATACCATCGCACAGTGGTATAAGACCAACCACAATCAGCCAGCCCTCAAACCAAACCATTCGACCTAGAAGAACTCGAAACCCGGAAAAGCAGCAGGGATTGATGACATACTGGCAGAAATTATACAGCACCTGGAACCTAACGCAAAGACCTGGCTCGTGGGGATGCTGAACACATGCATGGCACAGAAAACCATCCCTTCTGTCTGGAGAAAGGTCAAAGTGGTTGCAATCCCCAAACCTGGCAAAGACCCATCATCCTCAAAGAGCTACCGACCCATTTCCCTCCTCTGCATCACCTACAAGAGAGGCTGCTACTCCAACGCCTCATACCACTCATAGACACCAAGCTGACTAAAGACCAAGCTGGTTTCAGTCCCGTCCTGTGCTGGACAGAGCTCAACCTCACCCAACACATTGAGGATGGGTTTGAGGGAAAACAAATAACTGGAGCAGCAACTGGAGGGCGAAGCAAGCACGCAGGCAGCTTGTGCCTGCCTGCGTGCCTGCCTGCCTTCCTCATGTGGAAACTGCATAGTTGACTTTGTGTGTGTCTTTCTTTTTCTGTCTGTCTTTCTTAGGATGAAGATCAAGGTAGACGCCGTTGGAAGGCTCAACACAAGCCGATGCCCCTAGAGATCCATCCCAAAGCTTCCCTCAGGGAGCCCAGCAAGCCAGCTAGCCAGCAAGTCCGCCCAGTCAGCCAACGCAGCCATCCAGCTCCGCCAGTCAGCCAGTGTAGAAAGTCAGGCTGACAAGCCAGAGCATATCAGCCCTTGCAGTCCGCCATTGCAGCCATACCAGCCTTGCTCAGTCAGCTCAGCCAGGCCTCTCTCGAGGCCTGGCTCTCTGTCTGCCTGGCCCGGTCTGCCCTGCCCTGCCTTGCAGCAACAGAACCAGCCTTGCTAGCAAGCCAGCCAGCTCAGAATACGAGCTCAGCAAGCCAACGCAGCTGGCAAGCACGCAGTTAGTCTAAACCAGTTTCAGACAGGCAGGCCAAGGCAGACAGACAGGAAGACCGAGGCGCCTAGGCAGGCAGACAGGCCAGGAAGGCAACAAAGTGCAGGCAGGGGGACTATCCGGCCTAAGGCTGCGCTGCAAGGGTTGGAGCCTGGCCAGCTCCTGCTGGTCTTGGCTGAGTGGCTGTGGCTGCACAGTAAGGCTGCGGTAACCTAGTCTGGGCTTGTTGCTGCACTGGCTTGCTCAGCTCGCATTCTGAGCTGGCTGGCTTGCCAGAAAGGCTGGTTCTGTTGCTGCAAGGCAGGGCAGGGCCGACCGGGCCAGGCAGACAGAGAGCCAGGCCTCGAGAGAGGCCTGGCTGAGCTGGCTGAGCAAGGCTGGTATGGCTGCAGTGGCTGACTGCAAGGGCTGATATGCTCTGGCTTGGCAGCCTGACTTTCTACACTGGCTGACTGGCGGAGCTGACTGGCTGCATTCGCTGACTGGGCAGGCTTGCTGGCTAGCTGGCTTGCTGAACTCCCTGAGGGAAGCTTTGGGATGGATCTCTAGGGGCATCGGCTTGTGTTGAGCCTTCCAACGGCGTCTACCTTGATCTCCGTCCTAAGAAAGAAAGACAGAAAAAGAAAGACACACACAAACCCAACTATGCAGCTTGCACCTGAGGAACCGAGACGCGAAAAACCGCCACCGACCCACAGGAGAATACCATCGCACAGTGGTATCAGACCAACCTCAATCAGCCAGCCCTCAAACCAAACCCTTCGACCTAGAAGAACTCGAAACTGCAATGGGAAAGTTGAAACCCGGAAAAGCAGCAGGGATTGATGACATACTGGCAGAAATGATACAGCACCTGGGACCTAACACAAAGACCTGGCTAGTGGGGATACTGAATACATGCATGGCACAGAAAACCATCCCTTCTGTCTGGAGAAAGGCCAAAGTGGTTGCAATCCCCAAACCTGGCAAAGACCCATCATCAGTGTTGGGCAAGTTACTTTGAAAGCGTAGCTTGTAAAGCTACAAGTAGCTCACCATGGCAGTAGCTTGATCAAGCTACATAGCTACCCCTGGAGAGATGTAGCTTGTAAAGCTACAGCTACATGGAAAAAGTAGCTCAAAGTAGCTCAGCTACTTTTTATTTTTCAGCGTTAAATTGAGAATGTACATGCGGGAGACCCCTCCTCCCCTCTGGGAGACCCCTCCCCTCTGGGAGACCCCTCCTCCCCTCTGGGAGACCCCTCCCACCCTGCTCCCCTCGGGGAGACCCCTCCTCCCCCTGCTCCCCTCTGGGATTCCCCTCCCACCCTGCTCCCCTCTGGGAAACCCCTCCTCCCCCTGCTCCCCTCTGGGAGACCCCCCCACCCTGCTCCCCTCTGGGAGACCCCTCCTCATGCTGCTCCCCTCTGGGAGACCCCCCCACCCTGCTCCCCTCTGGGAGACCCCTCCTCCCCCTGCTCCCCTCTGGGAGACCCCTCCACCCTGCTCCCCTCTGGGAGACCCCTCCCCACCCTGCTCCCCTCTGGGAGACCCCCCCACCCTGCTCCCCTCTGGGAGACCCCTCCTCATGCTGCTCCCCTCTGGGAGACCCCTCCCCACCCTGCTCCCCTCTGGGAGACCCCCCGACCCTGCTCCCCTCTGGGAGACCCCCCCACCCTGCTCCCCTCTGGGAGACCCCTCCTCATGCTGCTCCCCTCTGGGAGACCCCCCCACGCTGCTCCCCTCTGGGAGACCCCTCCTCCCCCTGCTCCCCTCTGGGAGACCCCCCCACCCTGCTCCCCTCTGGGAGACCCCCCCACCCTGCTCCCCTCTGGGAGACCCCCCCACCCTGCTCCCCTCTGGGAGACCCCCCCACCCTGCTCCCCTCTGGGAGACCCCTCCTCACCCTGCTCCCCTCTGGGAGACCCCCCCACCCTGCTCCCCTCTGGGAGACCCCTCCTCACCCTGCTCCCCTCTGGGAGACCCCCCCACCCTGCTCCCCTCTGGGAGACCCCTCCTCCCCTCTGGGAGACCCCTCCTCCCCTCTGGGAGACCCCTCCTCACCCTGCTCCCCTCTGGGAGACCCCTCCTCCCCCTGCTCCCCTCTGGGAGACCCCTCCTCCCCTCTAGGAGACCCCTGCTCCCCCCTGGGAGACCCCTCCTCACCCTACTCCCCTCTGGGAGACCCCCCCACCCTGCTCCCCTCTGGGAGACCCCTCCTCCCCCTGCTCCCCTCTGGGAGACCCCTCCTCCCCTCTAGGAGACCCCTGCTCCCCCCTGGGAGACCCCTCCCACCCTGTGATACCAGGGCCAATCAGAGGCCAATTAGAGGCAGCTGTCAAGTGCTGATATGCCCTCAAAGCAATCAGAAAAAGGAACAGTCCTTGATTTTTCAAAGGGGGTTCTAGTACAAGAATTAACACAGCAACCAATGGTCAAAATTAATATATTTCTTTCATGTTATTGCCCAAAATTGTAGCTTGTAACTTGAGTAGCTAAGCTACAAAAAATGACCCAAAAGGTAGCTGAGCTACTTGACGAGGTACACAAATATGAATGTAGCTAAAATACCACAAGCTACAGCAAAATGTAGCTCAGCTACGTAGCTCAGCTACATGTAGCTTAATACTCCCCAACACTGCCCATCATCCCCAAAGAGCTACCGACCCATTTCCCTCCTCTGCATCACCTACAAGAGAGGCTGCTACTCCTGTTTACATTCGAGGGTTGCCGGTCCTCTCGAACGGAACAGTTTAACGTCATGCCCAGGACGAAAAGATATAGAGAACACCAACATGACAAATAACAGCAGGAAGGCATGAGCCACAATCCACCGTCTTGGCAAAGACCACACCACCCATAATTCACAACGGTCACAGCAAACTCTATTGCATCACAACTGGTGTAGTTATTGGATGGAGCCCGCACACCACCAAAAAAAGAAAAACAACATACTATAGTATGCCCTCCGTGACCATGGACTTTAGCCTTTCGCTTTTCTGCGATTTAACCTTTTTTCAAATCGTCAACAATGATGAAGAATCGTGCACTATAGCGTGCCACTTAATGACCTTGACCAATATCAATGACCTTGAGCAGTATAAATTACCTTCAATAAGACTAGTAAATGACCTTGACCAGTATAAATGACCTTGACAAGTACAAATGACCTTGACCAGTATAAATGACCTTCACCAGTAGAAATGACCGTGACCAGTATATGACTGTGACCAGTATACATGACCTTCATGAGACTAGTAAATGACCTTGACCAGTATAAATGACCTTTATAAGACTAGTAAATGATCTTCACCAGTATAAATGACCTTGACCAGTATGCGGTCCGTGACCATGGACTATAGCCTTTTGCTTTTCCTTGATTTTCACCTTTAAAAAATCCTCAACAATGATGAAGAATCGCGCACTATAGCGCGCCGCTCAATGACCTGAGACCATGGACCAATGAATGAAATACAACACATTGAGCAGGGCACTGCAGGGAGTTGAACCCCGTTCCGGTAAACCAGAAGTCCGACACCAGTGCCTTAGTTTTTGTGTTGTTGTTCATTTAAAGGTCCAGGTGTGCATACGCATGTGCGCCTGTGCGTGTGTAGGTGCATGTGTGCATGTGTGTGTGCACGCTTCAATGACCACTGTTGGACCCAATGGCGATCAAGGACCTCAGGGAGCCACCCATAATTCACAAGGGTCACAGCAAACTCTGTTGCATCACAACTGGTGGCCAACAGTCGTAACCAACACCGCCGCCGACCCACAGGAGAATACCATCGCACAGTGGTATAAGACCAACCACAATCAGCCAGCCCTCAAACCAAACCATTCGACCTAGAAGAACTCGAAACCCGGAAAAGCAGCAGGGATTGATGACATACTGGCAGAAATTATACAGCACCTGGAACCTAACGCAAAGACCTGGCTCGTGGGGATGCTGAACACATGCATGGCACAGAAAACCATCCCTTCTGTCTGGAGAAAGGTCAAAGTGGTTGCAATCCCCAAACCTGGCAAAGACCCATCATCCTCAAAGAGCTACCGACCCATTTCCCTCCTCTGCATCACCTACAAGAGAGGCTGCTACTCCAACGCCTCATACCACTCATAGACACCAAGCTGACTAAAGACCAAGCTGGTTTCCGTCCCGTCCTGTGCTGGACAGAGCTCAACCTCACCCAACACATTGAGGATGGGTTTGAGGGAAAACAAATAACTGGAGCAGCAACTGGAGGGCGAAGCAAGCACGCAGGCAGCTTGTGCCTGCCTGCGTGCCTGCCTGCCTTCCTGCCTGCCTTCCTCATGTGGAAACTGCATAGTTGACTTTGTGTGTGTCTTTCTTTTTCTGTCTGTCTTTCTTAGGATGAAGATCAAGGTAGACGCCGTTGGAAGGCTCAACACAAGCCGATGCCCCTAGAGATCCATCCCAAAGCTTCCCTCAGGGAGCCCAGCAAGCCAGCTAGCCAGCAAGCCCGCCCAGTCAGCCAACGCAGCCATCCAGCTCCGCCAGTCAGCCAGTGTAGAAAGTCAGGCTGACAAGCCAGAGCATATCAGCCCTTGCAGTCCGCCATTGCAGCCATACCAGCCTTGCTCAGTCAGCTCAGCCAGGCCTCTCTCGAGGCCTGGCTCTCTGTCTGCCTGGCCCGGTCTGCCCTGCCCTGCCTTGCAGCAACAGAACCAGCCTTGCTAGCAAGCCAGCCAGCTCAGAATACGAGCTCAGCAAGCCAACGCAGCTGGCAAGCACGCAGTTAGTCTAAACCAGTTTCAGACAGGCAGGCCAAGGCAGACAGACAGGAAGACCGAGGCGCCTAGGCAGGCAGACAGGCCAGGAAGGCAACAAAGTGCAGGCAGGGGGACTATCCGGCCTAAGGCTGCGCTGCAAGGGTTGGAGCCTGGCCAGCTCCTGCTGGTCTTGGCTGATTGGCTGTGGCTGCACAGTAAGGCTGCGGTAACCTAGTCTGGGCTTGCTGCTGCACTGGCTTGCTCAGCTCGCATTCTGAGCTGGCTGGCTTGCCAGAAAGGCTGGTTCTGTTGCTGCAAGGCAGGGCAGGGCAGACCGGGCCAGGCAGACAGAGAGCCAGGCCTCGAGAGAGGCCTGGCTGAGCTGGCTGAGCAAGGCTGGTATGGCTGCAGTGGCTGACTGCAAGGGCTGATATGCTCTGGCTTGGCAGCCTGACTTTCTACACTGGCTGACTGGCGGAGCTGACTGGCTGCGTTCGCTGACTGGGCAGGCTTGCTGGCTAGCTGGCTTGCTGAACTCCCTGAGGGAAGCTTTGGGATGGATCTCTAGGGGCATCGGCTTGTGTTGAGCCTTCCAACGGCGTCTACCTTGATCTCCGTCCTAAGAAAGAAAGACAGAAAAAGAAAGACACACACAAACCCAACTATGCAGCTTGCACCTGAGGAACCGAGACGCGAAAAACCGCCACCGACCCACAGGAGAATACCATCGCACAGTGGTATCAGACCAACCTCAATCAGCCAGCCCTCAAACCAAACCCTTCGACCTAGAAGAACTCGAAACTGCAATGGGAAAGTTGAAACCCGGAAAAGCAGCAGGGATTGATGACATACTGGCAGAAATGATACAGCACCTGGGACCTAACACAAAGACCTGGCTAGTGGGGATACTGAATACATGCATGGCACAGAAAACCATCCCTTCTGTCTGGAGAAAGGCCAAAGTGGTTGCAATCCCCAAACCTGGCAAAGACCCATCATCCCCAAAGAGCTACCGACCCATTTCCCTCCTCTGCATCACCTACAAGAGAGGCTGCTACTCCTGTTTAGTTTACATTCGAGGGTTGCCGGTCCTCTCGAACGGAACAGTTTAACGTCATGCCCAGGACGAAAAGATATAGAGAACACCAACATGACAAATAACAGCAGGAAGGCATGAGCCACAATCCACCGTCTTGGCAAAGACCACACCACCCATAATTCACAACGGTCACAGCAAACTCTGTTGCATCACAACTGGTGTAGGTATTGGATGGAGCCCGCACATCACAGGTGTAAAAAAAAACGTTCTGTATTGAAATACTGACAACGTTTCGATCTATTTGATCTTCATCAGGTCATGTGTACACAAAACATACACTTTTATACTAAGGGAGTGCCCCCATCAACCAATCAAAACACCACATTTTGGTGCACCTCCCATCACTGCAGGTGTGACACGTCAACCCTGAGTGAGTAGGTGGGGACCCAGACATATTGATGTAAATATAGTCTGTTCAGAAATGTTAGTGCCTCTCATAGAGCTTGTAGGTGATGCAGAGGAAGGAAATGGGTCGGTAGCTCTTCGGGGATAATGGGTCTTTGCCAGGTTTAGGGATTGCAACCACTTTGGCCTTTCTCCAGACAGAAGGGATGGTTTTCTGTGCCATGCACGTGTTCAGCATCCCCACAAGCCAGGTCTTTGCGCTAGGTCCCAGGTGCTGTATCATTTCTTCCAGCATGTCATCAATCCCTGCTGCTTTTCCGGGTTTCAACTTTCCCATTGCAGTTTCAAGTTATTCTAGGTCGAAGGGTTTGGTTTGAGGACTGGCTGATTGTGGTTGGTCTGATACCACTGTGCGATGGTATTCTATGTGGGTCGGTGGCGGTGTTGGTTACGACTGTTGGCCACCAGTTGTGACCAACACCGCCACCGACCCACAGGAGAATACCATCGCACAGTGGTATCAGACCAACCTCAATCAGCCAGCCCTCAAACCAAACCCTTCGACCTAGAAGAACTCGAAACTGCAATGGGAAAGTTGAAACCCGGAAAAGCAGCAGGGGTTGATGACATACTGGCAGAAATGATACAGCACCTGGGACCTAACGCAAAGACCTGGCTCGTGGGGATACTGAATAAATGCATGGCACAGAAAACCATCCCTTCTGTCTGGAGAAAGGCCAAAGTGGTTGCAATCCCCAAACCTGGCAAAGACCCATCACCCCCAAAGAGCTACCGACCCATTTCCCTCCTCTGCATCACCTACAAGAGAGGCTGCTACTCCAACGCCTCATACCACTCACAGACACCAAGCTGACTAAAGACCAAGCTGGTTTCCGTCCTGGCCGCTCCTGTGCTGGACAGAGCTCAACCTCACCCAACACATGGAGGATGGGTTTGAGGGAAAACAAATAACTGGAGCAGCATTCAGAGATCTCTCTGCTGCCTATGACACTGTCCAACACCGCACAATGGTCGGGAAAAGCCTCCTCAACAACAGGCGCTTCTATGTCCAGTTAAATGACCAGAGGAGTAAATGGAAAGCCCAAAAGAACGGCCTACCACAAGGTAGCCTGCTCGCCCCCTCCTTTTCAATATCTACACAAACGTCCAGCCACTACCCAAAGTAGTAGTACTGGAATGAAATGATAGAACACCTCACACACACATAGTTTCCTTTCGTGGCTGTTTACATTCGAGGGTCGCCGGTCCTCTCGAACGGAACAGTTTAACGTCATGCCCAGGACGAAAAGATATAGAGAACACCAACATGACAAATAACAGCAGGAAGGCATTATAAATTACCTTCATGAGACTAGTAAATGACCTTGAGCAGTATAAATGACCTTCATAAGACTAGTAAATGATCTTCACCAGTATAAATGACCTTGACCAGTATGCGGTCCGTGACCATGGACTATAGCCTTTTGCTTTTCCTTGATTTTCACCTTTAAAAAAAAATCCTCAACAATGATGAAGAATCGCGCACTATAGCGCGCCGCTCAATGACCTCTGAGACCATGGACCAATGAATGAAATACAACACATTGAGCAGGGCACTGCAGGGAGTTGAACCCCGTTCCGGTAAACCAGAAGTCCGACACCAGTGCCTTAGTTTTTGTGTTGTTGTTCATTTAAAGGTCCAGGTGTGCATACGCATGTGCACCTGTGCGTGTGTAGGTGCATGTGTGCGTGCACGCTTCAATGACCACTGTTGGACCCAATGGCGATCAAGGACCTCAGGGAGCCACACATAATTCACAACGGTCACAGCGAACTCTGTTGCATCACAACTGGTGGCCAACAGTCGTAACCAACACTGCCGCCGACCCACAGGAGAATACCATCGCACAGTGGTATCAGACCAACTACAATCCACCGTCTTGGGGAAAATAAATAGCTGATCAATAAGCCCCAAACGCGTTGCACTGCGACGCGTTTTGAGCTTGTACATCGGCTATTTTTGCTACAACAGTAATATGCAACGTGGCCTTCTGGAGTGAGAGTGGAAATATAGTGGAAATATAGTCTCTATCGTCAAAGTTGCCCACCCCCATTCTAAACACTACAACATGCAGAGGAGAAGTCATAACAGAACCATCTAAACACTACAACATGCAGAGGAGAAGTCATAACAGAACCATCTAAACACTACAACATGCAGAGGAGAAGTCATAACAGAACCATCTAAACACTACAGCATGCAGAGGAGAAGTCATAACAGAACCATCTAAACACTACAACATGCAGAGGAGAAGTCATAACAGAACCATCTAAACACTACAGCATGCAGAGGAGAAGTCATAACAGAACCATCTAAACACTACAGCATGCAGAGGAGAAGTCATAACAGAACCATCTAAACACTACAACATGCAGAGGAGAAGTCATAACAGAATCATCTAAACACTACAGCATGCAGAGGAGAAGTCATAACAGAACCATCTTAAACACTACAACATGCAGAGGAGAAGTCATAACAGAACCATCTAAACACTACAACATGCAGAGGAGAAGTCATAACAGAACCATCTAAATACTACAACATGCAGAGGAGAAGTCATAACAGAACAATCTAAACACTACAACATGCAGAGGAGAAGTCATAACAGAACCATCTTAAACACTACAACATGCAGAGGAGAAGTCATAACAGAACCATCTAAATACTACAACATGCAGTCATAACAGAACCATCTAAATACTACAACATGCAGTCATAACAGAACCATCTAAATTCTAAACACTACAGCATGCAGTCATAACAGAACCATCTAAACACTACTCTGTTCACCTCTAGTCGATTCTTTATTCAGCCACGGACCACCATTTGAGGCCATTTAGCCTCTCAGACCCATTTGAGCCACTGACCACAATTGTGAGCATTAGAGTATAATTATTATGAATAGAGAAGGCACCCAGAGGAAACCCTGAGGCTGAAATGGACATAGTGGCCGAATGAAGGTATTGCAGCCTGGCCCCAAACACATGAACGCGCTGGTCCGTTGACTATATCATTGTGCACGTTCACGACGGCAGCACGCTAGCTAGCTAGCTAACGAACTAGCGTGCATCCCAGAATGCTCTGTTTCTACTTTGTTGTGTTCATATATTATCTTTCTACTACTTCACAAAACCATGATCCAGTAGCCGAATGGTTAGAATCGATGCTATGTGAACATCCGGGCCCGGGTTAGACTCCCAGTCGATGACCGAGTATCTTTTCTTCTTAACAAACACAACTGTTTGTTTGCATCAAGTGGAGGTCCATAATTCATTCAGTATCTGAGCCGGCCACGGGACCACCATTTTTAGGCTCAAATACTGAATTGAATAATGGACCTCGACGAGAAAAGCTAAAACAATTGTGTTTAGTTTGGTAAGAATGAAGCTAACTTCTCAGTCCTCGACGGGGAATCGAACCCGGGCCTTGTTGTCTGCTAGGCGCCGACAGTAACCATTAGGCCACTGGAACACGGTTTTACAAAGCGGCACGAACATAATATATAAACATCACAACAAAGTTAACATCATATAAAGTGATCACAGATGTTTGAACAACAACAACAACGTTTAAGTATTAAATAACATTTAACGTACCTTGCTGCGGACACGACGACGAGGCGGCGGACATGGTGACGTGGCAGAATCAAAACAACACTGAAGCAAACCCCCCTCCACGCGTCTCTTCCGTATTTGAGGAGGGGGGGCGTCACTTCCTTCCGGGTGTGACGTGACGTGAGGCCACGCCCGCGAGTCTTTTGCCGCGATTTTCTTTGTAGTCCTCCTTACGTTACATCCGGGTCCCGTCCGCTTCTATTATGATTCTGAACGCGTGAATCTTTTTATTTTTTTACAATAGCGTTATTTTTCAGAAAGGAAGCCATTGAGGGTTAAAGTGTGTCTTAATGCTTCCAACTCGACTATAATTATTATTAATGTAACTGTAAAGAAAAGAAAATGTATGACGTGGAGCTTTCTTGAGTAAGACCAAGAAAGCTTAGAGAAGGAAAAGACACCACCGTCATGGTGTCACGTGACTGGACGCCAGGGCTGCGCCATGACACCCCACCACGCCCCCATGTGCAAGAACTCGCAGCGGAAGTTCGATGAATACATTGGAGTGGATGGGAGCCCGCTGGACATCTTGTAAAGAAACATTATTTATGAACGATAGCGACCTTTGTCATATAATCGGTCCAGGAATATAATAGAAGACATATCACAGATTGTTTTCCGACTGGGTGTTTTTCGACTTGCTAACTGTTTCATTTTATTCAGAAATTTAAAGAGCACAGGGTACGTTTCTGGGCTGCATGGGCTTAGCCTGCTGGTGGCAGTATTGGGTTCACATCACAATCCTGCCTTCAAAAGCCTATATTGTTTTTAATTCATCAACATTACAAACTAAATAACGCTTTAAAAATGTTGAGAATAAAGGATTTTGCAATATTACAAGTCAGTGGTGTTTGATGAAATACTTTTTTTTCATATTAACAGTAGCCTTAGGACCAACCCGCCCACCTCCCCCTATTTTCACACCGTGTAAAGTACCGTGCCGAATTCAAATAGCCACTACTTTGCATAACAACAGCTTTAACTGTTTATATACCTGAGCTGACTGTGAGCGCACGTAGCCGGTAAGCATGCCATGCACACTTGACTTAAGTTACAGGAGTGTGACTGCTATGGCTCCAGTAGGCTACTGCTGCTGTGTGGTGTTCTCCTCCATCAAATAACAGTTACAGATATATTCGTCCAAAGCAAACCTTTTAGTTTCGCTAGTGTCCAGTAAGGATGTTTGTCTGACCATTTTAAGTCTACTTTTGTGTTTTAGGCTTAGGCTATAGCCTACAGCTGTTCTGTGTGCATGCCGCGATGCGTGCGTGCGTGCGTGCGCGTCACGTTCCGTGGTACCAGTACAATTTCATTTATCCAGTCATTCATTCATATTTAACTTGAAACTGAATAAGGCAATGTCTGGAGTTGATAGAGCAAGCATTAACTTCTTTAAGGTATGCCTATGCCTACTATATTTTGAGGGACACTGATAGGAATTTTATCCCATCATGAGATAAATAACAGGGGCGGACTGTAAAAACCCCTTTAACTATAAAATAATAAAGATAATAGCTCTCGTTAGCCGAAGAGCTATAAGCTGTGAGTCTCCGAAGCAAAAAACCCAAACTGCCCCGGATGCTCACAGAGTACATTTACTTTAGGAGTAATCCCATTACAATACTTATACTTAACTTTAGCTTTGACCAAAATACTTTAAGTAAATTAGCAAACATGAACAGAGGGATTACTCCATATACCAAAAACATTACCTTATTTTACCCCACAGAGAGACGTCCATAGCAGAAGGAGGTTTTTAGTCGTTTTATATTATCGTTTCAGAGAGAAATAGAACATGGATACACAAACACAGCAATAATAATCAAATACAGAGCCTAGACCCCCGTAGGGGGGGTCTAGTAGAATGGTTGCAGGTTTCTCTCTACTGCCTCCAAAATGGCAGACAGTATTTATACTCTACAATACAAAATGGAGAATGGTACAAAGCCGACGTGGCACGACCGAGGAGTATCGTACTCAAAGTATGGAAAAGTACTGGAATGGAAAAATACAAAACACAGAAGTCTATCTAGGCCTCAAAGGATAACTGTCTTCAGCTTGCCGTCTCGGCGAGCTGGGAAGGGGGGTATGGCCCGGTTGCCATGGCACCTGGCTGATAAGATGCCATGCGAGGTCAAATTCATGTAGGCTCAAGACAGAGACAGTGAGTGATACACACTAGCAGCGCAAAGTCACTACACAGGGCCAAAAGGGTCAAGAGGTCAAAGGAAAATGGTCAATTCAAGCATAAAATATAAACAGATAGAAATTATCTATCAAACCCATCGCATTTTATGCGCGAATGATCATATGACCTTTGACAAAATCAAAACCTCAGGGGAAACTTTACTTTATACTATGGAAAATAAAAAACACAATGATTTCAACTTTACTAGGCATAAAATCCTTAATTAGATGGTACTGTGGGAACGAGAGAGAATGGCTTTTCTCTCTTGATGATGATGATGGTGATGAAGATATCTTCGGGGCCTGGCAACCAAACCCAGCAAACCGTTGCAGCCAACCTGGCCGGCGAGATGGTCATTTGACCACATGAATGTTCATTTTTCAGTTCTTCTGGTTCGCCATCAGTTCGTTGTCAGAACTGAATCTGCGAGAGTTCTTTTGGCTCGTTTGTCGGAGCCGATTCTTCGCCCCTCCCCCCCCCTAATGACCGGTTCACAGATACTCGATCTCTGCAAACAGACTTGGAGAGGGGAAACGGGGTATTCTGCATGCGCTCCAGCGCGATGTCGCAACAATGTCTTTGGGAGTCCCTTAAGTACCATATACAGGTCAGATATAGAATCAAGTGATTCTGGGGAGATTAATGCCTAGTCCAAATCGAACTCATGATGATAAAAACCAAAATAATAAAATGGAGAAGGAAATGTTCCTATATTGACAATTTAGGGGAAATATGAAATGACTAAAACCTTTTTATTTAAATCAAATGAAATCAACAATAAAGTAATACAATTGGAGGTGATTAAACGTAGCTTGGAAAGCGTAAATCAGCAAACAGGAAAGGAAAACAACATAAACTTACATCAACATGAAAACAAAAATTTTAATAAATTTGTTCCCAATGGGAAATCTATGGGCAACTAGTTAGACTGTTCTGGGGTTGGGCCTAACCAGTGAATTTAGAGGATCTGCTCTGGGGAGTCGGGTCTGCGGGTCAAACCTTGTATACAAGAATGGAATTTCGAAGTCCACAATCCACCACAAACACTTTTCAGACTCCATCGCATTTGTGGGCTTTGAAATTCTCGGCCTGTCCACCGACCGACTCCCACCTGCAGCAGTCCTTTTATCTGTAAATAACAGAAAAAACAAACAAAGAACGAACTGGTGAATGTCATGAAACAAAAATAACATCGTATCAAACAGACAGATCTAGTTAGAGAGAAAAAGTATGCGTATTTCAGATTTTCAACAGATACAGATAGATTGACATGTGGGCCACTACAGGGCAACATCGCACATGGAATACAGACAGACCGTTGAATCCTAAACTACACATGTTATGTTTCATAAGAAGAACAGGTTACCACATGGCAAGACACTGAACGCAGAGAGAACATTACCGAACTATGTGCACACCGGCTTGACATGTTATGTTTCAAGACACTGATTCCGATCAGGTTAAAACATTACGATGACTCGCTATGTGCACTGGAAATTGGTGAAGATTCACCAGAAAAGTAGATTATTATGATACGATGTATGGCAAGGGAAAATGCCAGATAATAACTATTAAAAAAAATGAACTAATTTGACAGGCGTTCACAATGGAAACCTCGTAAGCGCCACAAACAGAGACATGCACGCAGAAAACCCAGCACGCACATACACACAGAGGCACACGTACGCATACATTCCAAAGGAAGCACGCACGCACACACACTAACTAACTAACGGGGGTGAAATGGGAGACAAAAACAACTGGAGATAAAACAGATAAATCAAAACAGTAGGACAGAGAAAGAAATCAAGCATTGATTTACTTAACTGAATGTGTAGGAGAGGCAAGCAGGATTCAGATTTATGGTGCAGACTTATGGACACGCGTGGTCCACGGGTCCAGTTCGTGAAGGCATTCACGAACCCCATAGCTGGTCTGTGTCCCAAAAGGATAATCCAATGTTCCTGAAGCGATAAATAACGACCAAAAAACAAACCCCTCTGAAGATAACTCAGCGGAGCTCTCGGGGAAAAAAAAGAAGAAGGAATTTTTTTTTCCTTATCTGATTCTTTTTTGCCTTTTCGGTAACAGCTAATTAAATAAATTAGACTTACGCACTTCAAAGGAGACTCGAAGAGGACCAATTTGATAGGAATTTTATCCCATCATGAGATAAATAACAGGGGCGGACTGTAAAAACCCCTTTAACTATAAAATAATAAAGATAATAGCTCTCGTTAGCCGAAGAGCTATAAGCTGTGAGTCTCCGAAGCAAAAAACCCAAACTGCCCCGGATGCTCACAGAGTACATTTACTTTAGGAGTAATCCCATTACAATACTTATACTTAACTTTAGCTTTGACCAAAATACTTTAAGTAAATTAGCAAACATGAACAGAGGGATTACTCCATATACCAAAAACATTACCTTATTTTACCCCACAGAGAGACGTCCATAGCAGAAGGAGGTTTTTAGTCGTTTTATATTATCGTTTCAGAGAGAAATAGAACATGGATACACAAACACAGCAATAATAATCAAATACAGAGCCTAGACCCCCGTAGGGGGGGTCTAGTAGAATGGTTGCAGGTTTCTCTCTACTGCCTCCAAAATGGCAGACAGTATTTATACTCTACAATACAAAATGGAGAATGGTACAAAGCCGACGTGGCACGACCGAGGAGTATCGTACTCAAAGTATGGAAAAGTACTGGAATGGAAAAATACAAAACACAGAAGTCTATCTAGGCCTCAAAGGATAACTGTCTTCAGCTTGCCGTCTCGGCGAGCTGGGAAGGGGGGTATGGCCCGGTTGCCATGGCACCTGGCTGATAAGATGCCATGCGAGGTCAAATTCATGTAGGCTCAAGACAGAGACAGTGAGTGATACACACTAGCAGCGCAAAGTCACTACACAGGGCCAAAAGGGTCAAGAGGTCAAAGGAAAATGGTCAATTCAAGCATAAAATATAAACAGATAGAAATTATCTATCAGACACATGACTCTTAAATCGTTTAATTACCTCTACATTTCACATGCAAATATTATACTTTCACTACAATTATTAGTTATTACTGGACTACTATTAAGTTGTATTGTACTACTTAAAACTACTGTTGTATTATACTAGGTGGGTTGGTCCCAAGGCTACTGTTAATTTGCGTATTTATTCTGAAACTTAACCACTTGTAGAGCATATTACATTGTGATACTGCTAGGCAACTTTTACTTTAGTGAAAAAAAGTATTTCATCAAACACCACTGACTTGTAATATTGCAAAATCCTTTATTCTCAACATTTTTAAAGCGTTATTTAGTTTGTAATGTTGATGAATTAAAAACAATATAGGCTTTTGAAGGCAGGATTGTGATGTGAACCCAATACTGCCACCAGCAGGCTAAGCCCATGCAGCCCAGAAACGTACCCTGTGCTCTTTAAATTTCTGAATAAAATGAAACAGTTAGCAAGTCGAAAAACACCCAGTCGGAAAACAATCTGTGATATGTCTTCTATTATATTCCTGGACCGATTATATGACAAAGGTCGCTATCGTTCATAAATAATGTTTCTTTACAAGATGTCCAGCGGGCTCCCATCCACTCCAATGTATTCATCGAACTTCCGCTGCGAGTTCTTGCACATGGGGGCGTGGTGGGGTGTCATGGCGCAGCCCTGGCGTCCAGTCACGTGACACCATGACGGTGGTGTCTTTTCCTTCTCTAAGCTTTCTTGAGTAAGACCCGGAAGCGGGTTACGTCACGGCTTGAATAGTCAATACAGACATCAGTCCCTTTTCTGGCAGCGTCCTTAGTGGTCTAGCGGTCTAAACACCCGACTTTCAATACAACCTTATGTAACTTCACGGGTTCAAACCCCACTGATGTTTTTCTCAATCATTGATTCATTTTTGATTGATTGATTGAAATATTTATTAACGGTTTGTAGAATTTACAGTACATTTTAAGCACAAACTCAATACAAAGACTGTTAACTGTGAGTGGACGACCCAATTAAGCATTACACTGCAACCCCACTGTGGCTATACCTTTTTATTCACAATGCAAAGTTATTGTACTCCTAATAATATATCATGGTGTAGTCTAGCTCTGGTTTGATTGATTGAAATATTTATTAACAGTTTGTAGAATTACAGTACATTTCAAGCACAAACTCAATGCAAAGACTGTTAACTGTGAGTGGACGACCCAATTAAGCATTACACTTGTTTACAACAGGGTCCACATTGTTCAATTCATCAAAACATTTAGAGACATACAAATAGACAATTCTATATAGTTAAAGAACAGAACAGGAATTCATCATATAGGAAGCAAAAAGGGAAAAGAAAGGAAGCCAATGAGGGTTAAATGGGTCTTTAATGCTTCCAACTCGAGTAGAATTATTAACGTAACTGTACACGTGTCCGGAAGTGGCTCTGGAAGGGCGGCTGACGCTGACGTCATGGCTTACATAGACAATATAGAACTCTATCTCTAAACCTAGCAACTTAACTTTGCCGGTTCGAGCCCCGTTGATTACTTTCCAACAACACCGACTAGTTGTTTTGTGAGGTTATTGTTAGGGCTAGTTTGACATGCATTAGGCTACCCCCATTGAGTGGTATTTCTATCTCTGGGACCCCCAATCTATATCGTAAAATCAGGGTTAATTTGTTCTCTGAGAGTGTTTAAATCATGGAACATTGTCGGATTTATAGTTGTCGTGTATATTTGTACGTCTAATTTTGATGAATTGAAAATGGTGGGCCCTATTGTAAACAAGTGTAATGCTTTATGGTGTCGTCCACTCACAGTTAACAGTTATTGTATTGAGTTGTACAGTGAAATGTACTGTAATTCTGCAAACTGTAAAATAATCAATCAATCCTGCCTGTGTTCTACTATGCTAGTGTCGACTAGGCTATATGGTGCTGCTCTACTACCCGGCTATAGGATCAAGGCTCTTTAGTCGAGTATGGGAAGCCGTTTAGGCCATAAATGCATCAGGAATTAATTTGGATAATGGTAATGGAGATATTGTAAAAGTTGTCACTTTATTAATCCCCCAAGGTTCTTTTTTAAACAAAGAAAGTCTGAGTTTCTATATGGCTATGGGCTATGGTAGTAATAATAATCATATATATGTGTGTAATTATTTCCATTCGTTTTGTTCCCATTTTTCCCTACATAAGTAAATAAACTAATTATCTTTTGGGAATTTGCACCTTTGCACACCCACAATATGAAATATATATGAAAGCAGGGAATCATAGCTTCAAATTGACATATTGGTCATGTTCAGTTTCACCCACCAGTTTTGGAGATATGGCTTATAGAGCAATGTCTTACAGAGAAACAGCGAGTTGAGAAAACAGGCATGAAAGGTTCACTTGTGGTCTTTGCACCTATAGCTACATGTTTAAGCATTTATTTCATATTTACATGTCGATTTCAGCTCAGACACTTATTGTCTCCACCAGGCCGAAGGCATGGGGGGAGAGTATGTTTTGCACTCCGTCCGTCCGTGTGTCCGTCCGTGTGTGTGTCCGTCCGTCCGTGAGGAGCTAATCTCGGCCACCGTTAACCCGGTCGATGCCAAATTTTGCACACACACTCCCTGGATGCCAACGATCAACCTCTGCCCCAAACTTTCCAGAACGGCCTGTTATAGTGCCACCAGGAGGCCGCTTTGTGCAAAACAAGTTTTTGCACAGTACACCTACAGATTTTGTCCAAACATCACGCAAATTGGTACACAGTCTCTCTAGAGCCATTCAACGAAACCGGTCTTTCAGATTTCTCAGACGCCATCCTGATTGGCTAAGATTGGCTTCCAAAGTTCACAGGAGTGCTCAGTTTCAAACAAAATGCTGCAAATCATGAACACATCGCGTGATTTCCGTGAAATTGTGCACCCACATTCCCACTAGGCCGAGGACGAAATGCCACATGAACAATTTCAACTCAGCCTCAAGGTGGCGCTATAACTGGCCCAAAAGTGTTTTTACCTCTAACTGCATGGATCTGTGGATAACTTTGTATGCCAACTCCCTAGAGGCCAAGGAAAAACCTTTGCCTGGAATTTTTCACATCTGCTCTTTATAGCGCCACCAGGAGGCCGACATATGTAAAACACATTTTCTATTACTCCTTCAGATTTTATCCAAATTTCACGCAAATCGGTACACATGATCTCCATAGTCATGTGATCAAGACAGGTTTGTTTGATTTCTCATATTCCATCCTGATTGGCCACGATTGGCTCCTACAGTTTTCAGGAGTAGCCCGCTTTGTACAAATCGCCACAACTCCTCAACGCAGCGTCCGATTGCGATGAAACTGTGCACGCATATTCCCACTAGGCTGAGGAAGAAATCCTGGTGGAGATCTGTGCCCAGAAGGGCCCTTTTTCTAGTTTATTTTGAAATGCTTTGTAGTTTATGAGTTATTTAACTTAAACGCCCAATGCATTCTCTATGGCAATAGCACAAAATTTGGCATGCTACTAGTCATACATACTTACACCTAGCAACCCCATTCTAGCCTACTTAGGTTCATCTTACGGTGGACATGTTTGCCTGAAAAGGAATCTTTGAAATGTTTCATAGTTTTAGAAATATAGTGCTTTCAAATTTGAGACATTTAACATAGGGTTCAATGGCAGCTCTATAGGCACGTCAAAAGTCACTTTCACCTAGAAACTCCATTCACACTTTTTATTATTCAGCTTACTGTGGAGACACATGCTGTAACTTTTTTATTTTGAAATGTTTTATAGTTTCTGAGTTATTTAACTTAAACGCCCAATGCATTCTAGTCTGTGGCAATAGCACAAACTTTGGCATGCTACTAGTCCTACATACAAAATGATGAAAAACGAGGATAAAAAAAAAAAGAAAATCAAAAAACGATGGGCTATAACCCATGTTTTGTTTTTTGTTTTTTTTCAAATCCTCAAAAATGATGAAAAACGGCGTGCTATAGTATGCCGTACGATATGGGCTATAGCCCATATCCTACGCAGTGTATAGTGGTGTATGAGAATGGGTGTTGCGGAGGATGAGAGGCATTCCTCTCATCCTCCGCAACACCCATTCTCATACACCCATCCCCAATGCATTCTCTATGGCAATAGCACAAACTTTGGCATACTACTAGTCCACATACTTACACCTAGCAACCCCATTCTAGCCTACTTAGGTTCATCTTACGGTGGACATGTTTGCCTGAAAAGGAATCTTTGAAATGTTTCATAGTTTTAGTAATATAGTGCTTTCAAATTCACAATGGGGCTCAATGGCAGACATTGGCACGTCAAAAATCACTTTCACCTAGAAACTCCATTCACACTTTTTATTAAGCTTACTGTGGAGACACATGCTGGAACTTTTTACTTTGAAATGTTTTATAGTTTCTGAGTTATTTAACTTAAACGCCCAATGCATTCTAGTCTGTGGCAATAACACAAACTTTGGCATTCTACTAGTCCTACATACAAAATGATGAAAAACGAGGATAAAAAAAAAATCTAAATTCAAAAAACGATGGGCTATAACCCATCGTTTTTTTTCATTTTTTCATTTTTTTCAAATCGCAGTGTATAGCGGTGTATGAGAATGGGTGTTGCAGAGGATGAGAGGCATTCCTCTCATCCTCCGCAACACCCATTCTCATACACCCATCCCCAATGCATTCTCTATGGCAATAGCACAAACTTTGGCATACTACTAGTCCTACATACTTACACCTAGCAACCCCATTCTAGCCTACTTAGGTTCATCTTACGGTGGACATGTTTGCCTGAAAAGGAATCTTTGGCACGTCAAAAAAATCACATTCCATTCACACTTTTTATTATTCAGCTTACTGTGGAGACACATGCTGGAACTTTTTATTTTGAAATGTTTTGTAGTTTCCGAGTTATTTAACTTAAACGCCCAATGCATTCTCTATGGCAATAGCACAAACTTTGGCATGCTACTAGTCTACATACTTACACTCCTTAAAAAATTGGAAATATTTTTTATACAGAATTTAAATACTACTACCTGCCCCCCCCCCCTCACCTGCACTCCTCCTGCCTGAACCCCCCCTAGAATGAATAAAGAGGATGGTGCACGGCGCAGCCTAGGCTCCTGCGGGAGGTTTGCACATGCTCAGTGTAAACAGGAACTGCGATGATGGAGTGTTCCAGCAGAGGTGCTAGATAGAAAGCTCATAACTTTGTATGTAAATAATGAGATCCAGAACAGTTGAGAACTAGAAAATTCGCAATTTAAAAAAATTGCAGAGTGTGGTTGCCGCAGTGGGCTTACATATGCCCCTCCCACTAGTATTGCCAGCCAATTACAATTTCAAGTCACGCCTTAGATCATGCGTAAGTAATTCGGAGGGGATTTAACCCCCGAAATTCATGTTTTTGCGACAAACGGTTACATTTCTCGCATTTGCGGCGCCCCCTATGGATGAAAATGGAATTGCTATTAGAACTTGGTTGATTGAACCACCCCGGACATGTGATTGAAATTTGGGATGGATTGGACATTCCGTTCGTGATTTATGGCATTTTTTGTGATATAGGCCCCTCCTACTAACTTCGGAAGACGATTGCGGCCGAACGATACGCACTTTCAAAATTCTGCGGCTCAGTTTTAATTGGATGGGTCCAGAGATCACGTGTGCCGATTTCTGTGAGATTTGGACAAAATCTGTAGGAGGAAATGCAAAAAGTGTGTTTTGGACAAAATTCAAAATGGCGGAAAATCTATCATGGCGGAAATGGGCGTGGCCTATATGGGGAGATGCGTCATGACCCAAGGAATCCAGGGGAAAAATAATTTTGATTTTACGACCTACGGTTCAAGATTTATAAGCCAAAAGGTAAAGTGGGCTGTTATAGCGCCACCATGAGGCCGACCGATAAAATTTTAGGGTTAAATAATTTTAGTGATAATGTTGAAATATCCCTAAAAGTTTTGTAACTATAGTGATTACAGTCTCCGAGGAACAAATACTTTTATGTGAATTTTTGCCTTTTCCCATTCATGTCAATGGGGAAATTTAATTCACTAATAAATTCATATCAATTAAACTATACAACATTTCTCTTAACAAAATACAAGCACACGATTCCCGATTTTTCCGGTCAATTTGACATATGGCTCAAGTGCGTACAGCGTACAGTGTGGGAGGTATAAAGCGTCAAAATAAAGACTACTCCAGTGAGAAAATAACTAGAAAATTCGCAATTTAAAAAAATTGCAGAGTGTGGTTGCCGCAGTGGCTTACATATATGCCCCTCCCACTAGTATTGCCAGCCAATTACAATTTCAAGTCACGCCTTAGATCATGCGTAAGTCATTCGGAGGGGATTTAACCCCCGAAATTCATGTTTTTGCGACAAACGGTTACATTTCTCGCTTCTGCGGTGCCCCCTATGGATGAAAATGGAATTGCTTTTAGAACTTGGTTGATTGAACCACCCCGGACATGTGATTGAAATTTGGGATGGATTGGACATTCCGTTCGTGATTTATGGCATTTTTTGTGATATAGGCCCCTCCTACTAATTCGGAAGACGATTACGGCCGAACGATACGCACTTTCAAAATTCTGCGGCTCAGTTTTAATTGGATGGGTCCAGAGATCACGTGTGCCGATTTCTGTGAGATTTGGACGAAATCTGTAGGAGGAAAAGCAAAAAGTGTGTTTTGGACAAAATTCAAAATGGCGGAAAATCTATCATGGCGGAAATGGGCGTGGCCTATATGGGGAGATGCGTCATGACCCAAGGAATCCAGGGAAAACATTTTTTTGATTTTACGACCTACGGTTCAAGAGTTATAAGCCAAAAGGTAAAGTGGGCTGTTATAGCGCCACCATGAGGCCGACCGATAAAATTTTAGTGTTAAATAATTTTAGGGATAATGTTGTTGTAAGTTGTTGATAAGTTTTGTAACTATAGTGATTACAGTCTCCGAGGAACAAATACTTGAATGTGAATTTTTGCCTTTTCCCATTCATGTCAATGGGGAAATTTAATTCACTAATAAATTCATATCAATTAAACTATACAACATTTCTCTTAACAAAATACAAGCACACGATTCCCGATTTTTCCGGTCAATTTGACATATGGCTCAAGTGCGTACAGCGTACAGTGTGGGAGGTATAAAGCGTCAAAATAAAGACTACTAATAAAGACCACACTAACAAATAACACTAGAAAATTCGCAATTTAAAAAAATTGCAGAGTGTGGTTGCCGCAGTGGCTTACATATGCCCCTCCCACTAGTATTGCCAGCCAATTACAATTTCAAGTCACGCCTTAGATCATGCGTAAGTCATTCGGAGGGGATTTAACCCCCGAAATTCATGTTTTTGCGACAAACGGTTACATTTCTCGCATTTGCGGCGCCCCCTATGGATGAAAATGGAATTGCTTTTAGAACTTGGTTGATTGAACCACCCCGGACATGTGATTGAAATTTGGGATGGATTGGACATTCCGTTCGTGATTTATGGCATTTTTTGTGATATAGGCCCCTCCTACTAACTTCGGAAGACGATTGCGGCCGAACGATACGCACTTTCAAAATTCTGCGGCTCAGTTTTAATTGGATGGGTCCAGAGATCACGTGTGCCGATTTCTGTGAGATTTGGACAAAATCTGTAGGAGGAAATGCAAAAAGTGTGTTTTGGACAAAATTCAAAATGGCGGAAAATCTATCATGGCGGAAATGGGCGTGGCCTATATGGGGAGATGCGTCATGACCCAAGGAATCCAGGGGGAAAATAATTTTGATTTTACGACCTACGGTTCAAGATTTATAAGCCAAAAGGTAAAGTGGGCTGTTATAGCGCCACCATGAGGCCGACCGATAAAATTTTAGGGTTAAATAATTTTAGTGATAATGTTGAAATATCCCTAAAAGTTTTGTAACTATAGTGATTACAGTCTCCGAGGAACAAATACTTTTATGTGAATTTTTGCCTTTTCCCATTCATGTCAATGGGGAAATTTAATTCACTAATAAATTCATATCAATTAAACTATACAACATTTCTCTTAACAAAATACAAGCACACGATTCCCGATTTTTCCGGTCAATTTGACATATGGCTCAAGTGCGTACAGCGTACAGTGTGGGAGGTATAAAGCGTCAAAATAAAGACTACTCCAGTGAGAAAATAACTAGAAAGAGGCAATTCCGGGAAATTGCAAAGTGTGGTTGCCCACATCGCACCCGTCGAAAATGGAATGGCTTTTGGCTCTGCGTTGATTAAGCCACCCTCGACATGTGATTCAGATTTGGGATGGATCGGACATTCCGTGCGTGAATTGTGGCGTGTTTTGTAAAGTAGGCCCCTCCCACTATCTTCGGAAGACGATTACGGCCGAACGATACAGAAGATCTAAATTCTGACTGTGCTGTTTTAATCGGATAGGTCCGGAGATCATGTGTACCGATTTGTGTGAAATTTGGACAAAATCTGTAGGAGGAGGAGCAAAAAGTGTGTTTTGAACAAAATTCAAAATGGCGGGAAATCTATCTAGACGCAAATGGGCGGGGCCTATATGGGGAGATGCGTCATGACCCAAGGAATCCAGGGAAAAAATATTTTTGATTTTACGACCTACGGTTCAAGAGTTATACCCCAAAAGGTAAAGTTGGCTGTTATAGCGCCACCATGAGGCAGAACGTTATACTTCTAAGGTAATTAATTTTAGTAATTATTATGAATCTCTCCTCCAAGTCTTGTAAGTTTAGCCCTTACGGTCTCAGAGGAAAAAATACTTGAAAGTGAGTTTTTGCATTTTCCCATTCATGTCTATGGGGAAATTTAATGCACTAATTAATTCATATCAATTAAACTATCCAACAAATGTCTTATCCCAATACACGCACACGATTCCCGATGTAGCCCGTCGTTTTGACATATGGCTCGAGTGCGTGCGACAAAAACTGTGGGAGGTATAACGGGACAAAATAAAGTTTATCTATAATAAGAACATTAAGAATAATAAAAGGTCACAAAAGCAATAGTATGGTTGCCCTCAGGGCAACCACACTAATAACTAGAAAGAGGCAATTCCGGGAAATTGCAAAGTGTGGTTGCCCACATCGCACCCGTCGAAAATGGAATCGCTTTTGTCTCTGCGTTGATGAAACCACCCTCGACATGTGATTCAAATTTGGGATGGATCGGACATTCCGTGCGTGAATTGTGGCGTTTTTTGTAAAATAGGCCCCTCCCACTAACTTGGGAAGACGATTACGACCGAACGATACAGAAGATCTAAATTCTGACTGTGCTGTTGAAATCGGATAGGTTGGCTGATATAGGCCCCTCCCAGTAATTATACCAGCCAATTACAATGTCAAGTCATCCTTTGTGATCATGCATAAGTCATTCAAAGAGGATTTCTCCCCCAAAATCATGTTTTTGCAACAAAGGGGTATAGGCCCCTCCCAGTAATTTTGCCAGCCAATTACAATGTCAAGTCACCCTTTGTGATCATGCGTAAGTCATTCAAAGGGGATTTCCCCCCCAAAATCGTGTTTTTGCAACAAACAGGTAATTGTTTTTGCAATTGTAGCGCCCCCTATGGATGGAAATGGAATTGCTTTTGGCTCTGTGTTGATTAGGCCATCCTAAACATGTGATTCAAATTTGGGGAGGATTGGACTTTCCGTTCGTGATTTGTGCATTTTTTTGTAAAATAGGCCCCTCCCACTAACTTTGGAAGCTGATTACGGACGAACGATATGGAATATCGAAATTCTGACTGTGCTGTTTTCATCGGATAGATCCCGAGATCATGTGTACCGATTTCTGTGAGATTTGGACAAAATCTGTAGGAGGAGGAGCAAAAAGTGTGTTTTGAAGAAAATGCTAATTTGCTGCAAATTCGTTCTAGACGGAAATGGGCGTGGCCTATATGCGAAGATGCGTCATGACCCAAGGAATCCATGGAAAAAAACATTTTGATTTTACGACCTACGGTTCAAGAGTTATACCCAAAAATGTAACGTTGGCTGTTATAGCGCCACCATGAGGCCGACCGATATAGTTCTAAGGTAATTAATTTTAGTAATTATTATGAATCTCTCCTCCAATTCTTGTAAGTATAGCCCTTACGGTCTCAGAGGAAAAAATATTTGAAAGTGAGTTTTTGCATTTCCCCATTCATGTCTATGGGGAAATTTAATGCACTAATTAATTCATATCAATTAAACTATCCAACAAATGTCTTATCCCAATACACGCACACGATTCCCGATGTAGCCCGTCGTTTTGACATATGGCTCGAGTGCGTGCGACAAAAACTGTGGGAGGTATAACGGGACAAAATAAAGTTTATCTATAATAAGAACATAAAGAATAATAAAAGGTCACAAAAACAATAGTATGGTTGCCTTCAGGCAACCACACTAATAAAGTGTCACAGTTACAAGAGTCTGGTTGCCCATTCGGGCAACCACACTAATAATAAAGTGTCACAGTTACAAGAGTCTGGTTGCCCATTCGGGCAACCACACTAATTAAACAGCAGCCACCCTTCCCTTTTCAAATGTTTTGTATCATCCACAGCATGAATGAACAGTATCCATGTTCCTTTGTCATTTCACAAAAATAAAAGTTTGACACATGTACTAAAGAACATGGAAAATCCACAAAAGAAAATATACAAAAACATTAACATTTAGTGAATGTACTTGTCCATTATCTTTCAGTCTGTTATACACAACATCTTTTCCACAGTTATGAAATTGATATACTTTTTAAAATAAAAACAAAATCAACTTTGTACTATTCTCTTTTTGTGATATCCTTTTTATTATTTCAGTTCAGTGTCAGCAACTTTCATGCACCTCTAGCACCTCTGTTGGAACACTACATTATCGCAGTTCCTGTTTACACTGAGCATGTGCAAACTTCCCGCAGGAGCCTAGGCCGCGCCTCCGTGGACCATCTTCTTTATTCATTCTAGAACCCCCCTCGCCTACTCTCCTCCTGCCTGACCCACCCCTCGCCTACTCTCACCCTGCCTGACCCCCCCTCACCTACTCTCCTCCTGCCTGGGACCGCCTCACCTACTCTCCTCCTGCCTGGGGACCCCTCGCCTACTCTCCTCCTGCCTGGGGCCCCCTCACCAATTCTCCTCCTGCCTGGGGCCCCCTCACCTAGTCTCCTCCTGCCTGGGGCCCCCTCGCCTACTCTCCTCCTGCCTGGGGCCCCCTCACCTACTCTCCTCCTGCCTGGGGCCCCCTCGCCTACTCTCCTCCTGCATGACCCCCCTCACCTACTCTCCTCCTGCCTGACCCCCCCTCGCCTACTCTCCTCCTGCCTTTGGCCCCCTCGCCTACTCTCCTCCTGCATGACCCCCCTCACCTACTCTCCTCCTGCCTGACCCCCCCTCGCCTACTCTCCTCCTGCCTTTGGCCCCCTCGTCTACTATCCTCCTGCCTGACCCGCCCCTCGCCTACTCTCCTCCTGCCTGGGGCCCCCTCGCCGACTCTCCTCCTGCCTGGGGCCCTCTTGCCTACTCTCCCCCTCACCTAATCTCCCCCTACTAGGAATATTATCTGATTTATCCACCGGGACACTTAACGGCACACAGTGCTACCTACTCTAGGTGATGATGATTTGAACCAGTACCATCCGTCTAGGTATTCTATGGATATTATCTAATTTATCCACCGGGCCACTTAACGGCACACAGTCATAACTACTCTAGGTGATGGTGATTTGAACCAGCACCATTCTATGTCGGGTTTGAACCGGCAGACTTCTACTAGGTATTCTATGGATATTATCTGATTTAACCACCAGGGCTCTTAACTGCACACACTCCTACCTACTCAGCATCCTACTAGGAGTATGTGGCCGGCATACTTCTACTAGGATATGGACATGGACAGCGTCAGTGATCTATGAATATCAATTATCCACTGTCTGTGATTTGAGTATGTCAGGGTTTGAACCGGCACACTTCTATTAGGTATACTACGAATATCATCTGACTTACCCGTTGGACCACTGAGGCACACAATCATGGGGAATTTCTGTGCTGCTTTAAAGTTGTCCTTCTGAAAGTCAGTGTGCAAAGCAAAGTGTCACAGAGCCACATGACTAATGTGGGATTTGAACCCTGGACCTGCTGTGGATCACAAGGACAGCCTGTCATCAGATTGAGCTATCTGCAAGTTACTAAAAAACAGCTTTGTTGTGCTACTTGAAGAGAAGAAACGTGGATTGAATATCAAAAAGGCAATATTAAATATGGCAATATTAAAAATAGAAAGCACCAATAGATTAGAAATACATGCACATGGTGACGTTTCAATATAAGCAAGGTCTAAAAGTATAATCCTCAAATCCTCAAAAATGAATAAACGGCATGCTATAGTATGCCGTCCGAGACGAATAATTAGGATTTGAAAAACAAAATGGTCTCCGAGTGATTTTCGTCTTTTTTTCAAATCCTCAAAAATGATGAAAAACTGCATGCTACAGTACCCTAACCCTAACCCGGCTATAATCCATGGTCAAAAATGATGAAGTGATTTTGTCTTTTTTTCGAATCCTTGTTTTTCCAGACCATGTGCTATAGTCCATGGTCTCGGAGTGATTTTCGTCTTTTTTTCAAATCCTAAAAAATTATGAAAAACAGCATGCTACAGTACCCTAACCCTAAACCGAACCCGAACCCCATAAGAGAAGATTGTTACGGATCTAGCAGTGATCTAGCTATTGCTATTGCTATCAATTATATTAATAAAACGTCCAAAACTGTGAAAATGAAGTTGAAGAATCACTATGAATCTAAAACAGGTCAGAGTATTTCATCCAGTTGTAAACAAGGAAGAGGTCCGGGTCTGCGACCATTTGATTGGAGGAGACAATGTAAGGAGACCTAGGATTGGCTGAAGGCGGACCGATCTGATTGGCCAAGGAATCTGTCAATCAGAATGATTGGCACGTCAAAAACCAGCAACTTCCTACTGAGTGTGTTGGGTTTGAACTAGCACAATTCTACAAGGTACTCTACAGATAACTTGTGATTTATCCACTGGGCCACTTAGCTGCACACAGTTCAGCTGGAATTGCCAGGCTATACTTGTGGAAAGGAAAACTTCACAGTAAATAGTTGTGTGGGGTTTGAACCTATAATCTCCAGACAATGACAACAGCATCCTAACTCAGTTACCTATTGCTATCTGCAACAACAGTCTTCCTTTGCCTGTGAGTTAGAATTTGGAGTGATATTTTTTTAATCCTCCAAATCATGAAACACAACATACTATAGTATGTCTTCCAAACCCATGAACTATAGTAGCCTATGTCGTTTTTTCACGATTTTCATGTCTTTTTTTTTATCCTTCAAAATCATGAAAAGCAACATACTATATAGTAAGTCTTCCAAAACCATATACAGTTTTCTGTACCTAATTTCAACTGCAGAAACACAGGATTGAACCAGGAACCTTTAGATCTTCAGTCTAATGCTTACCCAACTGAGCTATTTCGGCTTGTAAGTGATACATCCAGAAGGTATTTTTCAATGTATTGTTAGTTCTTAAACATAAACTCATACAGTTCATCCCCCAGTGAGACCAGCTTGAGAGTCATACGGTTGTCTGTAGCTCATTTCAACTGCCGAAACTCAGGTTTGAACCAGGAATCTTCAGATCTACAGTCTAACGCTCTCCCAACTGAGCTATTAGGGCTTGCAAGGGTCACATCCAGTATTTATTTTTACATCGACTGTTACTTGTTACTTCTTAAACAAATAAACTCAAAGTATTTCACCCAATGAGATCAGCCAAAGGGTTTTCTGTACCTCATTTGAACTGCCTAAATCCAGGATTGAACCAGGGACCGACCTTTAGATCTTCATTCTAACGCTCTACCAACTGAGCTATTTCGGCTTGTAAGTGCAACATCCAGAATGTATTTTTTAATTGATTGTTATTTCCTAAACAAATAAAGTCATACAGTATTTCCCCCAGTGAGATCAGTCTAAGAGTCATAGGATTTTCTGTACCTCATTTCAACTGCCGACAGCCTGGATTGAAGCAGGGACCTTTAGATCTTCAGTCTAATGCTCTACCAACTGCGCTAATTCGGCTTGTAAGTGTCACATCCAGAATATATTTTTCAATTGATTGTTAGTTCTTAAACAAATAAACTCAGTTTTCCCCCAGTGAGATCAGCCTGGGAGTCATACGGTTTTCTGTACCTCATTTGACCTGCTGAAAAGTGAAAACCGGTTCCATTTGTACACTGTCAAAGTAACTAACTTAATACTATCAACATCTATCTATTCTATGGTCCCTCTACAACAGTGGTTCCCAAACCTTTTCTTGTCAAGGACCCCCACATTTACACTTTATTAACCCGTGGAACCTGAACCTAACCCTAACCCTAACACGGCTATAATGCATGGTCAAGTGATTTTGTCTTTTTTTACAAATCCTCGTTTTTCCAGGCCATGGGCTATAGTCCATGGCCTCACTCATGTCCATGAGTGATTTTCGTCTTTTTTTCAAATCCTCAAAAATTATAAAAAAAAACGGCATGCTACAGTACCCTAACCCTAACCCGGCTATAATCCATGGTCAAAAATGATGAAGTGATTTTCGTCTTTTTTTCAAATCCTCAAAAATTATGAAAAACGGCATGCTACAGTACCCTAACCCTAACCCTAACCCTAACCCTAACCCGGCTATAATCCATGGTCAAAAACGATGATAAACGAGGATTTGAAGAAAAAATAAATCACTTCCAGACCATGGGCTATAGTCCATGGAGTCGGAGTAATGTAGGACTCTACAGATCGAGTGCTATCCAGTCATAAAGGCCCAATCAGATCCCAGTGCAAACCCATATAGGCAAACACAGGTGGCGCACACATGGTTCTGAAATAAAATGGCCCATTTGGATACCACCTAAGACCAATTTAGAAACCCACGTAAGCCCATATGGGCTAACACGGGTGGGCCCTTTAGCTGGGATAGTGCTTTCAAATTTGAGAAATGTATAATGGCAGATAGTGGCAGGTCAAAAATCCCTTTCACCTAGAAACTCCATTCACACTTTCACTTCACTATATTTCTAAAACTATAAAACATTTTCAGGCCATTTTCCACCGTAAGATGAACCTAAATAGGTTTGAATGGGGTTTCTAGGTGTAAGTATGTAGGACTAGTAGCATGCTAGTTACACATTTCTAGTTACACATTTCTCATATTTGGTTTCGGACGGCATACTATAGCATGTTGTTTTTCGTGATTTTGGAGGATTTGAAAAAAAGATGAAAATTATGAAAAAAACGAAAACTACAAAACACTGCACTCCTTGTGGTGGTGTGGAACGCGTGTGTCGAATTTGAAGTCAGAGACTTGGTGCATTTATAGTTAGATAGAAGATATATAACTTGGATCATGATGTAACTCCCAATCTAGGCCACACCCATTCCTAGATTTTGTGCCATTTTCGTCAAAACACATTTTGCTACTACTCTTTTTGTCCAACATTCACACAAATTGGTATACATGTAATAAACATGAATCTTTCACATTTTTAGGCAAAGCCTTCCAAAGTTTGCGTGAGAGTCTCAGTTTACAAACTAATACCAAACATTATTGCACATTGAGGGACCTGTAAAGATTGCAGGTTTGGCAAAAGGGCCTTTCTGTATGGAGTTTGCCTGTTCCCCCCCTATAAAATCTTGGGATAAAAATCTTAGGTTTATTCACCAAATTAGGTACACGTAATCTTGTGACAATGAGCATCAAACAGGGTTTTAATACTCCATACTCTTTACGAAACGTCCCATCAATCCCAAATTTGAGTACCATAAAGTTAAAAGTTGAACTGCATATCGTAGACACACTATTTCCCTTGCCCTGCAGCTTCGTTGTGTCTTGCCAGCTGCAACTCGTGACTGGACACTGGGGTCAGGGGATCTTATAGTATAATCTGATCGACATTAGGATTTGACTTTAAAGTTTTTTCAGTTTTTTGATGTTTGTTTCAATATATTGGTTCATTTTTCAAATGTTCTAGCCCACAAAAGAAATCAGGACAATGCTCCAATTTCCGAGACTTCTCTCCTGCTGTGCGGATGTGCGTCGCTTCTGATGCTGCTGCTGTCTCCCTGCCTCGCTTGCTGCTAACCTGCTGCTCATGAAGTTTTTACAAATCTCACCGCCTCCCCAGCATCCACCTGTAGGCTCTGTTTCTAGATCCCCCTGCATGGGGTCTTATTCATTCCCTGGCTTATAACTTAACTAAAATGTTAATATTACAGGGAATGAATGGGGACAGAGCCCAGTTCAGCCTGACAACTCTTAGAATTAATTTAGAATATATTAAAGGTGATATAGACAAGTTTCCAGTGTTTGTACACAGAAGTGAGTGAGTGTTTCCAAACAAATGCATATCTAGCTCCACCCCCTCCCCCCCTCATTCTATTGGCTGAGCCAGGTCACTTCAGGCTTGTTGTTGCTGCTGGGACGGACGCTATGGACATTGCGCTCGTATGGCTAAATATGACATTACAAAATTATGAATTTATCGATATTCAATCTGTCGATATCTTAGTTACAACAATGACATTGAGTTGACATGTTTTTTTAAGGGTAACTGTAGCATAATCGCAATATCACACCGAGTCCCGCAAATGAGGAAGTAGGAAGTAGAGGAGACTCACTGGCTCTCAATTCAATTCTCTTTTATTTGTAATCGTGCATATAAAACATATTGCCCCTCAAATGCCCCATGCCACTACAGCATCGTTCATTCATGTGAACTACTCTGTCCACGGTTATTCATTGCAATGAAGAAAAATCGCTATGATGATCCGCGACGGCCTGTCTCCGTTGGCGAGCACGGGTTGAATGCATGCTTCAAGCCGGCCGGCCGGCCGGCAGGCAGTCGCCGCGGCGGTGCAGGGTGAAATACTATTAGCCTACTCACTTCCACTTCCACCATTTCAACAAAAGCACATACAACCCACTCCACATGAACGAGAACGATATTGATGTAGGCCTAAACAGGAGATTTTATTGGGGTCTGAGTTGTTCTGTGACTAAGGATCCTGAGTTCTGTGGGGTGCTTATTGCTGCTGGTGTTGTTCAGTTTCACACCACCCAACCATGCACTATACATACATATAGCGATTCTCATCATTTCAATAGGCTTACATATTAAATCATAAACATACTATTTCACATGAACAATGTTAGTGAAACTAAGATATGGGGATAATATTATACATTGCAATTGAAATCGCATCGCGTTTTCATTATAATACTGCAGTGCTGGGTTGAACACACCGTCACTGCCTCGCGCTGCAATTGGCTAAAAGTTTAAATCCCCTCCGACGTCCCGAGTAGTAAACTGTAGTGGATATAAACAGTGCATTCAGCCACAGGGGGGAAAAGGGGGAGTGTGCTGTTGCAGGAGAACACCTCAGCATCATAATATAGGGAAAGATACAGGGGGAAAAGGCCAAAAGAATACAATTATATATATTTAAATTTTTGGCTGAAAACTTGTCTATATCACCTTTAAAGGGATTGTGACATTAAAAAAAAGGTTTTGGAATTGTTCTTATTTTTTTAGGTTTTCTAATCTCAATTGCACCCAAAAAACATGAACCTTTAACATTCAGTCGATTTGTCTGTGATCTGGGGTTTTCTGGCTCAAACAGGTGCTCTGATTTGCCGGCAGTAAGTGATGTAAGACCCTGCAAATCCCATATATGTCAATGGGATTTGCCACTGTTTTCACTGTGTTGCCTGTTTTCATTGTAGCTCAAAAGGCTTCCAAACCCCAAAGAAAATTTCAGACCACAGAAAATCCACTGAATGTTCAAAGTTCAGGTTTTTTGGGTGTAATTGAGGTCATAAAACCTAAAAGAAATAAGAAAAATAAAAATTAATGAAAATTAATGTCATAAAACCTTTAAGTATACATTCTAAATTAATTCATTCAGAGTTGTCTGACTGAACTTAGATTCTTAGACTAAGAATCCACTGAGCAGAATCCTACAACCTATACTTTTGGAACTCCTGTTTGCTAGTCTGTAGCTCAGAGAATGCCCTGTTAAAGGTTACCTTACTGCTTCAAAATGGAGGCATTAATAGTCTTGTCTTCATGTAGACTACCTTTAGCGTGCATACTAAAGAGCGCAAATGTTCTACCAACTTTGAAATGAACAATGAAATATTGCTTTAAGTGCGTGTATGGTTTGCTGTGGGAACGTTGGAGGTAGTGGTAATGATGACAGCTCTAACTCAGTGCAGGTGCAGTAAAGCATGGCAGGTTGGTCAATTGCCCAGAACCCATTACTTCTCCCCAGAGACCAACCTTCTAATGTGCTTGGTATCTTCTGTAAAGGAACGACCTATTGTCAACATAGATTTTCTCTTACGTTTTATAGAAAGACCAATGTAACTGACAAGATCACAGGGGCAGATAAATCCATATTAAATGTCCTAGAGTTTACAAACATGGCCCATTCTGAGGGAAGAGGATCTTCGCTTCAGTTTCATTACAGACTGGTTTCATTCTTCAGTGAATACAAAATTGTATTTACAGCATTGTCATAATTCAATTTCAAGTTTATTTTTTTCTTTCTCCACCATGCCTTTTGTGGCATGGTGTTAGTTTGGCCTATAGATGGGGTATGGTACTGGTCTTTTGACTTTTAGAAGTATTTGCCATTCTGCAAGCCCAGAACACAATGTCCAGGTCCAGTGTCTTTTCAAAAAGAATATAAGCATGTACTGGAGATGAGGACGGAATGACCTTGAGAGGCAGACCCATTTATGTGCCCGTATTATCTTCAGACGGTCTCTGTTTGACCACTATTCACCAGATGCATTTTATCCGACACTTGTAACAATAGTGTAAATGGGACGAAAATTGAGCTCACCTTAAAGGCGGACTTCAGTCCTCTTGAAGGCTGAAAGCTGTGGGTGAGCCCAGTGCCCAGCAGCAGCTCACTGAGACGTGTGTAATCAGAGACAGTCCAGCACAGATTACAGTCTTCAATCAGTCAGGGACGAAAATGATATGTACATCATTGTCTCTGCTGCACATCCGAGGCACTGTCAGCCTGCATGCATATTACCTGTGTCAAAGCTGCCAGGGGCATGACGAGAGAAACTGAGAGCCATCACTGAGATGCCATTCAGCAGGGTGGGGGGCGTGGGGTGTGGGTGCACAAGCTCACCTTCTCAGAATGCAGCCGGCTTCAGTCGCCATGGGGACTCCGCTGTGACATCTGGGATGGACAGCATTTAATGTACATTTTGAAATACAAAACTGTTCCTTGAAATCATTTTTAAATGCTGAATAACATTGAACGCTGACAAAACACACCGGACGTTGAGTAGTTCAGAGGAAGAGTTATCAGCCAGAACTCCATCCCAGATCCCACAATAACATGTACAGTGGCTGGAGGAAGGGTGCAAATTTGTAATCATTTCAGACATGAAACTCAATAGGACGTTATGATAGAAAAGATAACATATTCATTGAGTTGATTAAAAGGGGTAAATAGATCATATAAAAACATTTAGAATTTTTAATTGGTTATGAACTCCATTAGTCTGCAAGACACATACTCAATAACTGGACAAAAATGACTGATATAACAGAATCTCAAATAAGTAACAAGACCCACAACCCCCACAGAAAAGTGAGGCAAACCAGCAATTTTTCTTAAACAAAAAAGCACTTAATTAGACCCTGTGAATAACCCACCTTCGCTCCACGCACTCACACAAGGATGCATGCATGCGCACGAGCGCACATAAACAAACGCACGCACACACGCATGCATGCACGCACACGCACACGCACACACACACACGCACACACACACACACACACACACACACACACACACACACACACACACACACACACACACACACACACACACACACACACACACACACACACACACACACACACACACATTTTCCTATTCAGTCTGCATTTTTCAACAGTCCTTTCACCTCAGATAAATACTGATGGCAAATAATGACAGAAACATAACATACTGGCCTTTTTTGTCAGGTTTGCATAATAGCCCCCCTTCCCATGTATCTATTCACCTTGAGAAATCTGGCCCTAAATGCAATGTTAACACAGGTACACTAGGCCTAGTTTTATAGCTCACAGATTCTCTTCTCTTTGCTGGTCCTGCTGGGAATCCAGAGGGAGGTCACTAAATTGTCTCTGGAATAAAAAAAAAGGCACTGACCTTCTGTTAAATTGGTCACATTCAGAAGATAGGGAATATCAGGTTATTGAGTCGATCCATGCTGTGATTCCTTGCCTGGGGAAAACGATCTGCTCCATTGTCTGCCTTTTGCAGTTGATCAAGGGCAAGAGTGTATCTGGACTGTAAAAACAAAACAAGATACTTTTAGATAGTTACACAGTCAATTCCTCAGTTTTAATCTAAACACTTAAACCATTTCAAATAGACCTATAGTGAAAATAGCAGATTTACAAGCTCACAATGCATTGCAAACTTGAGGATCTTCTAAAACAATGGTAAAAATTAATAATAATAACAATTTGACATATACCGGTAATTGCATTTGTACACTCTTAGTTACAAATGCATGAATTAAAATGTTTTGCTATGTAGTTTTAGATAGTAAATGAAGCATGACACTTAAAATCTTATGAATTGAGCACAGTATTTTGACAAAGAATATAGTATATTGTAAGCAGATGCAGAGTCCCAACAATTCCTAGCACTGTAGCTTCCGTTCCAGTTGATGATTCCTTGAGAAAAGCAAATAGTAATAGTAGTCATTTTGCAAAATGACAGGCATATCCTTGAACAAGGGGGCATTGTTAAAATTAGGCAAGGAAGCACCCCTCTTGCTGAAGTATGCTTTATCTTTGGGGCAGAATAATGAATTATCTCCCTATGGTTAAGAAGCATAATCCCTATGGTATTTTAGAATTCTATCATACATACAGTTGGGAAATATTATTACATTATTGTAGGGGGTGTGTCCTTCTGCTTCTATATTTATGTTTTGCACGTGAATTGAAATAGGAATAGTTGAGCGCCATGTACAATCACAGCTATTCAAACTGAACTAGAAGAGGAACCTAAAGCTATTTTGTATTATGCAAAGCAGCAAATAACTTCAAGTAGAACCACTGACTACTAGGCTATTTGAAATGATACCTTTCCATCACAAATCACAGTACTTAACTGAACACAATAATGAATGGCAAATTGGCAATTCACCATTGCTTAAAAGGCGTTGCTTTTACTCTTGCATATTTCACCAAAAAGTCTGTTCCAATCTCTAGTTGCAGTTTGTTTGACAAATTTCTTTCATGAAATACATCCCAATAATCAGGATCCAGTTGTGTTGGCAGCCCTTGGCTGGTAAATGCACACAGTTGAAGATAAGTGGGCTCGGACAAAGTTGTTTTACATAAAAGCTTTTAAAACAAACAAAGCCGGGGCAGTTAAGGAGCTGTGGCCAGTGGGCCTGAGCTGGGCTCAGTATGCACGTGGTTTTGTTTTCTTTGAGCTGCAGGACTGGTGCTCTTTGACTGATCACGCTCCCTTCTGGTATAGGCCTGATTCTGAAGCACAAGCACGTAACTACTAACTCTAGCTCTGCCTCTCACATCAGTGGCCAAGCATCTGCAGATGCTCAATCTACCATAGATTTACCCACACGGCCATTCAAATAAACAATATTCAGGGACAGAATGACTCAATTCTATTTCTATTCCAGACTATTCTGATTCTATAACATTCTTTAGATTTATTTTCAAATATAGGCTACCTTGTAGTACCTTCACTACCTTGGCATTTTTGTTGTCTAGCCTACTGCCTACAGTAGTGTAGCCCACGATTGGGTTGTCCCAGAGGTCTGCTGCATATCATAGATTTCATTCCTGCAGGGGAGCTGCGCAAAGATTATTACAATATTCAGATTACCGAGCAGGGGAAATTAATTGGACTAATTAACATACAAGTAAATGATGATACCGTTAACACATTTCATTAACTCAAACTGTCATTCTATGTTCCTGGTGCACTTGATATTGCATTACAATGAATTTAATTCATTAAATTATGCAAATTAAAGGTTTGACAAAATGGATGAGTCCTTTTAACTTTATAGACCATATCTTCGGACTCGATTTCAGCAAATGAAGAAAAATTTAAAAAAGCATGTGCTTTTTCACTACGATTTAGCAGGTAAAGGCTTTCATACAGTATAGCTTTAATTTATATTCTCTAGTAATAAGACCAGTGGCTGGGGTGTAATGCCAAAAGATGTTAATTCTAGTGAGATGCATTTGTTTGACAGTCGAAGATATATATCTCAATAGTCATGTTATATTGCATTGATCCAAGTTAATAGTTAGGCTAATGGTAAATAATTAAGCAATTATTTGAGAACTGATTATGACAAAAACTATAGAAATGCTTATATGGGATTGCATGAAGTGCTGTCTTGACCAGTAGACAAGACAACACTTACAAGTGGACATTTCCTTATTAATATGCAAGTTAATGGTAAAAAGATCCACTGACTTGGATGGTGCCAAAGAATACAAAGAAAAAAGAACTGTGAGGCTGCAGAATATAGCCATGACAATTGTGTATGACATTTAACTCATTAATCAATTAAGCCCTTAAGTAGCAAAACTAGCCAATCTACAAGCTCACAATCCACCAGGTAAGGACCCATTGTGAGTTTGTACATTTTTCTTGGCATCAGTGACCTTTAAATGACATCACATGGGAGGGTCAAAGGGTCAAGCATGTGCTGTATCTCTCCCAGCTGCCTTGGCTGTAGTGACATCTACTGGACCACTAACTCAGACTGCCAGCAAGTTAGTAATTTTACTGATTACGTTTCTGCAATAATATACTTTGTCAATATATTTAAAACCCATCTATCAAACTAAAATAATCTTCAAACCTGACAGTCACATCTGAGTCTTCCAATTCTTCCAGTTTTGTGTTTTAAGTATAAAAAAAGATGACTTGGCTCATGTCTATGTTTAGTCATTTTAGTATGAAATGTAAAGCTGCCCTCAAAAAGTGGACATTGTACAACCTTCATGCACAACCTAAAAAATAAAAAATCTAAACCGAACGGAAAGTCAACTGTTACAGAAGAGTTTATATTGACAAAATTATACAGAAGTTTGATCAACTGAATTTTGAATAAAGGAGGCCAACATGTACTACACGTGTGAGGCTGTGTAATAATAAACACAATTGAATGTCTTACTAAAACCACACACCACAAACCTACAGATCTTCTGAGGAGAACCTCATGTCACCATGTGAAGACAAAAAAATAAAAAATAAAATAAAGATCACAGGAAACATTGAGCATTGAAACATTCCAGTAAATACACTGCTCAGTGTATACAGAGACAAAGAGACAAGATATATTAACACAACAGAAAAACCTAAAATACAATCTTATAAATTCAAAGAAATAACAAAAGACAAAAGAAAAGAAAACATACATGTACTGACAGGCATCGATGACACAATTTTGTAGAGACGTGTACAAAACATTTCATACAAAAAAAGAAAGTGATGAGCAGTGCTGTTACAAAAGAAAACGGAGACAAAAAGAGTACCGCTTTGAGCAATACATTGACACCAATTCACCTGGACTGATTGGGCAAGGTATAGCACTGATATAAGTCCTACCAGGCCATTACATTAAGGTGATAGGGGGTTCTAAAAAAGACATGGTCAGATTACATGGTGACAGCATAATTTACCTTAGCTTTTGGTCCGTCAAATAGCATCACTTTAAAACACCCTGCACAACGGCCCTCACAGCTACAGGGGAGAATTACTCTGGTATTCACTGTCCAATCATACAGTACTGCATGACCAAGTCACCCTGAGATTGTAGTTGAATTTGGCAATTACCTCCAAAACATGGCTTTGAGTCTTTCTGTTACACATTGTTTTGAATTAATAATTCAGGAAAACAAAAAATAAAAAAAGATTGTTTGAATTACACATGAAATAGCCATTTTAAGGAGGTTTCTTTTAAATATCACAAAACCAGTTCCTATGCAAAGCCTACTATAAATAGCTGTTCAGTCAAAATATAGGATATGCAAATAATGCATATCACTTGAACTGTATAGGTTTCAGAGAGATATATAATTAATAATATTAAACAAAAACATAATTACATTGATTGTAATTTCCATCTGGAGAATTAAAATACATGAGCAACTTAAAGGAGGGGCTTGCTAGTTGGGGCAAGCAGAATGACTACAAAAAAAAGGACACAATGACAAAAGTATCATAAAAGCATAATATAAAAAGTGAACAAGAATAGATTTGCATGAAGACACACATGGACGTAAGCAAAACCATATCCACAGTTCAATATAATCAGGTCTCAGGTCTCAGGAATCAGGAACAGACCTTTCTAACAAAGAACATGTTAGAAATTGCTCAATTGTGTACCATAAAAAAGACAAAGGAAAATCATGAAACATTATTAACAAATAATTAGCTTTGAAACTAACGGCATCCTATGTTTCCAACAACATATTGTACAAAATAAGGCATTTCTTTGTGTGTGTGTGTGTGTGTGTGTGTGTGTGTGTGCGTGCGTGCGTGCGTGCGTGCGTGCGTGCGTGCGTGCGTGCGTGCGTGCGTGCGTGCGTGCGTGCGTGCGTGCGCGCGTGCTGCAACCGCATATTTGTCTCTTACTGACCCCACCCAACCCACTACCTCCATCGATAAAAAGACTATTTAGGGACATGGATTGACTATTTCTTGTGTTAAAATATATATATAATATATATTTCTTCGTAGCATGACTAAAAACAAAACAAGGAACAAGTCGGGTGTGGAGTACATGAGGTTGTAAGAAGTTTATAAAGTGGAGTGCGGAGAATCACTCCATTACTTCGCTGGCTGCTACGGTGACAAGCTGGAGAGGAATCTCAGCGTTGGCCAGGATGTCCTGGGCGTGGCTGGAGCCCTGCTGGATGTTGGTGAGGATGAGTGTGGTACCTCCCGCCGTGGTGATGATACTGTCCGAGGACCCCGCAGACTCCATCGAGGCGACCACAGCACCGCCAGAGTTCACGCCTTTTTTGTTCTGATGCGTTTTAATGTGCTTCGCCAGGTGGTCACTCCGCATGAACCGCTTGGAACATTCCGGGCAGACAAACTTCTTCTCCCCTGCCAAGGACGGAAAGATAGAAAACAGAGTTGGGGCAGAGATACAGAAATTGAACTTTGACGAGTTTGAAGCGGACCCACCGCTATTTTTCTATGTCTATCTTTTTCAAATATTAGGTGGTTGGTAAAAAAAGAAAGGAACATAAAGTGTGACTGCATGTTGAGCTTGTATTATGAATAAAAGTAATACTAAAGGTCCGTAGTCTTGATTATGATTTTCACGTCAGATAATTAACCCGTTACAGCATAGAATTACTATGAAGGCCACTCTCTGATCAACATCGTCATTGATTGTAATACATGGGCCAACTGGAAAAAAGACAACAAAAAAAATCAACTTGGTTAGTACAATGTAACAGGTAATCTATTATATATTAGAGAACTTGTACCCAACACATGGCAAGAAACCCAAAGCCACAACAGCTACGTCGCTATTGCAACACCCACAACACCATCTTACACACTACACCCACACACACTCACACGGCAGTGACGTCACACACTTACCTTCGCAGAGTCCGGGACCTATCTCCTCCTATCTCGCCCAACGCCAACACTCGACACCACCCGCCAAAAAATGTTCATTGCAGTGCCACCAAATATGCCTCCCGTCCACACTCACGGCGGCAATGCATTTGTTTACTACAAACATTATCGCCCGAAGCACCCACACCCCCGGAACACTGTTGCCCTTTCACCACGCTAAATTCGCCAGGTCTATGCAAGTGAGCACAAATTAAATTGTGTGAGAAAATGCATTCACAAGCCCACAAATGCCATTCAACACACACTACGACTCGCTTACAATTCGCAAACCTGGCAACACTGCCCTGTCTTCTAATAGGCCCACACTAGCTCTCAGAAACTGATTCTGATCTCCCGCAGGAGAAGAGAAACGAGGAAGGGGAGAGGAATTGTAGCCTCACGATTTAGCTTATTCCTTCTAAATCTCTGTATTTAAAATATCGCTCTCTCAGCGAATCTCTTAGTTCCATCAACATTGTACTTTACTGTAGTTTGTTTGTGCCTACATATTACGATTACACGGGACGCTTTGGCTATTTTCGCCTGCCAGCCAACTGCCGAGTACACACGCCTGCACACACACGCACACGCACGCCTGGCTTGCACACACACACACGCACACCTGGAAGCCACGATCTCTCTCTTTCTCTCTCTCGCCACGCCTCTCTCTCTCTCTCGCCACGCCCCACACACACACACACACAGGCTATACACGCACGGCGGCGCCGCGGCAGCGAGACAGGACGTTATAATCTTGAGTTTCATTAAATAACTGTCTTTCTCCGCACGCGCACGTGCGCACACAACATTATTCAAGTGAAATGCATAACGCCAATATTGGGCTAATATAGGCTACCAATAAACAACCAGCTCATATACCCACCAAATAAAACTATCATCCCATTGCAGAAAATAGTTACAAAATGTAATTGAGGCTACATACAGTGGTGTCCCCTTCGTCTGTACCAGGCTGACTTCTATAGGTTTTGAAAGGTACCTTTCTTTCTTTTTTTCACCCACTGTGTAATACAATGAATGGACGGTAGGTGGCAGTAGTACAGAGGCCAGAGAAACTATAAGACAAACGCACATGGAATGGGAAATAGAGGGGGGGAAATGGAAATGGTAGGGTTTTTATTTTTGGTATTTGACTTTGCTACTGATGATTGTACGCAACAACAACTATTGCATTGTGTGTTTGAGCTGACAGGCCCTTTTTTATGTCAATCAATCAAGTCATCTCAGGTCATCTCAAGCGGCAGATGCAAAAATAGTTTTTTATATTAAAATTATATATATTTTTAGGGCCATGTCATGTGCTCTACCTGCAAAGCCTTTGTGATCTATAACTTTTGGGCACCGCTTAACGTCAGATCAGGGGTTTTGTCGGCCAGTGCCAAAAATGCTCCCCGACAGCATAATCGGAGCAAATACCGGGCAGTGTGTAGACTACACTACACTACACTAATAAGGACATGTGGAGTCAACTCCCGCAATTTCCTTCTTCCCATAGTGCGCGGCAACGTAACTCTGGGATGAGCGGCCGCAAAGCGGCCGCGAAATTCTAGTTGTTAATATTTAAGCCTTTGAGGATAATGAAATGCTACTGTAGTCTGTATTGACTGATTACTCTCTTTCAGCCAATAAAGCGAAAACATATACACAATTTAGACAATTAGCTGACATCTTTATCCAGAGTGACTAACAAAGTGCATGATTTGAGTAAATGGCATGGGGAAAAAAACACACATGCACAGCAGATGTGTTTGTGTGTGCCTCACATTTGGCTTATGACTGTTTTTAAGTTAGTCTTTGCCCAGTGTTAAGTAAACGAACCATTGATTATTGTTATTTTATTCATTTGGATGGATATTTTAAAAGCCAATACTCTATTATTAAGAATGCATATTACATAAATAGAAATATATAGTGCACAGATTTGGCAGATAAGGACACATATTTCAACATACTGATCAACCTTAAAACAGCATGCTTTCAAAGTTTGCATAAGTACACTGCTTTTCATTGAACCCTGGGCAAGATAAACCAGACAAACATCCATTACCGAACGTTTTAACAGGTAAGCCAAGATAACCTCTGTTATTTCATGCTCAAACCACATTTGCAGGCCGCACCATTAAAACATTCCCCATGCACAGTTGAGGTGCAGATTCCGACATGCAGCGCTATACGGGAGTGATAAAAAAAGAAGCACTGCACCTGTGTGTGTTCTCCTGTGCCTCTGAAGTTCATCGCTGCGTGTGAATCTCTTCCCACAGAACATCCAGCTGCAGACGAACGGCCGCTCCCCAGAGTGCCAGCGCAGGTGTGCTCGCAGGTGGGATGTCTTTCCGTACACCTTCCCACAACCAGCGATGTGGCAGATGTGTTGCTTCTTCTTCCCCATGCTGGACCCTCTGAGAAACACAGACACATCTCTGTGTATGCCCGCGCAGGAGTGTACAGCGTCTTGCACACCGTTTCCCAAATAGTGGGCCGGGGACACATTTTTGTGGGTCCCTTTATTTTTTGTTCCCTACATTTGATTTTTATTATTATTATTTCAAAACACATTCCCCAAAAAAGCAAAGGGTTTCATGAACAAGAATCAATGTCAATGATTATTTTCAGTAATTTCATGAAGAAGAAATAAAGAGAGAGATTCCATAAATTAGAAAACTAGTAATGTTTAAGAAGTAGTGAAAATGGATGATCTACAAGTTGTGTGCTTGTCTGCTATTTTCACTAATTTGGGTCCCGGGCAAACATCTAATCTCTCTTTTGGATCACAGGCTAAAAGGTTTGGGAACCACTGGTGTAGAGAGTCGAGTGTCTTGCAGAGCTGCGGTGTGTAAACTCACCTCCCCCCAGACTCTTTGCAGTTGGGGCAAGTGCACGCCACTCGCCTCAGCCTCTTGCCCTCCTGGCCGAGCTGGTCATCATCTTCCACCAGCCTCACTCGTAGGTGCGAAAGATCACTTTCGTTCAGGGTAGAGTCTGTCCCCAGCTGCCAGTCCTCAGAGTCTGGCTCTTGCTTTATCTGGATGTCTGGGAGCCAAAGCAGAGGAATCAATTATTGGATCAATATCAATAAAAGCTCTGATAATAACATGCCAAATTGCCCACAAAATGCACACTGTGAAAAGTGCTTCCCACCATTCCTCCCATTCCTGGTGGGAAAGGTACAGATTTGCATTAGTCAATTAATTCAGACGGTCTCTCAGTAGACAGTTGTTGAGAATTAAATATAATGAATTAATTACTTATGTAATAGATTGACGAGGTTTCAAGAAACTTAGAAGAAGCTACGTGTTCTATAGCGTTTTAAACACAATGATTGTACCACTGGCAACAGTACCCTATATTATGTACAAAGTTTGGCCTTCCTCTAGTCTAAGGGCTAGGCCATGTTGTGTAGAGATCTCTAGACAAGATGATCAGCTGGATGGAAGGATAAACGGCTCACCTAGCCGCTAGCCCCCTGGAGTTTAGACAGTGACTTAGCTGTAGACGTAATAGGGTATATGCATGCACACAGCGTATATCTTTTCTACGTCCGAGCATAGACATGGTAACGCCCCGCCTGCCTCTGATTGGCCTACCGACACTGTCGGCCTTACCAGAGTTTCCTCCGAGGTGGACGATACATGCTGGATAGTCTGCTGCGAGGTTACTCCGTCGTGGGAAATAAATAAATAATACTAGTACGAGAATGACAGCTTGGCACGCGCGACAGTAACTTTTATTTTTGTAGAAGAGGCAAACTAATATTGTTTATTCCGTTGGCCTGTTTATTTGTATACATGTGTAAACTCATTTTTGTACTGTAAAAGGGTCTCTTTTCCCTTGATCTTAATCTTTTTTAGTGTAACAGTATTAGTTTACTATAATTAGCTTAACACCTTGATCTTTATCTTTTTTAGTATAATAGTATTAGTTTACTAGAATTAGATTAATACACGATAATCAACACGAACACTTTAATTTAGAACACAGCCAAATCAAATCATAGTACATACGTGTTCAATCAATTATTCAATCAAAGCAAATATTAGTTTGCCAGTTGCCTCTTCTACAAAAATTCAAGTTACAATTAAGTTACTGTCGCGTGTCGTCATTCTCTTGTACTTATACGTATTATTTCCCACCACGGATTACCCTTGCATATCGGAGGACAGGCAAGACGGGCAGTGTCGGTAGGCCAATCAGAGGCAGGCAGGGCGGTATTACCATGTCTATGCTCAGACGTAGAATAGATATACGCATATGCACAGCAGCCATTTTGGGAAGAACTCTTCCTACTTCCTGGCCCATTCCCTACTTCATTCACAGGTGTTACCGATGATACGAATTGAGGCCATTACATTTAGTGTACAGTGGTTCTCAAACCTTTTAATTTCAAGGACCCCCAAATGACAGTGTACACTCTCAAGAGTTACACACCCATACTGGACCATTTGGAACCCCCACTCAAGGACACTTTTTGAGACCTACTGGTGTAGCAGTGTTTCCAGAGAGCCAACATGCACAATAGACCAGAGCCTTAACACTTATGATGCTAAAGACGTGTCCACACGTCCTCTCAAATAAAACCGCAGGGGGCGTCAGACGTGTGTGGACACGTCTTAAGGTCTTTATCGATATAAAACGGGATCACTGAAATTCTTATTTTTTTTTAGTGGCCGTTGCTAGGCAACGTCTGGCTCCGTGCTCCCGTAGCCGTGTTGCTGCGTACGCAGCCATTCACATACTTGTTTATGGACCGACAAACTTCCTTATTTACTCTGAGTCTGAATCTACTCTACGCTGCCTCCGCTCCCTTTATAGTCATGTCATCAAGACGGGTCTGTTTGATTCCTCATATTCCACCCTAATTGGCTAAGATTGCCTTTTAAAGTTTTCAGGAGTGGCCCGTTCGTACTAAATGCCGCAAATCATGAATACAGCGTCCAAGTGCGTTGAAACTGTGCACTCTAGGCTAAGGAGGAAATGCCACTTGACATTTTTCAAATCAGCCTCATGGTGGCGCTCAACAGGCCAAGTCACGTCTTTACATATAACTGCACCAATCTGCATAAAACTTTGTATGCGCACTCCCTACAGGCCAAGGAAGAATGTCTAGCCTGCATTTTTCAACTCTGCCTTTTAGACTGCCACCAAAAGGATGACTTATGTGCAACACTTTTTATAATATTAGTCTTTAAGATTTTATCAAAATCTGATTGTAGTTGGTACACATGATCTTCATAGTCATGTAATCAAGCCGGATCTGTCATCATATAATGTATGCCAGGCCAGCCATTAATTCACTACACAACATGCATTCATCATAATAACATTACTAAGCATTATGAATATACTGTTACGTCACAAACGATCCTATTGAGGGGCACTTTTTCTAGTTAGTATTATAATTTATCTGTAACACAGAAGGAAGTAGGGAAGTGGCCCGGAAGTAGGAAAGATTATTCTCTGTGCATAGAGCCTATTGTAGGCTAAATGTGCTGGTTCATCTGCCAAGCTTTCTGCCTACTCAACATTTGTTGGAAATGTAGGGAAGAGGTTTACTTGATCTGTTTGACACCTAACAAATGTCCACCGGTCGTGACATCATAACAATAATACAGCACATTGCTCCTCACAGCCTGAAAGTGAAGCTGTCTCCTATTTTTGATAGCAAAGAGTTTCTGTACCTGCGATACTGTTCATGTCAACCTCATGCTGTGCCAGCGAGTTGATGGTCACCGTTTGCAGGTTGGGGATGCCGGTCGGGTTGGAACCCAAGGACAGGGTCTGGATCGGAGCCAGGGTTATCTGTTGGGGTGGCGTGGTGGGCAGTTGGAGATTCTGCAGGTTTTGCACGCCTTGCACCTGGAAGGTTTGCCACTGGATCTGGCCCGACGGTGTGACCGTCTGGGCCTGAATGATAAAGGTCCCCGGGTTAATCAGCTGGACGTTCTGCATACTCTGACCACCCGACGTCACCGTTTGGACAATCTGACCATTACTGGACTGGACCGGCACCTGCTGCAGCTGGATAATGGACTGGCCTGAAGACACCTGTATGTGCTGGACCTGGTTCTGATGGATGTAGCCTTCCTGTAGACTTGAGTCCATGGATGGCATCGAAGTGTCTTGCGTCAGCAAACCCGACCCGTTTGTTGAATCAGGCAGCTGAGAGGACGTTGGCACATATATTTCTTGATTTGCATTTGAGTCATTTACAGTTAGTGTCGGTGCATCGCCTGTCTTCTCCATGCTCTCAGAGCTGGTCATAATTAGTTGGCCATCAGCGGTGACCCCTGTTGCTATAGTCTGAGCACCAGACAGGCCAAGGGAGTCCAAATCCACACTATTAATGGGAACAAAAGTAATGTTCCCCGGCAAACCCACAGGCACATTAGTGACAACCTGGCCTTGGTTGTTGTAGGTGGAGCTGCCAATAGTTTGTGATATGAGGTTCTGGTTGTTGGTAAGGATGTCTGCAGCTGATGCCACACTTATGCTCTGGCTGCCATCGGGCAAGATCTGGATCTGCCCTGTGGCATCCTGACTCAGAGCAGCCCCTTCCATTGACGTGGAGAAGCTCAGCTGACCATCAGCTGTCTGAATCTGAGGAATCACTTGGTACTGAATGTTAGGCACTGTGTTGGCAGAGGAGCCATCTGTTCCTGATGTCACAAAGATTGGCTGAGACTGGAGGTTCTGGAAAGGAAGAAGATACTGTCCGTTTGATGTTAATATCCCCTGACTCTGGATATGTATCATCCCAGAATCATCGTTTGCTGCTGTGGTGGGAGATAGCACCTCCCATCTATCGGTCCCAGTAAGCTGTATAGATGTGAGATCTGTCGTCTGAGGAAGAAAAGAGGAAGCTTTCGTTAAAGAAATGCCTGTCAAATTCAAGCAATTTTCAACCATTTGTCCCACCTACCTATATGATCCTCGTTTTACCAGCCTCTAACCATCCTTGAATTTGCAACAAGCCCAATGTGTTCATGGTTTGTGCTTTAAACTAATTCTGCACTTAATGTGACTACTCAAGTTAATGTAGGAGTAAAATAATATTTCTGCCTCTAAGGAGATATATCAAGCTGAAATAATCAAATGTAACTACCAAGAATGTTCATCAGGACATGAACAAAAGGCAGTTTTGTACAGAAATAAAGAATTTATGCTTTTTTCTCAGGTATCATCTCTGTCAGCTGAAATATAGTCAATTTCTGTTTTTAGTTAGCCATTTAAATGGTTTCATATGCGCAATTTATAAATGTCAGTGTCAGTGAAATTGAATGGAATTCCTGTGCATGTTAACCTGGGGTCAGACTAAGAGACCCCCTCGTTTGAAAGGTTTTGTGGTGTGGTGAGATGGATTGTGAAATTTGAGAATATCATTCTATTAGGGTGTCAGTAACAAAAAATACTTTATACAAGTACATATAATGAATGAAAACAGTGATTTACTGATAAACAAAGACCCACCTTTATATTGTTCATAACTACAGCTCTGTCATTACATGTATCACTTACAGTCGAGAGTGCGCACTGACTTCATGTCATAAAAAACATTTCTTTGACAATTATACTGTTCCACAACTGTTGTTTTACATCAACCATCAATGTCAACAATGTATTCCATCTCCCCATTGCAGTACAGCAGAAAAAACAAATAACAGATTTCTTTCACATTCTTTGGGGACTTACAGTACGAGTAGGATTTTGTTGCATGTAATTAGGGATGTACCGATCAGATATTTTGGCTGACATCGATATCCAATATAATGAATTGCTGTTATGGCCGATAACCAATATAACCGATCTCATTCTGTTTTAAAAATGTATAATAATTTTGTCCATTCTGAAAAAAGGCTTATAAACACTGAATTTAAAAAAGCAATGCCTCTTTTAAAACTAGGGATGCACCGTTATTGAAATGTTGGCCCATATGATCCCAACATAAACAGCTTTAAGGTAGTATTCTTTTATTTAAAAAATTTCCACTTCCAACTTGTTGACTCTTTTGAAAGCTTCCCCAGAAAACAATTATAGAATTTGTAGCCTGCATCTCATCACAAAAGGCTTTTTCCCCCCCAACATAATTATTATAAAATAAAATGCTAAAACCGATATCGATCCGATACGATACTGCAGTTTAAGGCCAATAACGGCCGATACTGATGTCCATCCCTATCAATAATGTAAACCTATATTCTTTTTTCTATTTAATTCACTTACACCATCATCAATCACTTGCATTTCCATCAACTCAAATATCACATTAGTATGAAAAGGAAAATATGTTACATTCTTAGGCATTTGTGTGTAGACACTGCAGTAAAGCCACAAAAAAAAGTTATTGTTCCTATAGTTCCGCCTCCACTATTTTGATTATTAAAGACATTTATATTGTGGCTTATTAGCATATCTAGCAGAGGTGGTGACTTACCACATCAGCACCTCTATCCACCTCTGATGATGGTGACCCGACCTGGCTGCAGGTGGTTGCTAGCAGGTCAAGCGGTGACGGCTGAGTGTCCTACTCACACACAATGGGCGGGTTTAAAGGGAAGAAAGTGGGTGGCCGTTAGTCCAGGCCACAGAGGAAGTTAGATTTATCGCTAGTAGCTAGGAAAGTTTGAAACGTGTGAACTTCACGAAGCACTCTCACTCACTTCAAACAGCAGAGATGCACACTGGTTAGCCCGTAAATATAAAGTTACCTGATTGTTTCTTCCATTGTCTTGTTGTAGAAAGTCGCTATGACTGCTATCCACGTCCAAGGCAGCCATTTCCTCCGGTTTCACTGGCTGTTCTGGCGCTGTGAAAAAGGAAAACACAGTAGAAAAGCAATGCTACACGTTAGCTAAACAAACCAGATGCTCCAATAACGTTGCAACGTTTCAATTTAGGTGAATATTTTAATCCAGCTTTCAATGTCACGGTAGCTTTGAGTGACTGCCCTCACAGACAAAAGACTGATGTAATGATAACGATAGGTAAACTGACTGCTGCATTTTATTTTAGCTTGGTTGCTAAGCTAAGACGCTTAGCTGATGCTAACTGGATATCCTTCACTGCTAGTAACCACCAACGAGAACTTAGCGTAGGGCGCTTACGTTAGCTCACGTTGCTTACGGAATAAGATGGATATTACATACCAGTCATGGCGTGACTTCTTTTTTTATTCGGAAAAGGTGTATAATCACATGTCACCAGACATGATCGGCAAGTTCTATTGATTGTAGGCGCGCAGCAATATGTGATAACTGTCAATATTATTTCTATTTTGATTGACGGGCAGTAGGAAACACAAAGGGTTGGGCCTCCAGTGTAGACCGAGACATTTTGCGTCACATACAGGAAGTCCCGCCGTTCTTCACAAACGTGATTGGCTAGCGGTGTTATGAACTGTGGCGTTATTTGTCAGTTAACACGCCAGTCATTTCGGTCAAATTAATTTCCTGTTTATTTATGACGCGCCTGTTTTGCTTTTGGCCATGGCCAGAGTGCTGCTGCGAGTGAGAGAGAGACCGATTGTACAATCATCAGCAGGGTTTAATGTTTCTAATGAGTTGTAGAGACTAGGCTACTCACTCACACAGCTATTTTCATAATAGCTTTAAACGTTGCATTGTTTAACAGTGGTTCCCAAACTTTTTCATGTCAAGGACTCCCAAATTGACACTAATTAGCCCACGGACCCCATTTGAAAAGATACCGTAGGGACCCCCATGAGAGATTTCCATGGATTTAGCAGTGATTCTCAACCCGTCTAACTTTCCAGGACCCTCAATTTGACATGCAATAGTCTGATTGATTGAAATATGTATTTGAATGGGGGTCTACGGACATAGCCATACTCTATCAGTCTTCCAGCCAGGGTCCAGGCAGCCAGAAATAATATGACCTATTCACTACATCGTGTCGAGCTAAACTACAAATAGGGTTGTCTGAAAGCCTTGGCTTTGCTTACAGTCCAAAGCAAGGTTCTATGAAATTGTCTGATGTAGAATAGCCCCCTTACCCCTTAAATGAGTAGGCTAATTAAAGTAATATGTGAAAGAAGGTTTGTTAGGAATGGCTTTAATATGATTTAAGGGTCGGTGACTGTAGATTGCATTTACTATGAAAACCTGCATCTCCTGTCCGTTAGTCACACCATGCCTCCATATATTGTCATGCCTCGTGACATCACACCTCCATATATGGTCACGCCTTGTGACATAACGCCTCGCCTCGTTACATGTCACTCCACCATATATGGCCATCTCCATATATGAAGATCCCGACACTGACCTCATCTAACCCTGGATAACCATACATGGAGAAGACTGGATCATCACCTAGATCTGCATATATGGAGCCGGCCAGCAACTCTACATCTGACCTTAGATCTCCATATATGGAGCTAACCTGTTCTGACATTCCATAATTATGTTGATCTTCCCCCTCCCGTCATTCCATATGTCAATCTGACCTCATCAAACCCTGTACACTCAAGACACGCTCCGTATATGGCCAGTACAGAATTACCCCCCCCCCATGCCAAACACTCGCCCAGCAGTTTGCCGTCACCCAGGCGGATGCGTGCTTCTCGCCCTCAGTCTTACTGGTAGTAATAAAGTGTAGTGTAAATCTAATAAGCAAAAACTCTCACTATACAGACATAGTGAATGATCATTCATTGCAACTTAGTTGAGGTATTATAAATATCTATGTTTCACCCAAAAAGAAAAACTATAGAATAAATGTATACTGTATGCATGTTCAAATAGTGATCTTTTCTGTGCAGTAGTCTTGGCATTAAAAATATATATTATATTCCCTTAAAGTTAAGTTCCTGTGTGTATTAGATACAATTATTGACGTGTAGCCTATATTTGATGCTACTTGTGTTCATCCAGTCATTTTAATAAAATATCATGCACTGTAGCTGCGATGCTATGAGAGCCAGGGTACTAATTTGTGGTGTGTCAGTTCCTCACAGTGCAAGTGCAGTGAGGCCAGATTTCTCTCAACCTTCAATTCAAACTCATCCCATACAGCCAGACTACAAAAGCACTTTCCTGGTGCTCAGGAGCACACGGCAGTGAATTGTGGATATTTCTAATCAGTCTGCTGTCAGTCTAAGTGTCAGGTAAACACAAGCGTTAGGAAAAACCATAAACCTTTCAGCCATGTCTGTCTTATTCCAGCAGGTCTCTTACTACTCTATAGTGTATACCCTTATAGTTTCATTAGATAGATAGTCCACTGGTTCTTAAGCTTATGTATGATGACTATCTTTTATGTATTTGATGTATTACCATGTTTGTTCTTGCTTACTGTAAATCGCTCTGGATTAAGAGCGTCTGCTAAATGCCTAAATTGTAAATTCTATGAAACGATTTCCACAAAGACCTCCAAGTTGAACGGAAAGTCAAATATCCTTATACCAAATACTAACGCCAAATCTGACATTCTGGAGGAAAGTGGCCTACACAAGACACTAATTACCAGAACATTTGTCTTCAGATTCCTCCTCTGAATTTTAAGATTAATTTATATTCCATCACACAACTGTAGTATACCGTAGGGACTATAAATTAGGCTTCAGTTCCACTCAATTCAATTCAATTCAATTCAAAGGAGCTTTAAGTATACAGTTGGAGGGTGTACAGCATTTTGTAAACAGAGCTTTGTCACATTGCATCGTTATGTACATATAACAGGATATAAAGCTCACTCACTGCAGTTCTAGACAGGGAAAATCAGATTATATTGACTGACCTGAGGGACCTGTTAAGATTCTAGAACAATTACCCAGTGGGTGTGAGGCAGCAATGCAGACCCCAGAACAGCCACACTTGCCTCATGCACTCAACAGCCTTCATGCACTCAAATTCAACAGTTGTGCAAACAATGCTTGGTTGGATGTGTCAGTCAATGTTCACATGATAGGCCTTTGTGTAGTTTTTGGGGGGGTCAAAATGAGAGAATGATATGGTCTCAAAGAGCACTTGCGGGCAAAGTCCCCCCTTTACTGTACATATTATTTATTATTTTATAATGTCATGTTATATGATGTCATTAAAATGTAATTAAATGTTCAAATGAATTGAATATGAAGGACCCCAATGGAAACAACTACAAGCCATAGTGCTTTCTAAATATTCTAATCAATCACTCTATTATGTCATGTTGTATATAGAATTAAGGTTTAATCTATGTAACTCTGTTAGACATTCAGTGCAATGCCTCATGTTGTGCTGCGCTATGAATACACATAGGCAGTGTGTAGAAATGCTGTACTCACACAGGTGACCAAGTCTGAAATAAAGTAATCTTTTACTGTAATTGTGGCAATAATTTCATAGCAGTGATAACTGTGACGGTAATAAATGCAGCAGAGCAAAGTGAAAACTTAAATTAGTCAATCTCTTTGGGTAAATTACACACTGCTTACTAAGACTCCTTTCAAACCTTGGTGGCATTCTTTTCAATAAACTTTGGTATGGCAGCATTGGAATATATTATTTAATTGGCCATACTGAAAAATATTATTCATGGAAAATCAATAAATAGGTCTAGGAAGAAATTGCATTGCTGTTTTATTCCATATATGAGTGATTTTAGATCATTCCAGTACATCTACAATTGAGCATAGTATTCAACAAACAATATTTATATAACAACCCATTGCAACAGTTTCATTGTAATCCAAAATAGGGATAATTTCCTCCTCATCCGTAATGATATGATACAATGTGTCTATGATAGCCATGGAATTTCCCAACACAAATCCTTTGTGTATAGTTATGGCTCTGAAAGAATACCATTGGTTATTTATGTTTATTTGTCATAACTCATGAATATATTTTTTGTAATTCTCAAAGTTCTTTGGTGTGCATGTGATTTACAATAGCAAGCCTTGTCCTTTTATGTGTACTTTTTAAGGCAGACTTTCTGTATGCCAATCTTGGTCTGGTGCCATTGTGGTTTGCCTCTGGGCAGAATGGCACCGCATGATTGATGATGCTGACAGAAGATTTGCACCAACAGACAATCTTGCAGTTCTATAACTTAGCTTCATAAGCTACTGTTTAAAACCAGATAATGTGTTTGGATTTGTATAACAGCTATTCTAAACATGGCGCCTTATACATTAGTGAGAGGAGTTTTGTCCCACAAAATCAGGACACTTATATGAAAAAGGGCATCTAATGGGATCATTTCTGGGTCTTTTTTAGCTAGCTTGTGGATCTTAGAGTCTGAAACTGCCTACTTATGACATGATTAAAGAACAAGAGGACTCTTGTGGTATATTGTCCCAATAGAACACATACATGGTTCTAAATAGCTTTATTACTGTTCACAGAAAAGATTTACTGTCACTTTATGAAAAACAAAATACTCAGACCCAGACCACTGGGAAAAACTTGTCAATCCCAGTGCCTCAAAACTTCAGCAGATGAATGATCTTCAACGTGGGGTTTCTAAGTTGGCCAACACCACAATTCTCGCCCAAGAAGAATGCAAAAACAGCTTTGTCTCAAGCCTCCATTGTGCTCTCCAGAGGATTCGCATGGTTTCACTTAGCCAACGCTCATCTTAAAATGTCCCAGTTGCTGTATGGAATAAGAATAACACACAGCATAAACTAACAATGGAAGCATGTGCTTGATATTGGAGTGTGTCTCCTCCGGCCTTAATGTTGTTTGATTCAGGTGTGATGTCTATCATCTAGCCTTCCTCTTATCAAATCATTAAGAGTGCTATTCTGCATCTGTCCTCAAATCATCTTCAAGACTGTAATCCAATTCTTCATCCCAAACACTATGTTTGGAGTACTGGCAAAGCCTCTACTCCATTAATACATTGTCACCTTCTTAAACTAATGACCTAACTAAGTACCGGTAATTAAAACTGATCCAAAACAAAACTATATGAAATACATTGCTTAATAATTTCACCAAATTTGTTTATAACAATTTATGACAATATTAATATAAAAATAACAAATAGAATTAAATAGGATTAAACTTGACTTAGGCCAATTTACCTGACTCTTACTCTAAGTCACAAAACCATGTGACCATGTGACTTAGGCTAAAACATTACCTATTTTGGCCTGAGTCACTCATGATATAGGACATTTTACTAAAAGGGGTGGGATCAGCATTTTCCTTTTCAATTAGACTTTGACAATTTTACCAGAAGTGGCCAGTGTCATGAGGAGCTGACTTAAAAAATCATTTTCCTCAAAGAATGACGTAGGCCATTAGTTTAAGGTGACGACATCCTTTCTAAAGATGTACAGGTATACAGTAGATATATCGCCCATTATTTGACTTTTTAAACAGCTTTATGCAACCGCATGATGCGTCTCAATTTGTAACCTATATTGGGCATTTCATCATAAGAGAAAAGTTTTATGTAAAAGATAAATAGCAGATCTACTTGTTTTTGAATTGTCTATTTTCTAACAGCTTTAATCAAATCAATCTTTTTCAAATTGATCTCTCACTTTTTGATAAAATATTAGTCAAAGTATTAATAATATAATTGTTGGGCTCGGACTCTCCAAAATCTGGCATCGGTCGGGCTCTAGTATGCAGTACTTGTCACCATCCCAAAACTTGTATTCAATCATTTTGTTCTCATGCATTTATAGGCCATTTTGTGCCGTATTAGATTTAGACAACATATTCAACTATGGTTAGTGGGCACTTTATGTACAGCTGTGTGCTCCATCAGCATAAACACTTCACAAACACTTACACACACAGTAGGCCTATAGAGGTGAGTAAAACACTTCTCCAGCCCAGATAATTCTGAACCGTTTTCTTTCAGATTGTGTCAACTTCTGTTGAGTTACAGTGTTCACAATGCCATAAAACGAAGGCTTTTGTGAAAGAGTGTTGAAATGTCTTTCTTTGTACAGTATATATAGACACTTTCCTTCTACTTCTGTGATGTAAGTGAGCAAACTGTAAACATTACAAGGCATAATCTTACTGCGTTTGATGATTGTTTGGAGGTAAGGATACAGTACAATAACAACGCACATATTCATCGGCCGTGAATGGATACAGCGATTTAGATTTCCACGACCAAAATAATATGACTGGAATGTAAAGGTTAATTCAAACGTAATACAAATGATCATTCCAACTGGCAATTTCTCTGGCATGGATAATCAGCATCACACACTTTACCCTTCTAAAATAAGCATCGCTTTACAGATACAATTGTAGTTGTCGCCTGTCTGCTAAAGCCACTGTCAGATGGGCCTTTCTAATTCTCTAATCAGTGGCGGGCAGGACTCCTATCACCGTCCCCATGCAGCGCTTCACTCAATACAGACATCCCCAAACACACACGGCCTGGTTTTGTCAAATGTTTTATTGAGTGTAGACATCTGGGCTACTGTAAAACATGCATTATCTGTAGAAGGGGGAGAGGAGCAGGTGGCATTGTCCCCGCTGTCAGCTGTGTCACTGCTGGCACCAGTGATGGAGATTAATGAAGTATCTGGAGAGTAATACGCTTCTTCAAATGCTGCTACATTTTGGAGTGGGTCTGATCCTGATCTTAAATAGCAAAGCTGTCAGGGTTTTAGTGAACCTGTGTTTTGGTAAAGGCACTGGAGTGGAGTGGTCGATTTGAGAGTGCAGCTAGAGCACAATGCTCTAGGACAGAAAAACAAACGAGACAGTGGGTGACTTTGGCTGGGGTGACCTGACAGAGAGCAATCTACTGTAAATTACAAACAAAGACAATTGATACCCAGGCAGTACATTCCATTCCAGTATGCCCGCTGACAGGCCGCTCTCGCATCACTTCTTCTTCGTTGCATTGAATTTGAAAAAGATTCCCCGCTACCTGTAAGATGGCAAAGAGAATTCAAAATTATTATTATTAAATGAATAAACAAATAAATAAAGAATTGAAAAGTGTAGTATTAATTCATGTAAACATTATATTCTCATAGTCATACATAAAAACTCTGTCTCTCTTTCTCACACATACACCTGTGTGTGTGTGTGTGTGTGTGTGTGTGTGTGTGTGTGTGTGTGTGTGTGTGTGTGTGTGTGTGTGTGTGTGTGTACGAGCACGCAATCTCTCACACTCACTCACACACACACACACACACACACACACACACACACACACACACACACACACGTTCCTCAAGGTCTACATTCCCAATCCAAGGGAGTATCTTCATTAATTTTTTCGTCATTTCCATCTCAATTAATTTAATTAGTAAAGTCTTTGATTCCGATCGCATCATAGTTCTCAAGGAAACTGTTTATCCTATGCAAGATGTGATTTCTTTTTTCTCTCACAAAATTAAACAAAATAATAATAATAATTGACTTGAAGTGATAATATGGACAGGTTTATGCATTCTGGTTCTGCACAGCGCACATTAATTAGAAAAAAATCAATGCCCCTTTAAAGGCTCAGGAGACTATTTAATCCAAGCTCAATACCACCAGGAACACTGGTTGGAGAGAGAGACAGGGGGAAAAAATCAATGGCTATTTGTGGTTGCCGAGTATGTATTAAACCAGACACGTCTAACTGGTTCATTTGCACTTGAAAGCAGCCATCTGGAGGAGCATGCTTGGCTTAAGCAGATATGATTACTAATAATGTGATATCCCCATACACTGGTCCTATTCAGACAGCCTATTCCCACAACTGTCATTAAATAGCATGGGCCTTAATGCCACAGTCAGAAGCGCTCCATGTTCCTATGAGGCCCCAAAAGGGAAAAGATTATAAAGAGAGCATGCAGTAAGGATCTAACACTCAGATCTCAACCTTGGATAACAATGATGCAACCTCCTGCCCCAGTATCACCCTGAATCCCCTCCACTCACCCCCCACCCCCCAGGGACCGACACATTTTACCCTCTGCTGCCAGTTTATGAAGAGAGGGGACAATACATTGGCAATTAATTAAATATAAAAATAAATAATACCGTTTAGGAGGCTTAGATAGTTAGAAATGGTTTGAGTGTTGTCACAATACTTCCATTTCAGATTTGTGCTTCCAATGGCATATTGTTGATCTGGTGTGGTGTGTAGCCTTCAGTGGATTAAAAATGTGAGTGGGAAGTTGTTGTCGACGGTGATATCACCACTGCTGAATAGTTACACATAGCAGGTCTGAGTTCATGCCAGTTGACTTCACCGTGATTCAAAGCGACAAAAGGATTTTGGTTCTGCCAATAGGAAGTGAAACCTAATACATTGCAAAGTAAAAACTTTAAAGTCAAATTAATGCAATACCAGAAACGTTATCCCTGCAGGCAAAGGTGCATGGTACTTGCAGCATGTATAACTGCCTTCACAAATTCATGAAATCAGTTATTATATTTGACAGGTGCTGTGCATGTGTAAAGGCACAGACCATTTAAAAAGGTCTAAACAAACGTTGGCAGTTATATAAAAAAGATATGCAAGTCACATATCTGTACCGCTCATCCATGAAACAGTCCTTATTTAAAGAATGTCACACTATATTTAACTTGTCTCTTTATATCACTGTCACATGCCCATGGTGGGGATTTGGCAACAAAGAGCGCTAAGCCAACAGCCCGCACTATAGATCTGCTAAATGTCTGTAGAAGTGAAGACGAACTACCTCTGAGAGACCAGGCTGAGCTATGAGCAAGACCTACCATGTGCCAGTTAAGACACAATGTGATAAAGATATGCACAGCTGGAACACAATGGCAGTGTTTAGAGCCAGAATCAGTTGGCTTGTCAGTGTTGGTCCTGGAGTGTGTGCAGTAATTTCTTCCCCTGAGTAAAGGTGAAGAGTGGTTTGCAGTGGGAGCTGTGTGGTGACTGTCAGCTCCACTGATCACAGGAGACTTCCCCTCGTCTCCACTCGCGCCCCGATGGCTCACCTTGACAGCGTTCTCGCTGCCTTCCTCTTTAAAATCCTGGAATTTCATTACTTCTGCCATAATGAAGCCCTTCTCAAAGTCCGTATGGATCTTCCCTGCAGCCTGTGGAGCCTTAGTCCCTTTCTGTCACAGGGAAGGGAAAGAGAGGACATGTAAGGCAAATGAATTGTTTTGGAGAAGATGGATTACAGCGAGCGAATGACAGTGTTTGATAGGGGGAACAGCGACGTGAGCATCACTAGGGGGTGTGCTGGCCGGGTCAGGGGTGTTCCTGACTCGGTCCTGATTTCTGGATAGCTCTCCACTCGGCTGTGGCCTGCCAGGGCAGCCTGGAGTCCGATAAGGACCCGGCACCTGCTATCAATGCTTTCTGATTCCCATTCCTTGGTGGTATTGATTTGTGTCCAAGCAATCTTGCCTCATTGTGGGTTTCTGCTCTGCTCTGCGATCATAACAGCAGAGCTAGTGTTGCAGTGAACAGCCAGTAGTGGTATTGACCTCACTGCACCACACCTTACTTTGAAATGCCCAAAGTTTGGCGATGCTAAAATGTACACTCATAACGCATTGTTGTGGTAGATAGGCCGGGTGCCATAAAGCACACAAAATACCAGAGAACAAGCTGTTTTTCATGACTTTAAATTGACTTGGAACGGAGGGTTATGATTCTATTTTTATTTTAATGTACAATTTAAATGTGCCCTCCGTCGCCATGGGTTGACAGTGAAAAATACAAAATGATTTCAGATGCCATTTCAAAATAACATTTTAACAGTGTCATAAATTCTTTGTAAATTCAATTCCATTTAGCACCAGAAGTCACAACTGGTGAGTGATAAAATGTGCAATTTATATGCATTGAAATAATGCTGGAGGGAAATGACAAATGACCCAAACAAGTGACACGGTCTCTCTGTATCATTATGACTCCTGCCTGTCGACCTGCTCCCTCTCTCTCTCTGCTCTGCAGCACTGTGCTCAGGAACTGTTGAGCGGTTTTAATTATGTATATAATCAGGTTGGGGTCAACATATTTCATGCCAAAAGAATGATGTGTATTTAATGACTCCAATACATTACCATCCCCATGCAATCTCATTGACGGAGTGCTTGTGAGTTTAACTACCATTAATCAGCATCAAGGTTTGTCTATCTGGAGAAAAATAGATTAGGGGAGGGACTTTCTTTTAAATATGGTGCATTACAAGAGATCCACATTGTCCTAGTTAAGAACTATATGCAGAGAAGGCTGATAGATAATGGTCACCTCGAAGCTGCCTAATAAAGCATGGTAAAGGACTTAGGACCACAACATTACCGAGTGTAGTTTTTACAATGCAAGATGTATTGGCTTAATATAGTTACTCACTGATGCATACCTGACAAAATGCCTCTCACACACAATCAAGGCTAGCTGTAATCAGTTAAGTTGAGGAGGACAACCATGTTTGTAAGTAGAGCTTTTTAAGTGTGCCGGCACTTCCTTGCATATAGCAAGAACATTGCTCATGCTGGGACAAGTATGGCCCTAAAGACTATGATGCAACCTGAATAAAATGTAAAGTTTCCTAGCTGTAAAAAACAACAGCAGTGATCTCATCTTTTCTTCTCACACACATAATTGTCTTTAAAAGTGATAGGCTTTTATAGTCCTCAAGGATCAAGGTCCCTACATAGGCAGATATTCCCTTTCATGAATGTGTCAGTGCATCTGTGAGTCGTTAGAATATATAAAATACATAAACTTAATATAAAATAATCAATGTTTAGATTATTTGGATTTAGGTTCAAAATCAATACGTTGATATATTACAATTATTGAGCAAAGTACAGAATGTATAGTGGCAAAAGTACAGGATGTATGTATGCTCTCTGTCGAGCTACTGATACAAAAGTGATTTTAATTGATACATTGCTTTAAACTGTTGCCAATAAAGTATTTTATGCATCTATCTAATGGCATTCATAGTCAACTTTTGTCTTTTTCCTATACTACCTTGTTTTAGAGTGTAATTAATGCATTTATCTACAGTCAGTGTCCAGATCCTGTGTTAAACTATCAGCCATATAGTCCCCCACCACAGTTCCAGAGGTTACACAGGGTCAGTTCAGCAAACTATTATTTACATTGATCGCTATAGTAAAATGACCTAAGTGATATAACTTATGGTTTAAACTTTGTGATGAATGATTCACAAGCCAAGAGCCCGTACATTGGAACTATTCATTCCACACTGCTAAATTAGTAGAGATTCAGACAGTCTGTCCTAGAGATGAAATCCAACCAAGATGTAGTATGATGCAAGGGGGATGAAAATAAAGTTTTAATAGCTGACTGTGTGTACTTTAATTAACTGACGATATGGTCCGATCTGGTCTGCAGGACTGTGCTAACAGCAACAAGAACAGTAATACTGGATGTACAGTAATGGTAATAAAAGTTAAAAGTATTAAATAAATAAATAATAATACTAATAATAATGTAATTAAAAGTTAAAATCAAGATTAATCAGATCAATAAAAAGGCACTCGATGAATCTCTTTAGCAGCAGTGTGTGTGTGTGTGTGTCATCTCTAGTTTGGGCATGTTATTATTGGAAGATTTCTCAGTGGTTTAAATAATAACAGGAATATGACAATAAATCTTCTGTGTTTTCTTTTTGTCCTGTCGTTTTAATGTTGTCATGACGTTGATCTTCCAGGGAGTCCGAAAAATAATGTAACAAGCCATTCATTCTAAACTGATATCACGACATAATGCTAGGCCTATATGAATAACACACATGGTGCAACTCAAACACCAGAAAGTTTCATATGAATTTCTCATTCCTTCATTTCTTTCTGTTTCTTTCTTTCTTTCTTTCTTTCTTTCTTTCTTTCTTTCTTTCTTTTCTTTTTCTGTCTACCTGAGCCGTCCCTGTAGAACTCCTGCATGAACAATAGCAGCACGACACGACAACATCTATATCGATGTAAATCCTGCGATCCTGTTGCACAAAGCCTTCGTCGTGCAGGGCCGGGCTCAGTAAACTGAGACACACACAGGGAGGTGGAGCCCCTCGGCGGGGGCCCACAAACGGTCAAATGAAAAGCGACATCAATTTTGGCACAGACAGCCCGCCCGTCACACAGATTAGGCAGGCACAATGCACGGCCTCCTTATCTCCAGCGGCAGGAGGAGGTGCAGGCAGATCTGTGCAGGATGGAAACATTCTCATGGTCGTAATGGGCTAAAATCAATTGTTGCCCTCCTCAATCAATGTACCCCCACTTTCACTGTTCAGCAGCTCACCAGTAATTGAAGTTATCCTTGGCCTGTAATGACTAGCTAAGGCACAACCATGACAAAGTTGAAAGTGTGTGATATCAGCGAGGGTGCCAGCAGGGTGGAACGCTGGCCATGTGCATGTGTGTACATGGGTCCGTGTGCGTGTGTCTGACTGTATATACGTGTGTGTGTACTGTGCAGTGTGTGTGTGTGTGTGTGTGTGTGTGTGTGTGTGTGTGTGTGTGTGTGTGTGTGTGGGAGGGGGGGGGCGGTGGTGTGTGGGCGGTTGAGTGGGTGTGTGTGTGCGTGCGTGCGTGCGTGTGTTCGTGCGAGAGAGAGTGTACGTATATGTGTGCACAAGCAGCGTCTGGTCCTTACTCGAATGGTCCATGCACGGACCTCATCTGGTCCAGCAGTGAAGAAGTATTCAAGCTGAAGAGTTGAGTAGCCTGTCTTAATGATCTTGGACAGGATACTGGTGGAAGGAGGAAGACATAGGTATAGGAAATTAAAGTTTACACGGAGAAATCCTAAACTACAGTAAGATTTAAGCGGTTCTTTATCAGTGAGAATTATTCACAGTCTCAAGTTCAGTTCAGTGGCAAGGCCCCATTCATTCCAATATAAACTCATTAAATTAATAAGATGGGTCACTTCGTTTCGCATAGGACATTCAATTCTCCGATGAGTCCTTTTGATTAATTGGAAAGCTTACAGACTCATTTAGCACTTTTACGAATTCAACCCAACGCCTCGCTCTGTGCGTGGAGAGAGAGAAAAAATATCTGCTGTCACAATTTCTTTCTCTCCATAGAGGTTTTCACAGGAGAACAATAAACCCAAAATGCCCAAGTTATAATTATACCTGCCAATGACAGATGACAGTTAAAAACTTAATTTAGAGGAAAACCCTTTGACTGAGTTGTTCCGTAAAGAGAGGGATCCTTTGCTTTATAATGGTAATTACTCTGCCATTTATTATTCTATCAGCACACGCAATTAAAGGAGTGCGTGGAGGACACGGTTGATAATAAAGTGCGGGGAGACTGAATGCTAATTAACCTCTGCGTCTTGTGCTCCATGCAGTACGTGTGACTCTCCTCTTCACTCGGGTCCTGTAGATGGCTCTCCATGCCGCTGCTGAAGGGGATGACCACGGCCCCGGGGTCGTGACAATCCACCCACTCCTTGATTTTCACCAACCTGGCAACACACAGCAGCAGCCAGCCACACAGCGTTTTATAGAGAAACTTGACTGACACTGAAAGTGTGTTATCTCTGGGCTGATGCATATTCATGAAAGCGGCAGAACATATGAATGTTTACCGCACCGTTAACAGGAGATTGCTTTTCAAAGGTTGGGAATTTTGTTTATGAAAAGTTTCACTTTCTCATTTGTGTTCTCTTTAAGCTTTCCAACTAAGAATTGTTTAATGTGTTGTAATTATTACATGCATTTACAAACTATTACTGATATTCTGGGTTAGTGCGCCTACCACACATGGTCTAATGCAGTTGTTCCCAAACTGTGACTAGATTAGAGTGAAAATAGCTGATCTACAAGCACACAATGCGTTGCTTCGTGCCGCGTTGTGAGCTTGTAGATCAGCTAGTTTCACTACTTCTTAAACATTTGATTTCTAATTCATGGATTTTTCTTTGATTTCTTTATGAAAGTACTGACACAAATTATGTAATTTTGTTATTAATTCATGAAAATATTAGCTTTTTGGAGAATGTTTTTTGAAAATGTTTTGAAATAATAATAATTAAAAACAGAATGTAGGAAACAAAAAATAAAGGGGACCCATAAAAATTGGTCAGCAAACCAACCTTGGGTCCCGACCCAGTGTTTGGGAACCAGTGCTCTAATGCATGACTGCGAGTCCCCGGTTCAACACCTGGCCAGACCAGCCTAACCAATTGCTGCATCAATTGGTTAGCTTCTGTGTACTCACTTGCTGTTTGCCGTCTCTCTCCACTGCAAATATCGATAAGCGCTAAAAAGCCGGTATCGATGGTGCTCGCGATTTCATCATTGTAGAGGTTACTCTGCACAGTAAATAGCCTCACCGATACCATAACAAACAGTCAGGATTTTATTTTTCTGGCAGCTAGTCTCCAGCCAGACAATTACCATGAGGCCAAAAGGAAGTGCAAATAAAATTACACAATATGTGTAATTTTCCCACTGATAAATGTCTTTCCTTTAGCCCTTTGAGTTTTTTTTTTCTTCATTTATTTTCTTTACTTTAAACTTTTCCCCCTTCCAATCCAGCAGGACACCTGACATTGCAGACAAAGATATCCTCACAGTTAATGGTAACTCTCAGTCAGAACAATATAAGGGGGTCAGGGCAATTATGAGATTAGCCCCACACGCTTTCAGGCCGGGATTGGACCATTCTCAAAAAACAGCATCGCACAAATCCATTTTCACACGGCAGGCCTGACAGAGCTCCCAGGCTGGATTGATTCTAAAGAGTCCCCGTCATTATCTGTAATCCTGGTTTCCTATTTAAAGTCCATAAGAAATCAAAGACTGGGAGGTACCTCAATACCACATCTCCTCCAATAACAATGTCACAGCTTCATCACCTACAACAGCACATCGCTACTTCTAGAAAATGATTGTCAATATATACTATTAGACAGGGAAAGACTCTTTAGGCAAATGTCATTTTACTTGTACAGACCCGGGTGCCTCTTCCAGCACAAGCTGCAACAAATTATAATACTATGGGGTAAACCAAGTGCTTCATAAGACAGAGTTTCTGTCTTTTCAGTAAACAACTATTAAGGATCATAATCTAAAATGTCCCACTCTGTTGGTCTTATATACTGTATGCAGAGCTAAGTTTTGACAGCTGCTGCCTGCAATACACTGCTTGCCAAATCTCATATCTCACAAAAGGACAAAAAATATATAATAATAAAAAACAGAGACAAATCTAATACATTTAGTCAAAACTGAAAACTTGAAAGCAGAGGAGATAACTGGCTCTCCAAGAGGGGAAAGGAATCCAATCTGAGATAATAACAGCTGTAGTTTGTCACTTTTAGGAGCATAGCTGTCTATTCGGTGGCATGTTATTTGCATTCCTCAGGTATCGCGTTCTCTACAGGCGGCTGAATAATGATTCACAAATCACTCTCCCCACACCAGTCAAGGGCTGTGATCCTGTGAATAGACCATTGTACCTGAGACTGTAATTGGTGAAGACTTGACAGAGCTGAGCCGAGCCAGCCAAGTAACAAAGAGGCTCTTGGTAGAAGGCTGAGGAATGATTTTAATAATGCGAAGGCGAGATGGAGAACGTGAGCAGTAAATGAGCATGGGGGTCTCCAGGTCCTTGCACTGAGTGACACAGGACCAGACAAACACCTTGCCAGAGGAACATGATACACCCCCTTCCCTCAACTCCGGAAACAAAGCACTGTCAATTAAGAGCTTTGATGCTCCGTCAACATGACTTCCAAAACCAATTCAGCTAGGCCTCACTACTGTCTAGTCATGCCACTTTGCAATTTGTATTTATATACCTCTTCCAATTATGTGTATGAAATTGTGAGTGGGACTATAAAATTACATAAAATGTAAAACCTACTGCAGATCTATTTATTTATTCATTTTACATTGCAGCAATGCATGAATTCCTGAATAATGAATTGGAACCATTATTGAGCATGCTCCTCTTTGGGCATTAGAGGCTTGACGATCAGTGTCCCACCAAAAATCTGATCGAGACAAACTCATTTCCTTCTATGATGCCAGAAATAAAATACATTATTAATTATTATCAATTTTTTTTAGTAAACAGTAAAGTCTTCTATGTCAATTTGTGTGTATTTAGAGTCCAATTAATTAAATTATTGATACAAAAATACATTTTACTGTGTATAGTATTACTGTGGGTATAGTATGAACTTGAGCGAATATATCGCGTTTGTATACATTATGTATCATCTGCATTATGAAATTACCTGACATTATTATATTCTAATTTATAGAGAAAATATATATTTGCTTTATGTATTTTGCATTAAAAGGATATCCAAGTAACCAAAAATCCACACAGAAACGTATGTGTGTCTGTGTGCACGCACAGTCACGCACATGCACGTCTTGTCACTCTTCCATTATGTCCCATGTCCCAGCATCAAGTGCCATCTCTCACCACTCTGTTAATAGAAAGATTCAGCACTTTCTGGTCTACATATTCTCTGAACAAATGATGCCTGAAATTTTTATTCTTTTTGTAATGGAATTCCAATGGCCTTTGCTGCAAATCTAGTGGAAATTTTTGCATATCAAGTGGGAAAAATTAAATGTTAACCACGTTTTAATGTGATTAAGGGTGACAGGGACATTATTTCTGCTAATCATTCACCAGCTTAAAAGGCTCAAACAAGACGAAGGAACAAGCCATGTTTGTGCTGCTTTTTTACTGGTCTCAATTCAGGGAGGAAAGAATATTTCAAAACTAATACAATTAGCCATTTCCTTTAAAGTATTATTATCTACACATTTAAGAGTAATTATTAAGCGTATTCTAAAAAGTCATGAGTTGAAGCTATATGCATTTGTCTGTTTCAATCACTACTGAATCAGTTTATTTTACCACCAGAAAAATGGCTTTAGTGAGCAGCTTGTAAGATTTTACGCCTACAGCACTTATCATAAGTCCAATTAAAAGCACAATATATGGGGGAATAATGACAACCAATCAAAAACAAAAGGAGCTTCCACAACAGAGTGGGTTTGAATGGAGACGTCCCACAGGGCCCACCCTCTGGGGCTTGTCTATTTGTCTTTTTTGTGTGGGAATCCTGAAGGGGGAATAATTCCTGTGTTTCCGCATGCCTGGGGCTACCCTAGGCTTTTTCCTTTTTTTCCTTTTTTTTTACAGAGCTTTGATCTGCTTAAACGACTCCGGAGGAGGAAACAATGGGAGTTCCAGAAGTACAGGTGCAGATACCTGAGCCAATGACCTGAGCCTGCCACTGTCGTGTATTCATACAGGCAGGCTTTATCGTCGGTACTTAGCCAGGTAAGCCTGTAAAAGCTGTGGGACAAAACAGCCCAAGCGCCTCCACTCTGAGCACCTCCTTTCAGATGCAATTGAATGCTGACAGGCCCAAGGAGTAATCCACTACCAGCCTCACCCTCTCTCCCGAATTCATTACTGACCCGCCCGCACAGGTGGACAGTCAGGCAGCCAAAATAACCGTCTCAGCACCTGAACTGGGTTCAGCCCTGTGTGATGGAGCCACTTCATATTATCTTGGCATCCACTGGCTGGCATTGCTAGGCACCAAGTCGTCAAGTACTAAACCTGTGGGGGGGGGGGTACTCGTGTGTCCCCGTTAGTTGCTGTGGCATACAGCGTCCTGACCCCCTCCTCCTCTTGCCTTCCTTCGGTGGAAGGAGACAGAAATGAGAGGTATGAGCTCATGGTGGCTTTTGAGGCTGGGAAGTCGGGGGCTCTGTGGGACGCTTTTCATCCTCCCAGTGGTGAGCTCCTGAGAGGACCTGAGTGCAGACGCTGCATGCTCCCTGTGGCCACTGCATGCCGGATAGAGGCAGCACGCACGCACGCACGCGCACGCGCGCACGCACACACACCTCGAGTCTAGATCACTGATTCCCAAACACTGCGTCTGGACCCATTTGGGGGATTTTTATGGGTGCCATTCTTTTTGGAAATAAAGAAATTCCATAATTAAAATGTTTAAGAAGTAGTCAAAATAGCCGATATACAAGCTCACAACACGGCGCTAAGCGGCACACACACACACACACACACACACACACACACACACACACACACACAAACAAATGAATGAACTAATGAATGAACGAACAACAAAGCGCGAGCACAAACAGAGGTACACATTATCGTGCACAGGCATTTGCTGACACCCACACATTCACAAGTGTCCTGCAGTGTACACGAACAGACACACATGCAAACACATGCACGAGCGTATACGCAGACTACGCACACTATTGCCAATATTGTGAACTTCTTTCGCTCTTCACGCACAATGGGAGGCTTTAAATAAGTGCATCCTCTCTCAAACACACCTTAAGAAGTCATGCTAGCAGGCCTTTTTTAACAACTTTCTTTGTCTTCTGGTGCACCCACTACTTTTCCAAAGACAGAATCCTTGACACAAGCTAAAACCATTCACATGGACATAACAATTCTCACTTTTGGCATCATGGCGACAGTAGAGGACACATCATCCTAGTGGCTATGCCCTAGTTACTAGGGCAGTAGGAAGTATATAGGCCTTAAGTGGTTCAACTAGGGCCTAGTTAAACCACTTAAGGGCAGGCCTATATACTGTATACTGTACTTCCAACTATAGGACAAAAATAAAATAGCTGCTCTACAAGCTCACATGACACTTTATGAGCTTGTTGATCTGTTACTAGAAGCACCGGTCAAGGAAAATAATAATAATAAAAAAAGGTGTAACACAGAAACCTGTGGCCTGTAGAATGATGTTACCATAGGTGTGTGTCACTGTTTGATGAGTGGTCCTAATTGGCAAAAGAGTGCAAATGATGCGATTTATATTATACACATATTGTACAGTTGTACAATATGTGAAGACATTGAGGGCAGCCGCAGGATAATAAGCCTAGAACCTTGGCAATGAATAGTATGTGGCCAATATGATGAGGAGGCCCAATTATGTGGAGGCAAGTGGAATGCTGGTAAGCCCTCGCAACCAGACACCATGTCGACCATATTCTGATTCTGTTAGTGGGATGGATACTAATTAAAAAGGGAAACATTTTGAATATTTTTGAAAGTTTGCCCAAAATTGGAATGCCTTGTTGGTTAATGTGTTTAAGTATTGTTCATGTTCAGGAAAAGGTTAAAAGAAATGGAAAAGAAAGAGTGGACAATCACCAGGAATGACAATGGCACCCCAGAAGTACATGCTACATCACCCAAAATAATTCTCTATGTGGGGTATTCGTGCTGTCATTCATTGCAGTTGACTGGAAGAGTGGAAGAGAGGAAGGTTAACAAGGGTTTTGTGTGTGTGTGTGTGTGTGTGTGTGTGTGTGTGTGTGTGTGTGTGTGTGTGTGTGTGTGTGTGTGTGTGTGTGTGTGTGTGTGTGTGTGTGTGTGTGTGTGTGTGTGTGTGTGTGTGTGTCTGTGAGAGAGAGAGAGAGAGTGAGAGCGAAGAGAGAGAGAGACAGAGAGGGAGGGAGAGAGAGATAGAGAGGGGGTAGTCATCAAGATGTGACAATTGTGACAAGAGCAGGCAAAGTGTAGCGCAGCAGAATGCCGCATGGAATTCTCCATCTCTCCTTTTTGCCAGGGTGACAGCTTAATGTCTACCACATGCAATATTTATTCTCATGGTGTGTCAGACTGTCTAGCTGTCCAACGGAGTACAAAGAATGTCACTTATTAGAATAAAAGCAGCAGGAAGGTAATCAAGGACATATGTAACATCAGCCAATCATGCCCCCGCCCCCTCTCCAATCCTGCATCCTTACACCCATTCATAACAATTCGACAAGCTTTCAGGGGCTGTATGTAGGCACAACTAAATGTATTTATTTATCTCATTAGAGCTGGCAGGCTGCAGGACACGTGCAACATGACACTTGTGACATGCGCAATTTTTATAACAACCTGGCCACAAAGATAACAAACAGCCCAACTCAACAGAGCCAAAACGTATCATTAGCCAGACTTGAAACTCTGATATTTGTTTTTGTTCTGGATGCTCACCTGATAAAACCGTATATAGCCTGTATAAATGAGGTTAAATCCTTCCCACAGCCATGGCCCCAATCCCTCTGTTTCACACCTTTCCAGTCTCTATCAGAATTAAGCAGAAATGCTGAACAATAATCATCTTTAAAAAATAAAAGCTTGTACTTGCTGGAAGCTGCACAGACAAACAATAAACCATGACTTTGTTTGATCCTGTATGAATTGGTCTCAGTACACAGTCAAATCCTTAATTTCAATTATATTTTCATTTTGCTTTTTCTTCTTTTTTTTTACCATTACGTATGCGTTAAACATTAGCATCCTGGAACTGGCCTTGATTATCATAATTTTTCGACCGCGGTCGAGATCATGGATTTGAAGGATTTCACAATGCCACATCAGACTTCCCGATATTTCATTGCCATCCGCAGTTCCTGCTTACTGATGCATGTGTCCCATCGGGAAACGACAGTTTTCTACCTCTGGTCTGCTTTGAAGCAGGATTCCAGAGAAGGGAAGAGATCATGATCAGCTCTGTAGCAGTGGCCGGCAAACGGTGTTCTTCTGGATCACACTAGTGAAGAAACATGGGGATTCGGGGAAGGAAGCCATATATTAGAGTCAATGGGTGGTTCTTCCAACCGAGATATTTTGCGCTCTCATTAGAAGGCGGGTCTAAGTGCCATCCAGCTGTTTCTCTAATTTCTTTGAAAGTGTCCTTATCTCGGAGCCATAGAGTAGAATCTGGTCGGCGGTCGTCCTAAATATGTTTTACTTACTAAGCTGGGATGACCAGATCTTATGCATGTCATTGCAGGCTGACCAGGCCATACCCTTCCTAGTTTTAAAGTCCTTTTGGGAAGATATATACAGTATGAACTCAAATACTTGTAGTCATCAACCTGTTTCAAAGGAGTATTGTTTTGTTTTGATAATGTGGTTATTGTTGGATTTGTATATTGGGGGAGCAAAATGCTATCTTGCAGGATCATTATAGGCTACTATAGCAACAAAAAGCTACTGCTTTGTTATTTATGATTTAAAGAAAAGGCCTGTGAGGCTGTGACACTCCTAAATCAGGGTCAGGACACAGCCATCAAGGCTGTGTCACATCCCCTCCAAATCCACATAGTGACAGGATGACGTGTGACATGTCAACAGCATCCTTTCATTACCTGGACTGGGGGACAGTCAATAACGAGACTAGTGATCCAACAGGACTTTATTAGCGACATCTGGTTCCGTTTTACTATACAGCCTCTCCTGTTGTTCTCGCTTGCTGAACATCTAGCTAAAGGCTTCCATTAGGATGGGCTGTGGGCAGCAGGATGCATGTCTTTCCATGGGAAAGTGTTTCTCAGGATCCCACACTGCACAAGACGAGAGTGGACGAGGAGCAGGCGATTGTATATCTCCCATATGGCTTTGAAAAGCGAACCGTGACTCCCTAGACGGCAGTTCATAAAGAACTTGCATGGAGCCAGTGGTTTTAAACTCAATAAAGTTTCAGTTCTGTTTATGGGAATTATGGTTTGGAGTAGCAGGAGAGAGCTGCAGCGAATGCTTTCATGAAAGGGTTCCCAGCGAAGCATTATAGTCTTCCCCCGCAGTGGGTCTACTGTCCCTGAAGGGGCATTCCCCTGCAGTGGGTCTACTGTCCCTCTACTGTCTACTGGCCTGGACATTTATCCAAATGATCAAACATGAAAGAAAATAAATACATCATTTATTAATACATTTATCAAAAGAAAAAACTAAAGGTAAAATAGAAGTACCTATTGAAGCCGAGCAAATCTACTCATTAATGTGGATAAGAATATTAAATATATCATCAGTTGTGCCAATTAGTGATTTGACATAGTTTTGTCAGAGCAGCACCATAATTGGCTTAGGAATGGAACAAAAAGAGCAGGTATATGCTCCTGTATTTTAACATCAGTTATTATGGTGGTATTTGGAGATACAACAAGATGTACTCAAACCAAGCGCTAACAGTGCTGTCTTGTAGAATTGCCAGCAAACACATAACATCATAGAGCTCTGTGAGAGTCAATGGGAAACAAATGTGGCAGGAGATCTTCCCAAATTAGCCCATCCCAGACACATTTAGTGGGATTAATTGAGGGTGAAAATTTTACGACAGTTTTTCTCAGAAGCGTTCACAGAAAGTAAAAAAAAAAGAATCTTAGCACTGGCTGGGAAAGTAACTGTGATCTGTAATTAGTTCTAGGAATCTTGTATCTTGCGTTCAGCCTGAGCCTAAATGTAAAGACAAGACAAGATGCAATAACAAATATCTATTGAGAAGTATGTCATTTTAAGGAGTAATTTCACATTTGAGGCATAGATGTATTGCACACACACACACACACACACACACACACACACACACACACACACACACACACACACACACACACACACACACACACACACACACACACACACACACACACACACACACACACACACACACACACACACACACACACACACACACACACACACACACACACACACACACACACACACACACACACACACACACACACACACACCAGCCAGGTGTTCGTATACACTCACTGGAAGAAGAGACTGGCAGAGGCACTCATAGACAGGTCACGCTTACCGGTTTCCTTAAAGGTCAACACACCTACTTAAGAGGCTCCAATTTACTTTTAAAGCACATTATCAAAGGAATGGGGAAAAACAACTTCCCTGCGAATCAGGATGATTCTCTGGCATGTCTGTTGCATTTACAAAACATGACCGCTCTTAGTTCTCTGGTGAGGATGGGCAGGAATCATCAAACATAGTTTGATTTGATATCACATCTGATAAAACATATTAAAAGGTTTCTAAAGACAGAGGACATGAGCTTGTAAAATTACTCATTGCCCCCCTGACAAGTGAAAACACGCTAATACAAGGCGGACAACATCCATCACATCATCATCAGTGGTGGCGTAATGATCCTCTCCCAAACTCACACACCAACTATGCGGCACAGACAAAAGTCTTCAAGGCAGCCAACTGACGCCGAGAGAGTGAGAGAGAGAGAGAGAGAGAGAGAGAGAGAGGAGAAAGCCTCTTGATAGACTCTTGTAGATGCCATTCCCTATCACGCAATGCCTCTCAGTCATAAACACATGACAAACGCGGCCTTAATCATTTTTTACGAGCGGGGATGTGCAGGGGGGGCAGCGCATGGCTGGAGGGGCAGAGGGGAGCAGTGAGCAGCAGGCGGCCTCCTCTGCACAGAGGAGAGGGCCGTGCGGTAAAGTCTCCTCTGGAACATCACTCGGCCAGCATGCCTTTGATCTCCACACCGCAATTACGCCAGCATCCAAATGAGCATGGAGTCGCCTCCGACGCAGACTTCAAACATGCACATGGACGCATTCTCATACACGTACACGGCACTGTATATAGGATTGGAGCCATGTGCTCCTCTCAACAGTAAATGATGTACTGTCTCCAGCAGTGAACCTGGGGATGAAAGGGGGCCCTGGTCCTTCTCTGATCCCTCCATTAATGATGGCTTGCTAAACCCCAATACATTCTTGTTTAAACGAGGTCAACTTGGTATGTAGTGGCGCCTGCACTCTAAACAAGAGGGTACACACAATGGACATTATTTTGTTTTGAAACTTCAGTAAGTCTGATAAGGCTCCTGATATCAACTGTGCCTGATATGGTTAGATCAGGGAGTCTCAATCCCTTTCAGCTTGAGACCCAAAACCGAAATCTTGTGCCTACCCAAACGTACAAAATATATTGAATGAATTTGTATATCTGCTACTTTTGCTGAATTTTCAGCTATTATGAGATGCACAGATAGGTATGCTAGAGTTCATGTGGTTACGTTGGAAGCAATGAATGGCAAGCCTGAAAGTGCTAATATGATGTGCAAGGCATTGCAACTATACAGGACTGTACTGTGAAAAATACTGAGCCGCACAAAACAACCCGGGCAAGTATACTCAACGATACAGATGAAACTGCTGCACTTGCCTCACTTCTAGGCATCGTCTTTGTTCCCTCTGCACATTAAAAGCTGAGATTGCAATTTGTCTTGCTGTTTGCTTTGAATAGCCCTTAACCATATCATCATCTCAACTGTGCCGGAGGAAAAACACGGGAGCATGGCGACAGCAAAATGGCAGTCTGGCGTCTCTGCTGCAGACTAGCTGCCATTAGGGCTGAGAGCAGCATTTATTGTACAATTAGGGGCAGTCAGATCTACCTGTAATCATCTCCATACAGGTGTGAGCTCCTCTCTGGACAAGGGAAGTGACTCATCACTTGTCAAACGTCAACACTTTGATGTCAGCATTGTTTGACACAGGGCCCTCAGGGCACCTGGGCACTACTGTTTAAAACACTATCGCGATTTATTGCATTCTGTACAGCTGAAAAAGGAAGAAGATAAAAACATGCAAAAGAAGAAAATAACTTCCTGCTGATGACTGATGCGCCACATGTCATGAATCATTTGATTTATGACTTGAGTTCTCTTCTTGAGATATTTCTCCTCCCTCTCGGTCTGACAGTCATACTTTCATGTCAGGAACATTTTACCAGTCAAAGGTAAACAACTGCCTTTTTAATACAATGCTGCCAAGTAAATTGTCGAAAAACAAATGCTGGAAGAACTGTTTGACATCGGAAACCTTAAGAGGGCAATTGGAAAAGTGTGACAACAATCCACAATTGTTATTTACAAAAGAGCTGTATAGTGTAGATAAATATGCCTTTCACATGCCATCTCCTCACACACCCATCTTCTAGATTTGCTCTGACTTTGGCCAGATCAGAGCATTACTCATGCTAAACAGCTGCTACATTCTTGTACAACATAATGCCACAGATCTGGAGGGCGGGGGATAAGTATCATTTGGAGCATGCAATGTCATTAGTGACCAAGTTTAGCGCTTATGAATAAGTGTGCCCCTGGAAAAACATCCCCATCTCTGCATACAAGCATTGGACAGTAAATCATATATGGGAATAAGCACATTTTAATGACATAAAGACTTAAAGACTTGCTTTTGGAATCTATGTGGATTCTGTCTGGAGCGGACAGTGTAGCCTGTAAAGCATGCTGTTAATATTCTCAGCCTCTGGGCCAACGTTTGAAGGCAGAGTTCTCTTCAGACCAAACCAAATAAGTAAAGCAATTTTAAACATCACAATATTTAAAGACCACTATCCTTGTGATTTATAGGCCTTCCCCATATGATATTAATTACTTTTCTGGCTTTGGGTCTAAGTGTTTATTTATTTATTTATCTATTTTGTCATTTAAAGCCTTCATCCTCTTTGATTTCATATGGAAATGAGATCTTTTTTGTTGTTGATGGAAAATGGAGACCATATGCTAAGAAGTGCTTAATGAAGTGCAGAGTTCGGGGGCTGGCTAGTGTTTGCAAGGCTGGATGTTGTGTTAGGATATTGCTTAGTGCCACCTCCAGGCAGATCCTCTCACAAATACACAAACATTTAGCCAGCAGGAGACAGGAGTCAGTACACCACTCTAACTTGGACATACATTTTCCATATCCTTGTAGCCTACTACAACACACGCACAGCGCACCGCACGCACACCCACCCACCCACACGCAGGCACACACGTTTTCAGAAATATTCTGTCAAAAGTTTAGTGGATTAGAATCACTACAAAAATAAATCAAAGGAAGGCTTGGGGGATCTGTAGAACATGTGAAGGGGCAGTGATTTGTCTGAATCCCTTCTCCTAAACCCTTACCATTTGTTCTTTCTCCTGATGTAGTCTCTCTCCGAGAGGTTAACGAGGTACATACATTATTGGTTTGGACGTCAAAAATAAGTATTTGTTCAATACTTCGATCTGTGACAGAGAGAAGGCAAATACTTGGGACCCAAACTTTCCAAAGTAGCCTTTGAGGACCATGCACAGGGAGATACGTGAGGACAAATCAAATTAGGGTCTGGTGCTCTGCAGGGAGCATCTATAAAGCCTCTAGAGTCTAGATCAAGATCAGCATGGACACATGTCATTAGTTTGATAAAAAAAAACTAAAATCAAAACACCACAAAAAGAGACAGCATGCATGTTAACTTTGTATTTGCATAGAACACCCTTAAAAATACAGCAGCTGGACTTTCAAGCCAGATGAAAAGATTACCACGATAAATCACATTAACAAATTTGAGTGTAACATCAAAGGCTTACCTCCTTGTCGTTCCAATCGTGATAGTAGCGGACGTGTTTCTTTTCATCCAAAACCCAGCTCTTGATTTTGCACATTACGTCCTGTTTGGGATTAAAAGAGAATGAACAAGAAGCCATTAAAGGAGATGAAAAAGAATATAAACTCAGCAGGGTATGGGGTAATTATTTCCTAAATGCATGGCATCCTGATGCCAAAATGAACAATGGCTGCGCTCGTATTCAAACAGGAGAGGTCCGGCTTTGACAGGGATGGCATGTGCACACAGGCCCCTTCCCTCCTTTAAATCATGACTAAATGCCTTCTGGGGAGCTTCACTTAGACTCATTGTTATGTACACTGATATTCCATAGGGACTGTCTGATGAATAGGATAGCAAGAGGGCAAAATTGGAAAAAGAGCAGGGAACTAATTGCAAGTTGGTTAGGTATGTGTAAATTATTAGCTCTTCCTCAGCGCTCTGCTGTATGCAGTCATAATTAATATGCACTTGTAAAGTGCTAATTATGCATGTTCCTTCAGGAGCAAATATTTGGTATTTCCACGTATGTTTGCTAAATTCATTACCGAGGTGGTGGATGGAGGCTGCGTGCAGGACTGGGTCTCTACAAGATCTGAGAAGTGGAATCGGATGGGGAAAATGGGAGGGAGGAGGTTATAAAAATGTGTAATAAATAAATTGAGCCCATTATTGTTGATCCAGCCCCACAGAAATTAGCGGAACACATTCTTTTTTTGTTCACATCAACTTAACCTCCCCCTTCATAAAAAATACTCCCCCACCCCCTTGCTACACTCCCCCTATACCACCTCTTTCCTCCCCAAACCCTTGCAGCACTTCACAATCACACTCCCTTTTGAAAGAACTGAGGGGAAAGAGAAGAGAAAAAAAAGGGGGGAAAATCCTGCCAGCGCCTCAATTACACAATGGCAGAAAAAGCTCCACACACTGACCCCCAGCCAGCTGCATTCACTCTCTGCACATCTTTCTCCGCAGGAATTCTAAAGGCCTTTTAGTCAGGCAGCCAGAGTGCAGCCAGCGGGGGACGGCGCAGGAAGAGCGGCGCGCACTCCGCCTGCGCCGGCCCAAGTCCTCACAGAGAGATTAATCATCTGTGAAATGGAAACAGCAAACGGCCAGTGACACAGGCTGAACCCCGCTCCAGGTTTCCCTCATCAGCTCGCAGCCGCCGTGCAGCGCTCCCTCTAACAGGCAGGTGTTAATAAAAGGCATATAGGTCCCACAGGGGTCAAACGCATACGCCTGCCACCATGAAACGCCGCTGGTGGGCTCGCTTCTTATTATTGTTTGGTAAGGAATGGGATTTTTTGCCGGGGAGAGGGGGGGACGGGGGGGAACGATGACGACAACAATGAAATATTGTCTTTGTACAAACGGTGCTAGCAAAATGGATTTGAATTGTTATAACAATATATACAGTATACATTATATATATACTGTGAGCTCTATTGCCTGAAAACATGGATTAAGCCTATAGAGTTGAGGCTCATTCACACTGGCTCACTGTGCTCTGAATGGACAGGATCCATATAGCTGCAGCCACAAAACTCATGTTGGGCTTTAACCCTGTCATTAGCATGTTACAAAACACAATGCCTTGTACAGACGTAATGTTGGGAACACATGTGTGGTGTGATGTAATGAACTTCATTTAAAATTCACTGGAACAATACTGGAATTCCCCGCTCAACAACATGCTATGTTTCATTTTTCATCTTACTTGGTAAAAGCAATGCATGTTAATTATTCTAAGCTGCTTGCATTTGTCTGCTAGTAATGAACTCTTTGAAAGTTCTGCAGAAACCACCCAGAGTGGCTGCAGGAGGGGAAAAAAGGAAAAGCATAACTTTATGTGGATTTGTTCCTGGGTGTTAATGTCCCCTTAGAGAAGAGCTAGCCAATGGGCCAGATTTCACCCTACAAAAATGGATTTCCATTCACATAAATGTGTCATCAATGGTACAATCTGTGTGTGTATATATATATATAATGCATACGTACAGTATATACAAAATATATAACAAATAATTACATTATGTCAAATAGGTCGCCTCCACCCCCTGAGAAAATAGAGAGTAGGATCGGATATTAAAAAAGCATTTCCTGGGCAGGAATATGTCAGACACAGAAACCAATAAAAGGATACTGGGGTGCTGTGAGAAAATGAGGTGCTGCTACGGAAATTAGAACTTAATTCAAAGTTCTTGTTAATTACTCAGTAAGTGCAGAATCTCAGTATGTAATTAGGAATTAAATAGCTCCATGGTGTTTACCTTTTTATCTCATGGTATTTTGTGGTACTATAAAAATAAGACCAACACTCTTAAATTCATAGCAACTGCGGTCATGCACATGTTGTGCATATACATGTTATGTATCTGAGAAATACTCCCAGAAACAGATAGTCTCTCCACAAATAAAACTCAGCTTCACATGTCAAACGGCAGAGACTCAGCACCCCCCACATCCCACCATCTGAAGCTTGCTATAGCCTTTGATAAGGGCCATTCTTCCACGTCTAAAGAGGTCTTCTATAGATTTCACTTGGCATCGCGTACACAACCTTTGACAAGTAATGTAGATCATTTTTATTCATTGCCTAAAATTGTCAGCAATTATGTGCGTCAACGAACGGCCACCTGCCTGGCCTGAATGGCTCCTGTCTGTGGGGCTGCAGAGGGGGATTACTCCGAGGGGAACCAACCAGGCGCTGGGCCTCTGCAGCAGGTGAAATGGCCCTTCTCGTTAGTATAATGACTGGTCAGAGCCCTCATGTGTCAGGGCCTGAAATTGGGCGCGCAGTTCCAAGTGAAAGGCCAGATTACCTCGCTTACTGGCCCATTTTGCATCGGGGTCACTCTCTCCCTGCCCTGAGCACCGCTAGTGCATGTCAAATATCATCATTGCTCACTATATCCGGCCTCGCTTGTGTGACAGAGGATAGACTCAAATGCGTAGCTTCGCTGTCGGGCAGACACATGTTAGAAATGGTTATTTTTCAGGAAATGGAAACAAAACAAAACCTGTGCTCCAATGGATCCAATGTGGTCATTATTTAGTCTAATTTAAAAAATATTTCTAAAATATATCTAAAATATATATATATAAAATAAATATATCTAAAAGCTCACAATGCAACATCACAAATTCACAACCCGTTGTGTGCCTGTAGATCGTCTATTCTTGCTACATTTGTGCGACATTGTCGTATACAATACGGCATTCATTTATGAATAGCAAAAATATGAAATATGGAGATACAATGTTCCTGCCCAACAGCAACGACAGTTAGCGCCACCTTATTACCCAATGCATAACTGATGCCACACACACAGCGTTATGTTTTTGTCTTTTAATTTTCAATCTAGCTACCTCTGCAACCCTGTCTCACTGCACATAACACAGGAACAGTTTACTGTATTCATATCGACATCATGTTGGCTTGTGGGTCACCACATTGTGTGGTGTCACCAAATTGTCTAAGCTGTTGTAGGGTGCACGAACACGAGCAGGAGCTGTACTGTGATTTGAGTATTACTTTACATGAATAGAGCCTTGTGGAAACACTTTCATTAGCCCAGCGCTGTGACCCAGGGTTAGCAGCTGAATAAGTAACTCTCTATTAATGATTTCTACAGCAGAACACCCCTGACCCCTGATCACTTTCAATCTCAGGAAAAAGAAAAAGCAGCTGAAGCGGGCGAGAGAAAAAAAAAGAAAGAAAGAAATGCATACATTTTCCTCCCATGTCATATGTGTGGGGTGATTATTATTTGTTACCGTATTTTGTTTTTAAATATTTCACTGTAGTAGAGGTGCCTCAAAAGGTCTTTGCACATTATGATTCTAGGCTTGATGGTGGTGTGATGTACTATTGAGATTTATAGATACATACATACATTTTTTATGTTTGTTATTATTGTTGCCTCTTGTGTCTCCTATTTCCTGGGAGCACATAAGATTAATTTCAAATTTTGGGTATACACCATTATTCACATCATTATCTTTTAATTGTGTATAATAATATTATCGGCCATGAGTGGGTGATTTATGCATTTGTCTCTAAATACATTGGTTGGGCGACGGTGGCTCAGGGGTAGAGTGGCTTGGAACTCCAAATTGCTCCTGATGTGCTGGTTGCAGTGGTTGGTGCCTTGCATGGTTTCCGCCACCATCGGTGTATGAATGTGTGTGTCAATGGGTGAATTGATGCACAATCTATGTAAAGTGCCTTGGATATATAGGCGCTATATAAAATGCACCATTTTACCATTTATTGTCAACTTCACCTTGGTGTTTTCACAGAACTTGTATATTATACTTCAAACGTATTGGATTGAATTGTATGTGATTCATTACTTTGACCCGATTTGTTATTCTTAGATATAGCGTGTACTGATAGATGCAATGCATCTCATGTGATCCTCCACATCATGCGATTAATATACAATGAAATGATGTGACTTACAGTATGTCTGATAAAGATCACGTAGCGTGAAACGTCACGCAGGCATGCTGTACAATAAACGCGACATTTTCAACTGGACAGTGTGCGAGCTGTATTTCTTTTGTGCCTATTTTGTTTTCTGCTCAGCACCTGCCTTATTTGGTATTGGATGTGTGTGTTCGTCCAGCATGGTCATTATTATTTATGCGTTGTTGTTAGCGAGAGCAATGGATGTTGACTCATGTATTCAGGTGAGAAGGGGGAGTAATTGGACATGCTAGGGCCATTGATTAATGTAATCCGGGGATGGGGCGATGATGGACATGCTAGAGATGCTGTCTCATTCAGGTGGACATGCTAGGAATATTGACTCATGTAATCAGGTGAGGGGGAGAGATGGACATGCTAGGGACATTAACTCATGCAATCCGAGGCTGGGGGCAATAGACATGCTAGGGATGCCGTCTCGACTCTCATGTACAGTATTTAGGTGGACATGCTCGGAGTATGACTAATGTAAGTGGGAGGGAGGACAATAGACATGCCAGGGACATTGACTCACGTATTCAGGTTTAAGTTTCTTGTCACCGCCTCTAATGGCCACCTTTTCCAGTTTTTCAATAATGGGATTGATCATCTCCTCATCCTTCAGCCTGAGCTCCTCGTGGATAATCTCCATGTCCCTCACTGGGTCCACTAGCTGTCCCCTCCACGTGGATGATGTCTTCAACCTCAAACGCACCTACAGCACAATACAGCACCAAGGACGCACGACCCACACAGTAAAGACACCCATGCAGTCAAAGACAATAATACTGTAGCTGTCATCTTATGTCGGCGACAGGAGTGCTCCCCGCATACAGACACGTGTAGAATCAATGGCATTGACTGCCTGAGATCACATATTGTCCAACGATTAAAGGTAGTCGATAATGTTTATCTTTTACAGAGAATATCTGTAAAACAAACGCATCCATATGAGAAACCATAGTGGGAGATGCAGGAAAGTCACAACAAATACACTGAACATATCCGTGTACGGCACATTTGATTTTCCTGTTCAATGAGCAGACCTGTCTGTGTCAGCTGAGCTCAACAAATAGTAAACTTGCAGTGTTTCCATGAAAAGACTATTCTTTAATAGTCTTTAAATGGAAAACCTCAACTTCAGCATGGCACAAGTGACAAAGGATTTATGACAACGCTGAGGAAGGCCAATCCGGTCGAATCGCGTCCATTGCTTGTCCATGAAAGGTATAAATAATAAGGTAAATAATAAATAAAGGTAAATAAACCATGTTAAAAGGACATTTATTGTGTGCTCGCTACTTCATTACGATTACAAATAATTTATCGTCATATATTATTCTGGGAACTAAAACTGTTTTTTTCTCTCCAAGGCAGTGTTAACATCCACAACCACTAGCAGTAGCTCAAGTATTATTGTGCTGTTTTACAACTATGAGCCATATAATGCATTAACATTAAAGACACAAATGTCAGACAAAAAACATTAGCATTTAATCCATAAATATAGAAATATATGAGAAGGGGCCCAATCCTCTCCTAATCAATGGCTTAGTAGCAATGGCTGGACTGGTGATTAGATAATGAGGCACTAAAGTAGACCATTAGGCAGCAGCAGCTCTTGGTCTCTTGGAAGGGGGTGGGGTGTACTGTGTACATCTGTCACACAAGAGTGACAGCCTTTAACCAATGGCAACTACAGCGGATCCTTAGCCTGTTAACAATACACATGTTTACTACAGGCTTCCCCGATATCATGAGTACTTTGCATACAGTGCTTCATGAGTACAACATACAGTGAATGAAATCATCTAGTTGAATTTACTGCATTACAGCAGCTCACATCTCTGTTATATTATACTCCTTCGAAGGGTTGCAGTATTTCCTTCATCATTGCAACAAACCAATTGTTGTTCAAGTTGACATAATACGAATACCATCTCATCCACGGGTGTGTGTGGATGATGTGACATGAGACATAGCTTTAAGCACTACCGCGTTGACGGATGCTATGTTCGGCATCTGCCTGCTGGAGTCACTTAATTGTCGACGATCCAGGTTGAGGTGTTGACATCCATGTGTAAAGGACTGTTGACAGTCGAAGCCAAGGGAGAAAACAGTATCACGTGTACTGTCACTTTATCATGGCTGTCCATCTGTCACACCTCCGTGACTCAACACATTCCTACAGTGATGCATGTTAAAAAAACGTTCATGATTCATGACTGCTTGTAGTTGTCACAATCGCCTCATATTCAACCACATGAAGCTTAGTGTCCCTATTCAAGGTCGAACATTAGAAATAAAAATAGCCGATCTACAAGCTAACAAAGCGTCACAACTCACAATGCACCACAACAAAACCCTTTGTGGGGGAAAATTGTGGACCCAGTATAGAGTGCAATAAGGGAAAGGGACACCAGTCAACTAAATAATGTAATCATGTTTAAGTGGTTAAACAAATCTTTCATGCAGAGCTGTTACATCACCTGACTAAAGACAGTTGAATTGGTGTTTAACCCTCCAAATGAAGAGATCATAATTTTGTTGTCCATGTAGTTTCCATTCCAATATCAATCAGGGACAAATAGTGCTGTCTTTAGAGCAATGCTTAAAGTACTAACAGTAACAGATTGATATCAAGTTGGAACCTCAAATATATCATATATTCAATATAACCTTTGCATGTATCGTGTTAAGAAATTATGTTCACCTGAGAAAATGACATAGAACTCCATGGCCTGTATACGCCTGTATCAACAATCTGAATTCCGTTAGGGACGATAGGATAAGCAGCAAAATGACACAAATCTCTGACAGATGTTTACTCCCCAACAGAAGCATGCAGGTAGAGTCTATGGTGCAAGCTGTCACCCAGTGAGTTGTCCTCATGGTGAAATGAACTTATCCAATTACTCGTTGCCTAATCAGGCTGTTTTGGTTCCTCTGCTCTTCCAGAGGTACTCCACAGTATAAACAGTTCACTTACAGCACACAGAAAGGGGCTAATCAGTGGAATTATTGTTTTGCTGCTTCAATTTACCAGCTCCCTGTTCAACACTGATTGGGATGAAAATTTGCTATTGTCTCTGCATGAACCCAGAGAATATAATGCAATGTAAATCACTGTGTGACCAGCAATAATATAAAATGGGTGTGATGTATAGTTTTTAGTACAATGGGCTTAAAATGGAAACTATTTGTTAAACCTGTACAATTCACTACCTTAGATTTCACAGAAGGGTTTTTCAAAATGGGAATCATATTGTTAACAGACAGATAATGTAGAAATGTAGAAAATTAAAAAAGCAAAAAGGAAGTATTTTGTTCAGTTCAGTCCAGTTCGCACCGGGAATTAATGAGCAACAGTCTATACCCGTTTTAACTCCATTATAAAAGCCTGATGAATCTACCCATCAAACGATGTTTCCCGTTGTTCAGGAGCTAGAGCAGCTGATCACCAACCATTTAGTCACCCACTTACTCTCTCTTCCGGCTACTATATATTCCAAAGTAATTTGCTTTAATTAATTTCGCCTAATTTAACATTCACATCTCCTATGCCACAGTCCCCATTCAGGCTTTAGAGCCGGGGTACAGATGCATGAGGCGAGAAAAAGGGGGGAAATCTCCACAATTAGTCGTTTAACGACGACAGCTCTTATACTGCTGCGGCGCAACACAAAGCCACAAGCAAGACTAATTCTAAAACAGAGAGAGAGAGAGAGAGAGAGAGAGAGAGAGGAAAAAAGAGGGAAATACCTTGTTTCAGGAGTCAAGTCTCCCTCAAACTCTCTCGACTCTCATACATTTGACTACTTTTGTTTGAAATACTTTGTGTTTTGAAGAGACTATTGACAGGTGTGTCTTTCTTTATTGACCGAACAAAGAACTCAGTCCATTCTTTAATGGGCTGAGTGGCTTTATTAAGGGTCCATCTGGCTTTATTTGTACACTCTCAAAAAATGTATAATACTGTACACTTTACTGTGTACACTGCACAGTATACTGTACAATGTACAGTAAAGCATACAAGTATAGTTTTTACAAAAAGGACCTCCAGGCCAGTGTGTCTTCAGATTCAGCTTTGCATCAGAAAAAGTGACTGTCTTCTTCAGTTGTTCCTGAAAGACTCAAACCATTTCATTCTGTATTCAAATGTTTTTTTCCTCTTGATAATGCTTCAAATCTGTGCACATCCCTGGGGCGCGTTCTCTCCTCCGCATCATCAGTGCCCATACCCGAGGCAGGGTTGGCCAAAGGGCCTTTCTGTGTGGAGTTTGCATGTTCTCCCCGTGTCCCCTAAAGTAGGTATACCCTCACAAAAAACATGCAGTAATCCTGGTCTCTAAAGTTAAACTACCTCCCCCTGGCGCCTGATGGAGGGGAAAGGAACTCGCCGGAATAACGTGTTCCTTCCACGCTCTACGTCCGGGTGGGGAAACTCCCCCCCGTCAAGTGAAAAGAAGCAGCTTGGACTCCTCATGCATAGAAGGAAGCATGTCAATCTGCTGCCCTCCCAGGTTGTCAGAGGAAGTGTAGCGCCCAGGATTACATTAGATAATTGACAATGGGTGAAAGAATTGGCGAAAAAATCGTGGGATAAAACAATATTTAAAAACATAATAATAATCTGTTCTCATCCCTAAACTGCATTTTTTTCTAAATGGAATACGTCACTGAAAGAAACACTTTATTCAATAGGCCATACAGTAAAATCCAGATAAAGATGTATATTATTTATATAGTATATTAAACATATACTGTGTATCCCTACTTCACTTTCGGGTACCAAGACACGGGAGCCTAAGAGCGTTCTTTATATGAATTCTGATCAAGCAGGCCCCTCTACAGTTGCTACCTATAGGAGGATAGTATGCGGTCAACAACATAATTCAGTCAAATTATAGTATTCACTGGCTTCTAACTTCCTGTGCATGTTTTCACGTGCAAGATGAGTAAGGGCACATCTAAGCAGTTGCATTCCTAGCACTCCCTGTAAAATGTTCATGCTAACTTAGTACCGCAATCCTTCTGGTATTCAGAGCAGTAAAAAGGTATTTTATGGGTCTGTCAGGAAAAGCACATTATGGATGTCTGCCCTGCATAAAACACTGTTTATTCAGGAAATATATATATTTTTACATTCATCTATGATCTTAGGGATTCACAAATTTGACAGATTTGCAAAATACTGTCTCGTGTAATACTAGTTTGTTGCCAATTCAGCCTGGTTTCTTTGCATATTTTGATTATGGCACATACATTAGCAACCAAAAAGCAGATTGACGCTTGGAAAATGGTGGGTTTGCATGTGTCCTTCAAATAGCTTAGGCATTCATGTTTTCACGTGATGCCATCTTTCAAAATAGATTATAGTGAAATGACAGCTCTCCATGGAATATCAGTATCGTATACAAGGTGTCTCCAATTCCTATGTAATCTACTCTCAGCTGTGATGTTTCATACCAAATCTGGTACATAATAAATTCCTCATTATCCGCATACCCCCCCCCCCCCCAGTGAATTTGGTTTGGTTTGTGTATAATATTCATGTATTTTTCCACTGTCAATGAATGTATGAGTGCAGGACCTAGTGACGTTTGTCTCTTATTTTTATTATTGACTTCCTTTTTGGGGTCCTTGTGCCTTTAGATGATGTCACCACATTCATCATTATCACAAGCTGGACCTCATTTCCAATCACAGACCCTGGTTGTTTTTTAACCAAATGTTTGTATATAAGTAACTGGCAAAATGCTGTGTTATGCCTGAAGAAGTTCTGTAGTGACCGAAACATTGCCTTCATAATAGATTTGTTCTCTTGTACCGAGCAGATCTACAGTGTACGGGCATATTTTTCTATTTTATTACAGTCTCAGAGTTAAACTCGGGGCACAGGTCTCCATCAGGGAAGGTCAGGTTGTGGCCTCCTGGTGGTATAATAGGCCAATGTGAAAAGGGTGCCATTTCTTCTTACGCCTTGGATGGCAATTGGATGATTTGAGGCATTTTGTTCCAAAAATGGGTTTTGCAATAATCCACCTGTCGGTGGCGCTATAACAGGCCAATGTGAAAAGGGTGGGATATATTCCTCAGCCTAGTAGGAAAGTCTGTGAAAGATTTCACGTAAATTGCACGCTGCGTTCATGATTTGAGGCTTTTTGTTCACGGGCCAATCCTGCAAACTTTGAAAGCCAATGTTAGCCAATTAGGATGGAATATGAAATATCGAACAGATCCGCCTTGAACACATAACTATAGAGATAGTGTGTAACAATTTGCGGGGTTTTGGACAGAATCTGGAGGGGTAATATAAAAATAAATGTTTTTCAAAAGTTGGTCTCCTGGTGGCGCTATAACAGGCCGTTCTGGGGGCAGAGGTTCATCGTTGGCATCCAGGGAGTGTGTGTGCAAAATTTGGCATCGTCCGGGTTAACGGTGCTTGAGATTAGTTGGTAACAGACGGACGGACGGACAGACTCACACACACACACACACACACGGATGGACACACGGACGGAGTGCAAAACATGCTCTCTCCCCATGCCTTGACCTGATGGAGACAATGAAACAATCAGGAAATTACTGTAACATTTTGATGTGACTGACTGGGAAAACCATGGAGCAGTCATTCAATAGAATAGAGAAGGTTCATTTACACTTGTGCAATCTATACACAGCTGGACAATGAAAGGGGGAGGCTCCAGTTTCCATTAACTTTGATAGACAATAATTGTGTTCGTTGCTTTGTCATTTAACTTAACCTCTGTCATGTCATTTATTTTGTCAAATCGGCGAGTGTGCGAGCTCTGTGATTGAAAGGAACCATCGTGCGCGCGTCAGTGTTGTCCCACAGTGACCACACCATTCAGAGAACAAACCTTAGATCCTTAACTACCACAGCACTGCTGATTGCACAGGCACCGGCAATTTCCTAACCAACCGCCACCTGAACAATGATGTGTTCAGCTTCCAGGCCCTTCAGCCTTTCAAAGGTGAATCATTTCACAGTTTGGAACGAGATCTCCATAGCAACTCCTCTTTGAGGGGTTTTGAATCACCATCCAATAATTCTATGATCATCGGGCCTTGCCATTCCCAGTGGTTCTTTTCTTGTGTGTGTGTGTGTGTGTGTGTGTGTGTGTGTGTGTGTGTGTGTGTGTGTGTGTGTGTGTGTGTGTGTGTGTGTGTGTCTGAGAGAGAGAGTGAGTGAGGGGGGTGGGGGGGGTTGGGTGCGAGGAAGAAGCAGAAAGATTCTGCAGCCTATTTCAAGCAATTCTTCCTGAAGCCCCATTAGAATTCTAAATATTTCGACCTTCAATCACGTAGCATGTTATCTGGAGCCGTGGCGATCTCCAGTCAAGATGGACAGACGTTTTACTTTAATCACCCACGACGAGTGGAGGCTCAGAGAAACTCTTCTCGCCGAATAAAAATGCTCATTTAACCACTTTTAAACTGCTGTCCCTATTTTGGGCATGTCATGTCATTATGTATTCAGAAATGGAGAAAACATCAGATCTACAAGCTCACAAAGCGCTGCGATCGTGAGCTTTTGGATCAGTTATTTTTGCAGTGTGACACTATCGTAGAATGACGTATACTAAAGGGTCTAGAATTCGACCGGCCTTTGGCCAGTCTCACTTTAGCGCCACGCCACGCCAACCAGGTGGCCAGTGTACTGTACCATGCTGTACTGTAGCAGGCTGTACTGTCCCATACTGTACCGTAACATACTGTACTGTAGCAGGCTGTACTGTAGCGTACTATACTGTACTGTACTGTACACACTTGGTGTCAAGCAGGTGGCACTGAATGAGATTTATTAAGGATCTGTCGAGGTGACTCTGTAAATGACAGAGTAGCCTTAGCCTACTGCAAATGGAACCAAAGGACCCTTATAACAACAAGTAAGACGTGCAAACGCTGGAAGCGAACGCAGCTTGTGTGTGTGTGTGTGTGGTTGTTTGTGTGTGTGTGTGTGTGTGTGTGTGTGTGTGTGTGTGTGTGTGTGTGTGTGTGTGTGTGTGTGTGTGTGTGTGTGTGTGTGTGTGTGTGTGTGTGTGTGTGTGTGTGTGTGTGCTACAGCTGCGCCCTGTGTGTGTGTGTGTGTGTGTGTGTGTGTGTGTGTGTGTGTGTGTGTGTGTGTGTGTGTGTGTGTGTGTGTGTGTGTGTGTGTGTGTGTGTGCTACAGCTGCGCCCTCTGGTGGCGGGCGGGTGGTGTCACAGCGGGACAGACAGACAGACACACACACAGACAGACAGACATGATCTGCAGGGTCTCATAGTTAGTGCTCACTGCTCAGTGCGTTCGCAATAAACTCTGATGGAAATACAAATGGACTGTTATGGGTCCATTTGGTTGTATTCGTTTGGTTGAGAACCGTACTGTACAATACTGTCCCGTACTGTACTGTACCTCACTCTACTGTACTGTACAATACTGCACCACAACGTACTGTACTGTACCATACTGTGCCGATCTATACCATACTGTACTGTACCGTACTGCTGCGCCCTGCGTGTGTGTGTGTGTAGTGGTTTAAAATGTGATGTAATTTGCATCACTGTGAAATGTTGCGTAATAATAATAATATTTCATGCCAATGCAAACTGTACAGTAATTATGACAGTTGCGTGGATGCAACATAGTGCGTTATGACTGGACAGGCATGCAGTAGGTGTTGTGCATGGAGAGATTTGTGCAAACAGTGTGGTTTGGTAGGAGAAGGCGGACATAGGCGGACGGATAAATGGGCGCAGGGCTTTCAATTAGTGTGGCAAGATAACGAGGTTAAGGTCTGTGAAGGCACCTCAACACAGCTCACATACATACAACAGAGAGGAGTTGGGCTGTCAGCAGGGCTAAATGATCTGTATTTGTATCTCAAGAAAATTGCACTGACTGCAGGTAATTAAACACTGAGGGACATACAAAATATCAGCTACATGTTTAATGTGATGTGTCACATGTGAAGAAACTGACCCAATAATGCCTTTCTGCTATTGTATTATATAAATATGGGATAGTGGAATGATTCAGTAACATACAAAGTTAACTGTGGGATGGTCCGTTTCTTTTTTCTGTGTCGTTTCATTTAAAAATGTGTTTAATGAGCAAAGGAGCGAATATTTCCTGATCTATAATTTCAAATCTGATGAAAAACTGAGGTGAAGATGCAGAAATCAAATGGCACCGACAAACTATGAGTCTAGTGAAATGCCTAGTAATAAATCAGTAACTATAAGTGAATATAACATGCATGGGTCGCACGTAAAATGTATTCAATAGTAAAATTAAAACAAACAGAAATATAATACAATATTATGATTGGTGGTGTGTCATGCATCACACCACAGCTGTTGCTTCCACACTAGATACTGGATGGCAAACTGCAAATTGTCCTAGTTGCAGTTCAGTGAGTACAGTGTTATCTCATGGCTTGGACTGTATTGTACTATAGTTAATTGAATTTAGTTAACTGAACAACAGTCAAAATGACATTGACACTTAACTGGACAGAATGCCTGTCACTTCATTTCAGGTCAGTTTAGCTGCAATGACAGTTTAGTCACAGTTTATCTGAATTATTTCGGTTTTCTACATTCCGTGCCACCGAGTTATCCTTCACCCGTACAGTTACAAGTTAGCACAAGAGGCTCAAATTCATTGTCCAGAATCAACCAACCAACCAACCAACCAACCAACCAACCAAGCATTGCTCTCTCATGATGCCACTCTATCCTCAGCATAGGACAGGCCATGCAAGAGACAGGCAAGAGATCATTGTAATATTAGGAAATAGCCTTTAGCAGTAGCATTTACCCACGGTTCAGTTGATGCAGATGTTCCATGGCATGAAAATCATAGTGAAAGACGAGTGTAAAGTGTGACAACTGCCAAGAATAACACCTACTTTGTAATCGATTGACCACAACCACATCCCAGTCCTTTCGGATTAAATGTGCCGTGCCACAATGTCTTGAGATTGGATTCTCTAGTGTCTTAGATTCCCTGTGACTGTAAAATTTATAAAGAAGGAGTCGTCTGATTTCTACAGTGGATGTGGGACACTGTGAGCGTTCATGTTTTAATTGTTAGAAGCCAAACATCTGGGCAGGTAGCCAGGTGAGCTGGCAGGCATCGCTAGCAGTGAATATAAGAATAGATGAAGTAAAACGTGTCTGTCTTGTCTCAGAAAGAGAGCATCCAACCAATCACTCCAGAAGCACTGGGAACACTTATGGCCCTGCAAACCATTCCCTTATGACATGGGGGAAGACCAGGCATTCAAAAGAATCAGTTTTCAGGATGTTATAATGCGCCGTAATAGTTTTTGGAAGCTTTCGTTGAAAGCAAATCCACTGTTTACACAGGGCTTTCAAAGCCATTAGGGGTTGAAAAATATTCATAAATGCACAATACTGGAGGAATTGAGCAACTATGTTTGGTAGACCTCAAAGTCCTGACAGCAAGAAGAAACTCCAGTTACACCACTGCCTGGATCCAATAAGCCTAGCCTACAGCAGAAAGAAATGAAATATTTGCGGTAATCAGTATTTACGAGTATATTCCACCTGTATGCTTTTCCAAACCAGTCCCGAAGGGACTTTGGTCCCTTATTGTTTTTTCAAGCTTTTTCCACCAAAAATGTCAGTTCTGGCTCAACCGTGCAGTTGGTTTTCGCGAAACTCTGTAATATGGTAGAGGGCCATGCCAAATGGTGAGGATGTGAAGCCCACGACTATTGGCCAAAGGGTGGCACTATAGCACTCAATTGAAAATGCAAACTTGGAACGAGCATTGCTCATGAACCGTTTGAAACTTCAATACACATGCGTCTCCTCATGCCGAATAAGTAACGTGCTCTTACTTTTGACCTCTGAATCACCTGCCATTTTTAATTATATGAAAAAGAAGTCTATCTCCTCCCACAATCTTTCATCGAAATGCACGAAAAATGCTACACATGAACTTTGGACCTATACGGACAATTATTTTTTAAGTGAAAACAATGAAGGTTTTATGAGCCAAAGAAAATTGCTGTTTTGTGAAAATTCTTCTTCTGCCGCTAATACATACATGCAGCGTCATATGCTTATGAAACTTTACAGTATGGTAGAGGCCAGGGTCAAAACAGCACTGAAACCCGTCTTACTCCAATTGAGAGAGAAAAAGTAAATGTTGGGAAGTTCTGAATTAATCACACTTTAATTAAGCTGAGCGTTCTGCACTTAATTTCATCAGGATCATGTCAACCATTGTGACTGAGTTTGGCAAAAACCGAGCACACAAATGACATCAACCTCTGGAACTGTGAACATCCTTCTGTTGTAGCATGTTTTCAAATCTTGCCAGACACAAACATACCAATCCAGACAAGAAAAGTGTGATTCCCCCAACCATATAATCAAGCAATATAAAAGAAGTGCCTTGAATTTGCAGCCCACACTGCCTGACACCAGATAAAACATTTCTATAATTGCAAAACAAAACGAGCTATGTTTAATGGTTAACTTGAGAAACATACCGCATGGTCTCCAAGGAATCCGCGAGATGGAAAACAATGGTATGTCAAAACACACAGCTGTAAACTCTCAGAAGAAGCCTTCTATCAAATTGTTTCCGATGGATATGGATGTTGTTTTTTTTGTGCCAGCAAAAACAAAAAAGAGGTTGGTTTCGGTCATGTACATTTGGTCCATATAAAAAGAACAGAGGGTGTTTTTTAGTTATGCACATATATGGAGGCACAAAAAAATTCCCAATTCTGGTATAAAGATCTGTTGTGGTCAAGTACATAGACATAAGATAGTTCCCTGTGGTGGCAATTTGTTCAGTTGGCGAGTGCGCAGGTGGCACAAAACAGAAAACTAAATAATTCCCAGATCATCTCCTTGTGAGGTAAACCATTTCTTGTCAGTGTAAAGGCTCTTTTTTTATATACAATTGACAAAAATGTCATCCCTCAAAACCATCAGTCAGGCAGTTGTATCTCACCTGACATCTCCTTATCCTCCTCTGTAAATCATTACTAGGCCTTATACTTACAGTGGGTGGTCTTCCAATTGATCACAAAGAACATAGAGTAACCATGCAGTGTGTTTACACAGGAGTGTGTGTGTGTGTGTGTGTGTGTGTGTGTGTGTGTGTGTGTGTGTGTGTGTGTGTGTGTGTGTGTGTGTGTGTGTGTGTGTGTGTGTGTGTGTGTGTGTGTGCGTGTGCATGCTTGTGCGTGCGTGCGTGTGTCTGCGTGCTTGTGCGTGTGTGTGTGTGTGTGTGTGTCGCAAAGCTATTGAAAAATGATAACGGAACAGAAATAACACACTTATACTGTCCACCAAGTCAAATCCCTAGCAGCGAATGGGACATTATGGGAAAATGGTTTCATATTTTAACCCTGTCCATTTGTTTGCTCTTTGTCTGCCACAAGCTACTCACTAATCAGAGCTCTTTCCACATAATGTCAATAACCACATACAATCAGTAAACAGATTCTGCTATTTTTAAAAGAGACTGCCTCCATTTCAGAAGCAGCAATTTAAATTATTCTAGTGTGTAACACTTTAATTGTGTAAGACAAAGACGATGTTGGGAGCACAAAAGAACGTGAGGCAGAGAGAGAATTGCAAGTAATTTCAAGGCTGCCATACTGAGCGACAGGTATTTCTTTGTAATAATTTGCTGAGCTAATCACCTCTGTATGAGTTGGGACAAAAAGCTGCTCCTCTTCTTAAACAGATAAACACTAAGAAATGTAGTAGTGTCTGTTAGAAAAATTATAGCACATCTATAGTACAGTGGGTAGAACAGTAGCCTATGCATATGTTGATAAAATAAAATAAAATGATTATAAAAACTAACTAAACATTCTCCAAAATACCTTACCATTCTTGCAATATTTCCATGGCAGCCTAATTTACTTTGTCGTACCTAAACCTTGATTAAATGTGGCATCTGGAATCAAATTACGATATTATGTGGATACCGGATGCTGTTCGACAGTCTTGCTTTATTTCCAAACCTCAGAATATGCTACTGCAAAGCTTAAACCAAACACAGATCCTTCCCCACTCCCCATTTCTGTGAATCTACTGTAATTCAGGGAGCCTCCCATTAGAAATGTCTGGCTTCATTACCCCTGACTGTCATGTTGATCTTGGCACCTCAGCATAAACCTCACTACATGGTAAAATCCTCAGTGTTGGATGGATAAATTAACACAGAGGATTTTACTGTGTAGTGAAGCCATAACACAGCCAAAGCATCTTCAAAAAGCTGGAGCAGGCAGGGACTGCTGTGTAAGACTAGACATTGACGACACAACTGGATCAGTTTCTTGGTTCAAATAAATGTTACTATTATTATTATTATTATTATTATCATTATCATTATTTCTTTGCAGGGAGAGTAACATGTGTGTGACTCACGTGTCATATGGAAGATGCCATCATGCACTGATGTGGGACAGGAAGGCGTTTCCCAAACCTTCACCAGCATGAGCACCTTTCACCAGGCCAGCAATGTCGACAACATTAAGGAATGCTGGGACTTTGCTGCGACCCGGGAGGATGGGATAGGCGGGGCAAAGAATTAGCTATTCAAATAAAAAAATACATTCTGTAAACTCTATTCATTAACAGCAAAGCAACAAACTGTGGATTATATGCTTTTGTAAAGGGATATAGAGATAATGACCAATGTTGTGTTAGTTTGTTTTCCATTGCTCTCATAAAGATTTGACCTGACTTCACACATCAAAAGGTTCATTACTGTACTGATACTACGTCTGTCCCAGAGTAATAGAATCTATCTACTGGCTTATTAGCATGCTACTATAAAACAGAAATGGAACCTCGTTTAATTGCTAGAATATATGATGATGGACTGACAGCTCAATGCTATTTATTTTCTTCCACAAATATCATGGAGGACAGGACAGCTACAATTATACATAATGTGAAAACAATACATGACATCCTCATGTCAACAACATTGTTATATCCTTTCACATTCCTATAGTGTGCAGTTGCTATATGGCCTAAGGCCATATGGTATTGTTTGTGACTATGTATGTGAGACCCCATACCTGGCAGGCTTGTGGAATTGGCAGAGGAAATCATAGCGTCCATCAGGAATGGGCACTCTGCTTTCATGTGATGGGTCAATGGTGCAGAAGGGGAAATGTTCAGCTGCAGCTTGGCTCTTTGTCAGCACGTTGAAAAAGGTTGACTTCCTGAAAATAAAAAATAGCACAGAGGTCAATCTATCATAAAGGGCTTGTGGGACCGAATGGTTGGAGAGTTTTATTTAGATTATTCAAAGTCCTTGACGAATTATGTGAGACATGGAAAATATATTTGACTTCTTCAGAAGAAGAAAAAATTAATTCCAATGCATTGATATTTCTCGTTTTTGAATCAAGCCTACTCTGATTTGAAAATAGGCTCCTAAGCACAATTACAAGGCCAGATAATCCCATAATAGATCAATTGTACTTGGAATCGAGGGGCAAATTACATTTCTGATAGATCTGAGCTATTGAACGGAATCGGCCAAATGTAGCCCCATGTTGTGCTCAAAGGGACATTTCTATGGCACAAGCACCTCAAGGACACTTCAAGATGTACAGACAACAGAATGAATCTAAGTACAATAATGGCATGGCAGTTAACTATAATCCTTATCCCCTCACCTGGTGACTCACATTTAAATGATTGGTTGACAGGACCTACAGAACTGAAATTGCTCAAGATTGCAAAGGTCTATGTATTAATTTCTTATACAAAGCAGGGTCGTTTCTCTTAGATACTTAAAGGCTTTTCTTGGGTCACCTTCACATAAAACAAAACATAAATGGAAAGTAACACTAGTATCACCAGGCAAGTATACCCTGGTACAGTATACACTGTGTAAGAAACAGATAACATGCACTTCAATGCAATTTTGTGGTAATGAACAAATATGCAATGCACTGTGCTGACATTGATGTGAAGAGGTCACAGAGGCTTTATGCTTGGCTAAGCACTGTCATTCTGATTGTGTTGTGATTAGCTATTGACAAATGCACAATCCTATTTATAACCAAAGACTTTTATGCAAAAATGTACAAGTACACCCCCTGAACATGACATGTCACATGCAATTCAACTTTTGATGCAGAGTGCCGTGGGTACCATTTGGTATGACTCAGCAAGGGATTGGACCACCAACCTCTCAATTTCAGGGCGGGCAAGCCATCATTTTATTGAGGCATCTAAACAGCGGCAGGTATAGTTTCTGGCTCTGAGGTATCGCAAGATTTGGTTCCCAGACAGGAAACGGTGGACAGTCTTGCGATACCTGGCAGGTTCAGAAACTAGTTTGTGCTCTTTACATACCTCTATAAAATGACAGTGTACAAATAGAAAAGCAACGCAGCAGACAATAATGTGTTATATGTCTTCTTTTATATTCCTGAACCGATTACATGACAAGCGTCTCAATCTTTCATATAGTGTTTGTTCATGAGCTGGTCTAGCCGGCTCCATTCACTGGCATGTATTTAATCGAACTTCCGGTGCGAGGTTTGCCACCGCGAGAGTCATGGTCCAGCCCTGTCAAGTGACACGTAAACAACTAGGCCTACTTGGGGGAATGAGTCACTAACGATGCAAGTTGGGAACGCATACCTCACGTCACCCGCAATGCAATAACGGTTTGTACCCATTGAGTACCCGTTGTACCCGTCTGTCCGTATCCCTTTCATGCACAGAGATCTCTGTATCTGTCTGTCGGCCTGTGTTGCTTTTATATACTGTATGTGGACATCTCTGTATGCGTCTGTCCATGTCCTTTTATGCCCATATGAAGATCCCTGATGAACTGGATCTCTCCACACAGTATACAGTATGCCTGCCTATATATGAACAGATCAGGTGGATAGGTGGTTCTCGATCTGACCGACTCCACGCTGTGCACAGCACTCCATCATGCCGTCCACCCACAAGGTGGATGTGAGGCTATGCTATGCAGACTTCACATCTGTCACAATACCGATCCATCCAAAGTTCCAGCATGGCTGATGCAGCCCAGCAAGAGGTTGGATAATGATCGAGGGCAATGACAAATGTTGAGCGATAATTTGTGCATCATATGCCCATAGCCTTATTCATTCACTAAGACAAGAAAATAGCATCTGATCAACACTTTAATTAAATAAATAACATTACTGTCAACAATGATGTTTGCCCTGCTGGGATTTCCCATACTATGGCAAGAGTTAACTGATAACATGGCAGGTGCCGCTGGTGGGCCTCACCCTTGTGGGCGAACTGTCAAAGGTTGTTGTTTTTCACTCTGCTTTGATTCCTTTGCACCCACTAAGCTCCTGTCTCCTTAGAGATTATTGTTCAACACCATTCGCAGCAATTTTGTTCAAGTCTATTCCACAACTGGTTTGGGCTGACTGATGATGGCGATTGGGTGGTGCAGGGGTCAGGTTCCTGCCTACCACCACATGGGCTTGAATTCTCCACATTGCCTCCAGCTTGGCCAGGAGTCCAATCGCCATTTTCATGCCATGATTATGAACTGAATAATCAGGACCTGAATGGAAACAAGACCGCAAGGACTATTTTTGGTGATCCCTTTGGACGTGTGTTTGACTGTACCCTGTACTGATTACATTTCTGTTTGACTGTACCCTGTACTGATTACATTTCTGCTAATAAAGTATTCAATCAATCAATCAGTCCATACGAACACAACTGACTGTGTTTGCAGGAGGGAAGTCGGGTCATCTCTGTTGTTGCACTAGTTCGGAGTTTGGAACTAGGAGGAATAGCATGTACCTCCACATGCATTATGTCCTCCTCACTGTCAGGTGAAAGGAAGTGCCCTTTATGTCACAAGTATCTGAGGGGACGCAGTATTGTCTGTACTCTCCCTTGGACCAACTGTATGGATAACAGTGACAAAGGACTATGGGAATGACAACTAAATAAATAATGTCCAAAAAAAAGATGATCATGTCCATGTGGGTGCACTAAAAACTACCCCCCAGCGTAGCATGTGCAGTGGAATCATTGTTTTGTTTAAGCAAACATAACTTTATGAATACCAACTCTGTGCTGAATAATAAGTGTCTTCATTGTTTTTTATATTTCACACACTAACACAAATTGCTTGCACCACAGATAAAAGGCTCAACATAGTAACCCTTACTCATTTCAAATCTTGGTGTTTTATAAAATTAACTAAAATTAAATAAAAAGGGGGTCCTTGATGACTTGATTCTATGATGTATACAATGTATGAATAAGTCAAGGTACGCTGAGAAAAAACCTGTTTCTGGAGATCTCAGTTAAATTATCATTTCCTTCCAAATATGTTTTCATTAATGTAGTATCACAGTCCATGAAGGACATTCTACTTAAGGGCAGGCAGTACTTTAAAGCAGCTGCTAAGGACAGGTATGGTGAGTATACACGGTATAACCCACAGTATACACAAACACAATTGGCCCGTGTTCAGAGGAGGGAAGCCGGGCAGGGAGGGTTATAATAGTCACTGAACGTAATTCTACAGGCTGGGGCGGCACCTGTCAGCAGGGGGTGTTGGGCGGGAAGAGTAGGACGAAGGCTCTACGTCCGCCCGGTGGGGGCTCCTCACTGGTAGGTGAGTCAGTAGGATAAAACAGCAGTGACAACACAGACATTTGCGCGGGGACTGGGGAGGAACCATTTGGCAAAAGAAACGACTATAATTTTGGAGAAAAGGGGGTAAAAAGGCAACAGAAGAAAACATATAAGTGGTTTGTCTGATAATATTGTGTTTTATTGTCAAAGTCTTACTACATTTTCCAAGTCTTACAGTGCAACTCATTATAATAGCACCAAACAATAGTGTTTCTCAACAAGTGGACCGGGACCCAAAAGCAGGTGGTGAAAGGGTAATAGTTAAAGAACAGCTCTGAAATTACTGAGCTTCAGGTCAAGTCATTTGATATACTGGAACTTTAGTCTATCATTCACAGCAGTGTGAAACCAGTATAAAAGCACTGCAGTAGCAAATCTTGCTGCATAGTGCAAGAAGTGTGGGATTACTGTTGGATGTTTGAATGCCCAGTAGCTAATCAATCATCAACCTTTCATGTGCATACAATATTTGATCAATATACAGTTAACTGTAACTAACTTTTTAGGGAAATATACTCAAAGAGCAGGATGTGATATTTTAGCACTCACGTAAAATAATAAATCAAATAAATGTGTATGGTGTGAAAGTTTGCCGGATACATGCATAGCCCCTATTAAAATCTGCATCGCGTTTTAAGCAGTATACCGTCAGAATTAGCCATGTTTATGCAAACAGAATTCTGTTAATCCTTCATTCAATAGTACTTGATGTATACTATATATTGCATTACCTAAATGTGTCTTTGTGCTTGTACAGTGTTAAAAAATAAGAACCTTTTTACTCACCCTACATTGGGTAGTCCGACAATTCCTATTTTCAATGAGGTGCCAAACCTTCCAATCAGTGGTGCTGGCTTCAGTTCTTCACCTCCCTTTCCCTATAAATGCAAAGTGCAATGCCTGGAAAGGCTGGAATGAGTAGAGGCACTTGTCATTATGTAACCGGCAGTTCACATTAATGTTTGAATGGTGAGTTAACGTGTCACACACCTTCTTTGGAGCCATCTTTATTTTTTACTTAGTTTTACACTGGTGGATACTCTACACGCTCTACTGTATAAAAATCATACATTAAAAGAACATGTGTCTAGCCCACCCCTCAGACATCCAGTCGACTCCATTTGAACTGGCCCAAGCCCCTCTCAAGACCAAGTCTTTTCTAGAAATGAAAGTTGACCATAGCTGCATGGCAAGCTGATTTACACTTCCAAATTTAGCAAATGTGCGTTGAGAGATGTTCAATGAGCTGGTCTGAGTTCAGTCTTACAAAGAAATATCAGTTGCAGGGATGATATGAAAAACTAGTAACGTTAACATATTCTTATAGTAAATAACTCTGCTGAGGTAATCAACAGTTGCCCACTGTACTTCTGAAGTTATTGGTCACAGTACCACTTCATCAGTAGATTACTCTGCATATGTAACATGCCATTTCAACTGTCTGATTAACTTACAAACAGGCTACAAACATTGGATTTTATCAGTTAGGTTCTCCAGAGACATCAGGAAATAACATCGTATTAAAAGAAGTTTAACAAAAATCTACACTTACATACACTCATATATGAAATATATGTATGAAAGAACATATATGAAAGAACTTCAGACAATAGGCTCTTCTTTTCTGCAATATTGATACCGTTCCAAACTTTCAATATGCTTAGATCCGACAACAGCATATACAGGTGCTTAAAACAAAGGTGTGACATGGTGTGAATAAACCCCTCAAACTTCCTTCTAGAGAAATGCAAGATTAAAGCATGCAAGATATATATGCCCAAATCTAGCACCATGCATAGGTTAACATGCAGAAAATGAGGCTCCAATAATCCAGATTTGAGCAAGTAGGGGTGCTTTTGTAGCAAGAATTCAAATGAAATAGGTCTGAATTAATCATTTATCTTTTGTTGCTTAACGCCTTGATGGATGTACCGTCACTTAGACTGATCACAATAGATGCATAGCGTTTTGTTCTACCAAATAAATCACCCCCATTGTTTAAGGTACATTGATCAATCTAATGGCTTGTAATAGGTTCCTAATTGCCACAGAAAAGTCCTCAAGAAGATCCTCAAAATTCTCTCTTGAATAACAATAAGATGTTATTTCCTTATGTTGGTAAAAAAAAAAAAAAAAAAGTTGAATGTTTTATAAATGTTATTACAGTGAAAAGTATTACAGGTAAATTAGAAGCACTATGTATGACAATTATATTTTCTATATTCATATATGAACAGAACTGAAAATCATGTATCAGCCTAGAATTGGAATGTATATTGTCTGACCTTCATTAACAGAAAAAGCAACATTGAAATATGAATTAATGTATATTGTACTTGGTTAGACCTACTCCAATCTGTAAATAATGGGGGAAATCCCCTTACATTTTACATTCATTTGTATTAATTGTAATATTATTTGCAAGTCTTTAGCAACAATCAACGTTATTTATGTAGAATAAGCATTTCATTGTGTTAATAGCACTCCGTTAAATTGCCGTGATTGCGAAAATGAATCAATTTTCTTTGGAAGCATGAAGATGATTTTTTTTACTCGCCCCCCACAAAGGTGGGGATTGCAGCAAAAGGAATCTTTGAACAAATTGCGCTTGTGTCGACTGGCAGCATTCAGACACATTATTTGTCCGTTTTGAATAATGTCTCTCTCTTGAAAATTGCTTTAACTTTTAAAGGGAAGATCATAGATTATTCGCATTCGCATAACAGCAGGTCACTCTTATCTTATACGTTATTACTACCCCTGAATGTCTTAACAAGTTGTGGAACATGTTGCCTTTGTGACATGCGATCTTAAGAATGATTAGAAATATATATAGATCTAGACACAGATGAAATGTAATACTCTCTTTTTATCATTACCCCGTTTGAAGTGTTCCAAATTAGTGAATTTATAACTCCAATATGCAATACCCCTCGCTATATCGAATGAATCCGTTTATTTAATTTAGAAGATGATTTTGATAATGTAACATTCCATACAGAGGCCGCAACATTTTCCTAAATAATTTGTGGTCTTTAAAAACGACTGTCTGGTAAAGCAATCTGTCATTTTTAATTAACCCAACATCTCACCTCACTCCCACAACAGGGAGTGCGTACACCCACGCGCCCCAAAACCCATACACTCGCGCGCACACACACGCGCGCCAATGTGCGCATGAATTGAAACTGAAAGTAGGCTAAACAGCTATTAAAGTGTTTTGTTGTTTTTGTCCATTTACAGCTGTCCAAAATATAGAGATAAAAAGATAATTTAAAAGGAGATAGGCCTTCCGAATTGTATGCATATAGATAATAGCCCCATTAGCCCACAGTGTGTGTATATACACTTTCCATCACATGGAAGTGCATGAGCATCCTCATATTGATATTCGGCGAGCCGAGCCTCGTGTCAAGCGTGACTAGCGAACAACACTTTTATAGCCTACAGTACACTTTACAAACAATCGTGGGGTGTTTAAAAATACATTGAGTGAAAATATATATTGCCTTGCAAAGGCTACTGTAGCCTATAAATCAAATATGTGCGCAGATCCACCTCAGTTTCTAATGTATTTCTCGGTGACGTATGGCGTGAATGTTGTAGCCTGAATGTAAAGAATTAAAAAACACATGCCACAATCCCCCAAAACATCTTCAAAAGTTAATTAGCTTACCTTCTGGAACAGTGGTGTTTTGAACTCATCTCTATGAAATAAGACATTGCGCCTTCGTGTGAGAATACATTAAATCAAATGTATTTTTAAAAACCAAATCGTATCATGCTTGACAGTGAGAGCAGAGCCACACAACAACAGATGATTGACGTGAGACGTTTGGCGTCTGTGTCCATGGTCGAACCTCTCATTGGTTGACTTCATCGCCCAGCTTGGAATGCCGCTGTTAGATTGGCTGCACGTCCGTGCCAGCTGTACTTCAAAGAACACGCTCTCTACAACTAGCTAGTGTGGGAGCCAAGAGCCAAGAGAAGAATTGCGTGGCTTGAGAAAAGCAGTGTCTGAATCAACTTGGAAACCTACACTATTGCAATTGCGAACAATTTCATCATAGCACAGACCCTGGATATGGCTACGTCTATACTTGGGGTAAGTGTGATTTTGTATTCGTGCGTAAAAGTTACGCGTAAAGTTGTTATTCCCCCGCGATTTAGTCTATCCAGTAAAAGTACCCAAGCCTATACATTTTAGTTGCATTGTTTTTTTAAATCTATACCGTGGGATATTAATTATAAATGATATCACCATTCTAAACGGTTCCCCTTAGAAAATGTGAGTTTATTTTACACATGCAAACTTTCGAGGCAGAATTATAGTGTTTCTGGATATCCCTTTACTCATGGACTAGAACTACTGACATTTCATAACAGAACGCAGCAACACCATTGCCTTATTGTTCTATTGTAAGATACAGATATATGCTACATAATATGTTATATACCACTGATGTGCACTTGCCAAAATGAGCACTCGAAAGATAAAGCAGAGTAGTTTGGAACAAAATACGCTACTTTTAGAACACGTTGCACCAACGTTAAACTTAATTGTAATGCATGTAAATGTCTCAAGACAATCAGCCTATTTGGCAGTCTTTCGGTTGTTAACTGAGAGAACTTTGGCTTTTTAGTCCAATAACTTTTTTTCCTCTCCCCCTCTTTCAGGAAGAGCCACGTTTTGGAACTACCCCTTTAGCGATGCTGGCGGCAACCTGCAACAAAATTGGTAACACCAGTCCTCTTACCACTTTACCTGATTCCAGTGCTTTCTCAAAAGGTGGATTTCATCCCTGGAAACGGTCCTCCGCTAGCTGTAACTTGGGCTCCAGTCTCCCCGGGTTCACTGTGTCAACGAGCCGCGCGTCGACAGGACTCACATCAACTAGTGGCAGCAGCAGCAACAGTGCGTTCTGCCTGGCGTCCACCTCCCCGACCTCGTCTGCGTTTTCTACAGACTACAGCGGTCTGTTTTCCAACGCCGCGAGCATTACCTCTCAAGAGTCCGGACAATCAGCCTTTATCTCAAAAGTACACACGTCGGCAGATACACTTTACCCACGAGTCGGAATGGCTCACCCGTACGAGTCGTGGTACAAGTCCGGTTTCCACTCGACCATTTCTGGCGACGTTACTAACGGCGCGTCCTCGTGGTGGGACGTGCACACCAATCCCGGGTCGTGGCTCGACGTGCAGAACCCGGCGAGCAGCCTCCAGACCTCCCTGCACTCCGGGACGCCGCAGGCCATACACTCCCAGCTCAGTGGCTACAACCCAGACTTCTCCACGTTGACACACTCGGCGTTCAGCTCCACCGGCATCAGTCCCTCCGCGTCCCACCTACTGTCGACCGGTCAGCACCTTTTAACGCAGGAGGGTTTCAAAACGGTCATCCCCGCGTACACAGACGCGTCGGCCGCCAACGCCATGATTTCGGGCGCCAGTTCAGGAATAAGTAGTTCTTCTAGGTCGTCCAGAAGGTATTCGGGCAGGGCGACGTGTGACTGTCCGAACTGTCAGGAGGCCGAGCGGCTGGGGCCCGCCGGGGCCAGTCTCCGGAGAAAAGGACTTCATAGTTGCCACATTCCTGGCTGTGGCAAAGTGTACGGGAAAACTTCGCACCTCAAAGCGCATTTGAGGTGGCACACCGGCGAGCGGCCTTTTGTCTGCAACTGGCTATTCTGTGGCAAACGATTCACGAGGTCCGATGAGCTCCAGAGACACCTTCGCACGCACACGGGCGAGAAAAGGTTCGCGTGCCCGGTATGCAACAAGCGCTTTATGAGGAGTGACCACTTGAGCAAACACATCAAAACGCACACTGCCGGCGGTGGAGGAAGCAAAAAGGGGAGCGACAGTGACACCGATACCAGTAACCTGGAGACCCCACGGTCAGAGTCCCCTGAACTCATTTTAGATGGTGTGCATCCCAGAAAAGACCATTCTCCCCACGACGAGCCCTAATAAGAGTGAGAAATGCAACAATCTATACCGGCAATTGAAAAGTGGCACAGTTTTGAAAACGGGTCTGATTTGAAAATGTAAAATGATTTCCAAGGAGGTATTTGCGAAGCTTAAACATTGTTCTCCACAAACATAACGAATTTTGATTCGTGACACCATACAAACATGGGACATAAATTCAAGAATGACAGGCCTTGAACAATTCTTTTTAGACAACTTGAAAAGAAAAGGCACGATTAAGCGCTAAGGATGTGCTAAACCTGTTGAACTTGGTTGGACAATGTGAGTTCATCTTGTATATGACGACAAATGTGTTACTTTCATGTAAATGTAATGATTGTTTTATTCGTGTTTGGTATCCTGAAATCAGGGAGTTTACTTTCGACGCACTTTGTGGATATGTATGTACACAGCTTTTTAAACTTTAGTTAACCATTTTATTTCTTTGCTAAATGATATATATATAAATGTTTACCTGTATAAAGCCACACGTATATAAGCCTTTCATTTTACCACAATTAAAAACATTTTAAAACATCCGAGGCTGAAATTGTGTGATGAACATTTTATCATTTGCCCAAATAATTTATTTTCAGGCCTAAATACACCTAGAAATTAAAATCTATTTGGACAAATATGGGGTGACATTCAGAATGCGTTTATTTTCTAAATTATATCAGGTAATCGCACCTTGACTTTGACTATTTTCTCTATGGAATAAATCAATGGTTAATGCCCCGGAAAAGACATTTCATGCCCAAATGAAAATCTTGTTAAATGGTATTAATTATGACTTGGAGCACATCACAGCCCCATGTGTCTTGTATTTGCGATTAGGGATTCGTGTCTTATCAAATATCTAATTAATCTCCGAGACATCTTTTGTTCAATTTCACTTTATCTGGCGGTTTCCACGGGGGTTTGATGACAAAGGTCTCTGCATATTTATTCTAATTGTCCAAATTAACTGCTTCAATTTGCATACAAAACGGCGATGGTATAGACCAAGAATAAGGCCCAGTCATCTTTCTTTTGGCTGGAAACCACTAGATGTTATGGGAACATTTTTTTTTTACTTTTGAAAAGAAGGGGCAAAAAGCCACATGCAAATGTTGAATTTAAAATGCCCTTTGCTCAGCGCAGTCAAATGGTGCCTGCGCTGCGTGTATTTGAATATCAGTGGCCCCGTATTGAAAGGGTTCAAGGATGCTCTCTGCCTTCTTCTTTGTGCTTACCCACTGCAGCGTCCGACCCTCAAAGAAAAACCAGCCCGGGGAATAATTACAGCCAGGGTCCAGGCCTGGGAATATGCATCTCATCCAGACACGCTCCTTTTACAAGAGGAAGTTAAATTGAGCAGAAGGCAATAGAGGGGAATTATTTTCCATTTCCTTTTGTGTGACTGCCTCGAAGGGAAGCGGTCAGATATAACCCAGTGAAAACTATTACATTTTGAATTTCATCAATATAAAAATCTGAACTAGCGGCATTTCAATATAATTATATTAGGCCCATTTTCAATGTTAATTTGCAGACATTCAGCGATCAACATAAACATATCAATAGCCCTGTACCAGTCTCGTTTTCAATTTAATTCTGAAAATAAAAATAATAAGGCTAATAATTATAAGGACTAATAATAATAGGAAAATAATTCCCCAGTGATTTTAGATTTAATTTAAAGTTCTAAATGAAATAAATGGTGCCACTTATTTCATGTCGCCCTTGGGCCAATAAAAAGATTGCTTAAATTAAATGAACGACTTAATGAGATGGTTGCGACATGGATATAGTAACTAAAGTCAAAGATCTAGTTTTATTATTATTTTATGCCCACTCGTTGTTGGGATATTTGAACATTATATCCATGTTTTCAGGCAGATGTAAGAGGAGCGCTCAATTCATATGAGACGCTGTTGTCCCGTCATCAAGTCAATTTAGAATTGCTGTGGCTATCAGAGTAGACTATATTGACCCGAGGAACGAAATAGGCCTATTTATTATTTGACATAAAAGATCATATAGGCACACGAAAGATTGTCAGCACTTTTTTTTTACTAAACTTCTGTACAATACACGTTATCACAAAACCTTTACATGCTGCTATCAATTTAAGCTTTCATTTTCGAGGATAAAATACATTCCTGCAGGAATCCAGGACCTTCAGATATACAATTTTCCAATATATAAGGGGCCTATAGGCAAAGCATCGGAGGAACAAATTCTATCTATTCACGACACCACCGGTGGTCAAATAAACACGAAAAACGAGTCTCCAACACTACAAAGGGGAAAAACCACTCTGCAGGAATCAATTAACCTATACAAGCCAATACAAATAAAAATCGTTGTGGCCAATTTGACGTTATTTGTAGTCCATGACTGCCACCTAGTGGAAGAAAACCAGTCCCGCTGCCGCATATAATCTCTCCCATCTCGGATAAAAATAAGGGACGGTCCAGTTTGTTATAATCATTAACAAAACAAAAAACAAAAAAACAATGTAAACATTAAATTTTGTGTTAAAATAATGTAATTAAAAAAAACGGGACACAGTGCTTTCACTGATCTGTGTTGATCCTTTTCTCTATTTTCCAAACTCCTGGTCTACTCCTTTCTCTTTCACTCTTTCCATGCTCCTGCTCCTCCCATTTACCACTCCATCCTTCCCATCTGCACCGCTCCTGTTCCTCTGGTCATCTGTACTGTGACGACCGTCTTTACCTCCACCCTCCCTGCCTCTGTCGACCCTCTTGCTCCTCTCTGGGCCAGACTTGGAGCTGCTGGGTTTCTGTCTGTCCCTGCTGTCATGTCTCTGTCTGTCCCTGCTGTCATGTCTCGGTCTGTCCCTGCTGTCATGTCTCTGTCTGTCTCCACTGTCATGTCTCCGTCTGTCCCCGCTGTCATGTCTCTGTCTGTCTCTGCAGTCAGGTCTCTGTCTGTCCCGGCTGTTGCACCTCTGTCTGTCTCTGCTGTCATTTCTGTCCTCGCTGTCACGTGGCTGTCTGTCTCTGCAGTCAGGTCTCTGTCTGTCCTGGCTGTTGCGCCTCTGTCTGTCCCTGCTGCTGTGTCTCTGTCTGTCCCTGCTGCTGTGTCTCTGTCTGTCAGTGCTGTCACGCCTCTGCCTTTCACGACCTTCCTGCACCTTGCTCTTCCTCTCGGGGCTGTGCGTTTGGCCCGCCTCGCTTCCCCTTTCCATCCCTCTCTGCGTGCCATCTCCATGGCGAGGGCTCCGTGACCTGCTCCTGTGGGGAGAGCGGTTGTTCCCACTCCCCGCGTCGGTATCATGACGGGAGTCGTTCCTCTTGCTCTTCTTCTTTCTCTTTTGGTTCTTAGATTTGCCGTGACTTTCGGAGTCAGAGTCAGAATCACTGCTGCTGGAACTGTTGCTACTCTCATGCTTTTTCTTGTGCTTCCCTTTGTTTTTCTTCTTCTCCTTCTTCTTTTCCAGGCGATCAAGTTTCCTGTGGAATTATGAAAAGTTATATTTAATGTACAATGCACAGTCCCTCTGTCATAGTGTATGTTTTCTCACACAAACTGTATACATTATATACAGTATACATGTACACAAGTTACACAAGTAAGCCAATACAAAAGATTGGCAGTACACGCAAATAATTCCCAGTGTCGCGATATGACATTTTAGTCCCAACACAGATAACATGCCTAACAAGTGATGCGACTTTCCTGGATTGTTGTGACTGCGTCAATCCTTAGTGTCAGTGTGTGCAAGCTAGAGGGTAGCACGGGTCCACCCGGAACCCAAGGTCTGAACAGAGAACAGAGCCGGTTAGGGCACAAAATATTGACTTACCCTTGGGGGCATGGGTCAGTTCCATTTCAAAGCTGCGGGTCTCGGTCAGGGCATCTGAAATGCATAATACCTGAAAGGACCCGCGAGGACCAGAGCTTTTTTATTTATATATATATATTAAAAAATAGGTTTCGGTAGGTTTAGACATGTGCGTGCGTTGTAATAATTACATTCTAAGATCTCACGCCACGGCTGACGGCAATTTGGAATGGAATATCAAGGTGGTGGTGGTCTCTCTCACACACACACACTCTTGAGCGAAGTGAAACGCAAACTCCAAAACGAAAGAGTACAGCGAGCAAGTCCCAAAAGGTGCCAGTCAGATGTGTGGGGCAGTTTGTTTGTGATTGTGTCCTGCTAAATGCACAAAGTGTGACATAGTGCTTTCCTATGACACGGAGAAGACCAGCATATCTTCACTGAAGAAACACTTATGCAACCCTTTTTTTCTCTCTCCGCTGCGTCGGAGACCAGAGGCAGGGGTGACGCTCCTATTACGAGCAGTCATGTCATGGTGAAAATAAGCATAATATAGCATCGGGCACACTACAGGTCTTTCGGACCGGATCTATTATGCCTGGGTTTATTTAGAATCGGCTCCGTTTCGGACCAGGTCCAATCCTTCTCAGGTGCTACCCTCTAGTGCAAGCGTCTATGTGTGTAAAAAGTGCGCTTGATTTATTGTTACTGCCCTGGCTGAATTTTCCCAGACTTGACCATGCACTCCATTGATGTCGTTTGCATCGGGCAAGAGCGGATGATGAATGATTCAACCAAAAACCTTGTGAAGAACTGGTCTGAAAATTTGACAAACATTCCATACCAATCAGTGCCCTGTAGCTGCCAGTCAGTAAGTCAATGCTCTCGTCGAGAGTTGGGAAATGTGTCACATTTCGCTACAATGTGTACAAAATCCAGACAACACAATTCAAATGTTTGCCTTGCTGTCCTTGTATCCCATGTTTAGTCTGTACTGTGCTCAATACTGTATTGTAGTGTACTGTGCTCTGTAATGTACTTTGAGTCTTTTTGGAAAAGATATGAGAAATATCCGGCGAGCCTTCCCATGTCCGAAACAGTGGAGAAATTATAGTTAACGTGTTGCAGCTTTCCGTGCTCGGACACGTATAAGGACACACATAGAGCACCGAAATCCTGACGTCACTGTCAGTAGAGTCCCCAGGTTCGTGTACTTTTTATTTGAATTGTAATCTCCATAGGGGGATTTTAGATCACCTCATATAAGAACTGTGTTTGAAAAATAAACCGATCACCTCAGCCTTTTCACTCATATGGATATGAAGCATCGACTGAAGGTGGAAATGTACAAATATAAAGAGTAACAAAATAAGTGTTAGAAATGAGTCAAACAACCCAGAGACTACATTTCCGGGTAGGCGGGTGGCTGCATCTGCCCGTCGCAAAACAGAAACTGAATGTTAATTACGTTTATTTTTATTTTATTGATATTTAATGCTTCGTAGTTAGTACGAGTCGAGTCACCACCAGCTGAGCTTACGTCAACGAGGAATCTCAGGAACGCAATGTGTTGACAGTAGGGCTGTCAGAACGAATTTCATAATATGAAAGAAATTCGAATATTAAAAAATATATATATATTCGAAAGCTAAAATTGCCATTCGAATGGAGCTTTTATCATTTATTAATTCTATTTAATATTTTTATTTTGTTTTATGTTATTTTATCCGCTCACTAAATGTATTGAGTAACGAATCTACCGCTGTGAAATCTCCCCGGCCGCTTCCACTGCATGTGAAAACGTGCACGTTCACGTCTCGAGCGAATGTGGGCCGGGTTCCGGACCCCGTGGCCTCGCGACCGTAATAGAGACGGCTTAGTGGCCCGGTGATAAATGAGCGGAGACTAGCCAGCTACACGAAGGTGACAAGGGCCCCGATTGCAAAGGCTGAGCACGCGGTCAAAAACGTCGAAATGTCTCGAACATATTTTCGGAGGCTAGATTTTCGTGCGTTCTATGCCCCGTGGCCTCGCGGTACCGCCGCTGACAAGCCCGCGGTTCCGTGGGTCCTGAGCGGGGCGACGAGGGCTACTCCGCATGGTCAAGCCCGTCGCGCAGAACCCAGGCGGTACCCCCGAAAAGTTCCGAAATGTCCGGAGGAGCGGCGGCGCTTAGAGTGAGCTAAAGCCCCCCTGGTGGGCTGCTCGCAAGCCACAACCAGGGACGCGGGACGCCCGTCCGAGACGAGAGTATTGACATGATATGCATAACTACGCCTTGTCAGAGCGGACTAGTCCACTGGTCCCAACGTACAGGGGGACGGGGACACGTGCAGGGCAGACAGACATAGCGCCTGTCAGGGCCACGGTCACGGACCACATTAAGCACGGCGATATCACGACAGTATGACCGCAATGACATGACATAATGTCCGTGGAAACACAAGCATTCGGTGGGTCTCGCGCTTGGCCTGTCGTTTACGTTTCACGTTCACTGTAAAATGCATTTGCACTATAGACAGACAACAATCTTACCGTGCTGAGTGCACTGTGCTGAGTGCACTGTGCTCAATAAAACAGTTTAAACGCTATTTTGTGCCGTGAAAACCATTATTACATGTGCTGAAAGTACTGCTTTCTCGTTTGGAAGGGGGGGCCCTCTAGTGGACAGAACGTGCATCGTATTATATTCTGTGTATTATTATAGGCTAAATATGAGCTAAAATAAACAATGTAAATATTCGAATATTTTCGAAAATTACAAATAATGAAGCAATGAAATTCGAATTGGATTATAGAGGTGAACTGACAGCCCTAGTTGACAGCTGGGCGTGACGTATATTAGCAGCATCTGTAGTTTCAAGGCTTTTGCGGCCACATTAATTCCATTTTCTCCAGAAACTGGCTGTATCAAATATGAATGGACATCATTAACGACGCACAGCCACTTCCCTGACAGAAAGGCCGGGGTGGTCGGTTTATTTTTCAAACACAGTTCTTATATGAAGCAACCTAAAATCGCCCTATGGAGATTTCACTGCAAATAAAAAAAATACATGAACCTGTGTATTGGCGCCCTCTACTGAAAGTGATGTCAGACTTCGGTGCTCTATAGATGTGCAATGGAGTGGAGGCACCGCTCATAAAGAAAGCAAAAATATATATATAAAAGCCTACATGATCTCTGAACTAAATTATTATTATTTCCAATTATTAACAGTGCCTTAAGCATTACTACAGCATTCATTTTGGACCTACCTGAGGAGTTTCTGTTTTTGTTTGGTAGTTAGCGACTTCAAAAATTCCACTTCAGGATCCAGTTCTTCATCACTAGCTACATATTCCTACCAGAGACACATACATCTTTTTTTAAACAAAGAAAGCAATAGCAAGGTAATTATTTTGTGGAGTGTGATGCAAAATTATATCCCACTATACCTACGCAAACACAAATTGGTTTGAACATTTTATCAAATCTTTAACACATGACTAATCTAGACTATAATGGAATAACAGTGCTTAATGTAAATAATTGGCCACTTTATAGCAATCACATGTAGAAAAACAGATACACTCTTATGTCTAGACTCTAGACCTGTGTGTGTAAAGATGGGGAGGGTGAGATTGACAATTACCTGTGATGGATCAAAAACAGTAGAATTTCTTCCAAGGACACATTTTTTCAGGGCAAACCCACTGTTTCGCATCTCCGCCATTAACTCCGAGGGGTGCATCGACGGACCTGTTAGCACAAATCACAGCCTCAGAGTCCCATTGATGTCAGCCCATGCCAACCCACTACCTCCACAGCGGAAATTTCAAAAGGTGGCTATTTGTTAACAGAATGCGACACCAAATCAACTCACTCCACTTCCGGCTGAGCAAATAATACAATATCATTCTTTACCAAAGCGTCACTTACAGAGAATCAGAATATACAATAATTGCATTTTTCTCCGGTCACAGGAGGGGCACCATTACCGCACTCCACCATCAACACTGCTGCACTGGACTCTTCCAGAGTAAGCACGTTACTTTAGTACTCAACTCCGTGATTGCAGGAGTGAGATTCAGCATGAGACTATGAACCCAGCCGAAACACCAGAGGAGTGCTGTTCTATGTCTCATACTGCAGCACTAACGGACGGCTCATGCTGGAAACATACATATCCCAGTCAAACACAATTTGAGTAAATTCCTGTTTAAATTACAAAAGATTATATTTTCTTGAAATAAATATTTTTATCATTTTTAATCGACAATCAACATCAGTGAAACGCAATTATAATTGAAAGGGTCAGGCAGCCCTCACATCTAGAGTTCGGGCCGCTGCGGTGTGAGGGCCACCTACGTCGCACCACCGATCCGACCAATATGTCTGAGTCATAGTTTCGGGCTTGCGAGCATGGAATCCCCTTCACGTTGGAGTACGGATGCGCAGTGATTGGCAAGTAGCCACTTTGAGTGGCAGTCGGGGCAAACGCTCTCGCCAGAACATGATTTACTATTCTGTCCATATCGGGTCGCAACTCGAACAGGGCAAAGTTGGCTAAGCGAGGGGGGCGTGACCATTTACTGGTTTGGTCCACTTTGACCACTTAGAGCCAAAAGGAACAGCAAGTAAAATTGTGTTTCAATGATATTGTTTATACGGGTTAAAATGTAGGTTACCTGGTGCTTCCTCTGGAGTCACAGAGCTGGCATTGATACCAGACAAGCCAAAGAGAGGACACTCTCTATCAGTGTTCACATGGCCCCATTTATGACATTTGATGCATCTGACGTTGCGCACCTGAGAATTAAAAGGTCAGTAGACATAAATGTCTATATTACAACAATCTGTGAAAAGGCACAAGCAAATGCTGGATGTCAAGATACATATTTGAAGCTTATAGGGACATTTACTCAAATTGGAAAACAAATGAATATAACTGTCAAAATGTGATAAGTTTCAGGATCAAAAGGGTCCATTTCAAAATATGAATGCAAAAGTCCCACTATGACTTAAACACCCACCTGGATCCCAAATGGCTGATCTCGAATAGTCATGTCATCCTTTGCATACCTATGTGGAAAAAATAAATGAAAATAGGTCTTAATGCTGAAGACCTACACATTCCAATGGTAAAGATGTGTGTGTAAATATCATGTTTACTTCTCTCGAGGAGCCACCTTTTGCCACTCAAACTTGCACTCCGACTCCCCCTCCTGAGGAAGAGGAAAACAGCATGAGGATATACAATAATATGATGTCAACTACCTGTTTTACTTAACAAACTACTTAAAAAGGACCATACCAATTTTGTGTCATGTTTAACCCCATTAACTACATCGACACACAGTATACGACACAGTATACTCAGAAGACCTGGCTTAATCTTTTGATGAAGTTTTAGCACAGTATGAAAATGTACTTGCAGAGACTTGAAACTTGCTTGAGATATAGTGAACATTATGGCACCTTTATATGTTGTCAAAGTTATATTATCATTGATTTAACGTGTTTAAAGTCTATCTGAACAGTCCCTGGAGAAAATATTGATTTATGTCTATGAGATCTTAGTTCTTAGCTATACAATAAAGTTCACAGGCAACACTGACTCAAAAATTCAGATAGATTTGGTAATATTTTAAATAAATATGGAGAAAATGTAAACAAAGGCAAAACTATGCCGGATATAATCATAATATAATCCATTCATAATCAGATTAGATTAGAATCAGAATAGTAATATTGTATTTTAAGGCCGTTTCAGACGGGGAGTGAGTGACGCAGGCTTTCTCAATTGGATCAGCGGGGATTGTGCCGCAGCAGACGCGTGGCGGTGGAAAAAAAAAGAGTCCCACAATCCTGCTCTTACCGCCGGCGGCTCATCTAAACAACTTGATCTAAATATTGTCATATCTATCTTTTATCTATAAATTCATCAAAATCTCTGTCTGTCCTGTGCATAACTCAGACAGCAACTTCAAACTTGGCATGCAATTTCAACTTGCATTGTTTCCGATGTGTTGTCCTAGAGTAGTTTATTTTAGAATATTCAATAAGGCCAATAGTCGGATTGTCACAAATTCGCAATACATGTAAACGTCAAGTCAATGACATGTAATGATGGTATGATCCTTTAAAATTGGGTAAAAAACAGTTATATTTGTATATATGCGTTAGTTGGCATGGTAATGTTCTTTACCTCCTTTATTTCCTCTTCAGAAAGGAGACAAATATGAAAGAGAAAAGAGAGAAGATTTCAAATAAAGTGATACCGGTAAGTGCTTTCCAAAACAATCATGTTGAACATAATAGGAGGATAATAATCATTCAATAAACCATCAGCCTATGGCGATAGTGAATACTAGTGAGTTACCTTTGGAGACTCCAGGGGGAGCTTCATACATGAAATTGAGGCCATTTTTAACACGATCATCCCCCATCAACACTCTATGGTAGAGAGCAAATTATATCGATCAATGTCAGTACAAAGGTAGATAATAAAAGAAGCTTTTTAAGCAGCTAAGTATGTATAATTATCTGACTCCTTAGCAGAAAAGCAGTGATCATGTGAAATTATCACCACGCTCATCTCTAATGCTGCAGTTTCATAAAACCTTGTTTATATTAGTCATGTTCTGGACATGCATATGTACAAAAATAAATTGTCAATTTAAGAAGGAGGCCGTTATTTAATAAATAAATGTAGTTCATACAGAAGCAAGCAACTGTAACCTCACCTGTTGTTGTAGGTATCCTGTTCTTTCATATAAGCCTGCATTAGATCTTCTTGCTTCTTCTTCTCGAAGGTCAATTTTTGTTCTGCTATCCATACCTGTAAAATAAAAATTCATAATCTCAGTAATTTCTTACTTAGCGAAGTAATAATAACAATAATGATAGAACATTTCCATTGAGCAGATCTGTAGGTCGCACACTGGAGTAACTAAAACATTTTCCCAGCCAGAGGAATATTTAATTTTCTGGCCAAAAAGTGTATTTTAGACGAAAGGTGTGGTGGTGAGAGTGTTACAACATACAGTAGGCTTCCAACACCTTAAAACCATCTTTGTTTTGTTGAGTAGCGAGTTTAAGTCGAGAGACTGCTGTATGAAAACAAATGCCCGAAGAGTCACGATGATTGTACAGTACAGTACAGTACAGTACAGTACAGTACAGTACAGTACAGTACTATAGTTCAAGCAAAGGCACAGGTCAATACAAAAAACTGCTACGAGCATGAAACTAGAAAAAGCAATAATACTTGTTTACATCAGGGTTCACCATTTTCAATTATCAAAACATTTAGACATTTAATACACTTCTATGAAAAAAGGAAATCTTCATATACAGTTAAAGAAAGTAACATCACACCTGTGTGAACTGAGTGGTGCAACTGCAGTATACTGTTAATGGTATAGGTACTGTACTGAACTCCTGCACTACTCCAACAGTGCAAAGTAACCCCAGGTCAGTCACACTGCGCTAGCCGCCCAACTGCAGCTGTCCGTGCTGAAATGACACCAGCTTTGACAATGTAAATGTATGCTTTCTCATGCCAATAAAGCTCCTTTGAATTAAAATGGACATACTTACATCAAGAAGGGGAAAAACATGCAGGATGGGGGAAAACACGGGGGAGGGGGGGACTTTGACTGATTTTTACGAATTGCAGCCGTCCGTAGGTACTCTTTGAGTGCGGTTTTGAAAGAGTCTAGGGTTACACATTTCTTAATGGCTGTTGGTAGGGTGTTACACATTTTAGTGGCATGGGAGCGAAATTAATTTAATCCCTTCTTTGAGCAGAATCTGGGTTGCACTTGTCCCTCTGGCGTTGTTGAGTATTTTGACAGGTACATGGTTATTTTCTTGGTGTAGCGAATCTTGTAGACCAGGCCCATAATCGCCATTGTAAGTTGCTGTACTCTGTCGTCAACCCTAAGCCATTCCAGGCTCCAGTCTATCAAAATGGGCATGGGTGAGGTGGGTTCAGGGAGTAAGGCCAAGTAGTAGCCTGACCAGTTTATTTGGATGTCTGGAGCCTTGTTTGAAGGGCCTTTGAGGTGCTGTGGTACCATGAGGTGAATGCAGTCGAAGGAATGTATGCACAATTGCACCTGCTAGGGTCTTTTTTTGATTTGATTTATTTAGAAAAGCAATCATAATACAACATTATAATCAGGATTTCACAGTAAAGTACGAAGACTTATTTCCACTGAGGTCCTCTCACACTGAACGTAACAATACATCACAAACACTGACATAACAGTACTTATACATTACAAGATACACAACACAAGTACGTCCCTATCCATCCCTCTTGACCCTTTATAGGGGAACCTTTTCCAGTAGCCATTGTTTAGTCTTCTGTTTAAATGTCCTCAAATTGGATGTCAGTTTAACACTGGTTTCCAGGCTGTTCCACTGTGTGGCTCCTATGAGCCTTGCACACTTTACTTTTAAAAGCAGGGATCACGACATCTGCAATACTGGCTCTGGTGAAATGGTTGTGTCCTCCTCGTTTACCTGTCTGAAACATGTTCTTAAAATTGTTGGGACCTCTCCGTATTTCATTTTATGGACCATGGTTAGTCAAGGTGTTTTTGTTGACCAGTGAGGAGATCATGTACACTACAGGAATCTTGTTCTTTGGTACATGGCGCTAACGCCTGGACAAGCCCTACAAGTCAGAACCCAATGCTACTGAAGTTTCTGACATTTTTGAGACCCACGGGTAGGGTTCCGAGAGGGGCTACGCCTGGACTAGGGCTACGCCTGGACTAGCCCCTCTCGGGAACCTACATAAAGCTTTTCTGAAATTTTTATGAGTTTTATGTTGGGTCCCTGGTCAGAACTATATTTTCGTATGGAAATTCCAGAACGCGGAAGTAATCATTCTCTCTAAAATAGAAGCTGCGCCATGTGACGGCATTTCTTTGCCTTTGTTATTCTGAATTCGGTAACTTTAAGTACCTATACATCCCGCTGCGAATATCTCCTGTGGCGCGGAAGCCGTTAAGTATTTTTAATCTTTGTTTGACCGATTTGGTCGCTTTATTTCTTCTTGTTTGTTTACCGTTTATTGTACCGCCTCCCGGTGTGCGGTTGGCTTGTGCGGCTATGTCCCTGCCTCTGATCTGCTGTGTCATAGCTATAGCGCCACTAGCTAGCCAGATAGGCGGTACAATGAGGTGTCAATAAACAAGGAAGGAAGAGAAGAATCCAAGCTTCCAAATCGGGCAAACATATATTAAAAATACTTAACGGCTTCCGCGCCACAGGAGATATTCGCAGCGGGATGTATGGGTACTTATACTTTACATATTCAGAAAGCCTCACACTGAAATATGTCGTCACCGAGCGCGGAGAGGCACTAAACATGTTGTTTATGTTTAAGAATGGCTGTGTACCAGGTGGCATGGTAGTAGTGCAACAGGACCCAATGCTATCTGGGTCGTCAAAATGTCAGAAACTTCAGTAGCATTTGGGTTCTGCTTGGAGGGCTACGCCTGGACCTGAGCTAGTGAGAATAACTGACCTGTTATTTATATGTTCAGTTATGTCATTCGTATATTGTCTATTAATAGCCTATATATTTCAGCCATTTGAAGTGGGGTATTTACTATTTAGTGTTGATCTGTAATCACTGTAGCATTAGCTTAGCCAAAATCTGTAGATCCATATGGGGCTACGCTAAAGCCATGGTAACGTAGGTTAGCATACAATTAGCATAGTCTAGAGGGCTAGTCTGTAAACATTGAACAACACTCACCTTTTTTATGTTTGACTTCGACGCAGGATGGAAATCTTTCTTGCACATGAAATTAGCAAACGACTTCCCCATGTTTGAATTATAACTTAGCTAATAGCTTACTGAAACCTTGATGCAAATGATTTAGTAGCTAACTTGCTAGTTGCTGCTACCCGCTGGCCAGTGCTGACGCAGAGAGTGACGCACGACGACTGCGTAAACAAATGTGTCACGTGACTTCTTAATTCCGGATCAAGCAGTCACGTGAGGCTTGTGAAGTTGGGAGTCTGGTCTGTGGAATGGGAAATAGAAAGTGACTGTGAGCACATTGGTAAGAAGAATATCTCTCACGACGATCATAGTAATTTAACTGTGAAATAACCAAATAATCCGCAAACGTAAGTGTCGTTAAAGCAAAATTAAAGGTACACTTAAGACAAGAGTTACAATTTAAATGGATGGATTAATAGTAGGCTATGTTTTGTGTAGAATAACATAACCGGGTCGTTCTTTCCTTTTATTCTCATAGTTATACCTGCCACGATGTACCCGTCCTCTTGTGACACTTTCGTGGCCCTGCCTCCATCCACCGAAGGACAACATATTGTGTTTGGAAAGAACTCTGACAGGTATAACTGTCAGGCGATTATGAAGCCTGACATTGACATTGTTTTGATGAATTGAACAATGTGGACCCTGTTGTAAACAAGTGTAATCAATCAATCAGACAAATATTAAATAATTGTGACAGGCTGACAGCAGTTATTTATTATACTTCATAATTGCCTAATTATTATTTAAGATAATCACAATATTTTTTGTGATGATCTCGTTTGAGTCGTTTCGTATATCATATAAATTCATCTTCAAAAAATATCATATACATTTACAAAATCTTTAGAAAATAGCAGATCTATACACTCACAAAGTGCCGTGATGTGATGCATATTGTGAGCTTGTACATCTGCTTTTTTCACAATTGTCTTTTTCTGAAAGTATAAAATTAGTACAGTAGGCCTATGGGCTGTTTTGGCCATAGACATAGTTATTATTTGCTCTGCTATATCTGCTCTGTGAGGTTTTGTTTACAAAGCCTAAAATGCAAACAGATTTTTATTTTTTATTGACTGACATTCAATATAAAAAAACACAATGATGTCGTTAATCGCAAAATAATTTGTATGACAATTAATCGTGAACTAAAATGTCTGTCTGTCTTTGACAGGCCTTCTGATGAAGTTCAGGAGGTGGTTTACTTTCCTGCCAGAGACTATGAAGCCGGAGAGAAGGTTGAGGTAGGTATAGGAAAGCAAATCCTGACTTGCTTGCATATAACTGTGAACATTGCTGAAGTCATAATTCAAAGCGGCAACGTATGTAACCTGGTCTCACTTTAACACGTTATAACCGGGAAAGCATCTATGTCATTTTAGATTTGGCTAAATATAGCACATTGGTTGGCTATTAAAAAATAGCAGATATACAAGCTCATAGCACATCACTTCGTCTCGCAATATGAGCTTGTACTTGTAGAGATGTCCTTGTACTTGTAGATCTGCAGGGAGACCACCTGGGCTCCAACTACTGCAGATGTTCTAGTTATATTGTATCAAATCAAAATAAGTTCTGGATTGCAGGTTTAATAATATCCATTGATATCCTTTTGTTCTTCTTCAAAGTGCACGTACATAGAGATTGAACAGGCCACCCACACGTATGCTGTTGTGTTGAGCAGACCTGCTTGGCTATGGGGGGCAGAAATGGGGGCAAATGAGCACCAGGTTTGTATTGGAAATGAAGCAGTTTGGGGCAAAGAGAGTGCAGACGATGAGGAGGCTCTTCTTGGCATGGACCTGGTCAGGTAATTGCTCTCCAGATGGATAATATATGCTTTTAGTACAACCAGGTTGCTTGCGGTTTTTATTCATTCGTTTTTGTAATAATTGATTTCCTTTCAGCGAGCAACACAGTTGTACAAAGTTTAAATTTGTCTTTAAACATTACCATGCAATGTATCATGTATCAAGTATTATCAAGTTGGCCTTATTATTGCTTAATAAAATTGTAAATGCATAGTCGTGCAAATATTAACACCATGATGTAAATCACAGTCAAGTTCAAGTGCACGGTCATGTGCCCGAGACGGAGATTGATAATCTCCGTCAAATTAGTGCTATGAAAACATCACATCGCTCTACAGCCTAGAGGCACTTGTTGACGATGGGCACATTTTATTAATGGATTAAATAGGCCTGGGCCCTCAAGGTGTTAATTAAGTGACATTTCCTATTAAACTATGTTTGAGTTAAACATTACATTATAAACAGAATTCACTGTGAGAAAAGATCACAAAAAGCCAAAGCATGAATCTGTATCTCTTAATCTTTCTAGACTTGGACTTGAGAGGGCGGACACTGCTGAGAGAGCTGTCGATGTCATTACAGTGCTGCTGGAAAAATATGGCCAGGGAGGATCTTGCATGGAGGATGATAGTGGCTTCACCTACCATAACAGCTTCCTTATCTCAGACAGGAAGGAGGCATGGCTGCTGGAAACATCTGGGAAATACTGGGCGGCAGAGAAAGTGGAAGGTAATCACATGCAACATCTTCAACACAGCATACATGACTGAGATCATAAAGCATGCTCATCACATGCCCTGCAAAATTCCAAAGTTAAGGCCATGGATACGGTTCGTCATTAGGATCAACCATACGACCCTGCAGTCATGGGAAATCCTCTATCACACCAAGCAACTGAAATGTCATCTAAAAGCACTGTTTCTCAACTTGGGGTTTCAGGACTCCCAGGGGTCCTTGAGGGGGTTCACCAGCTATCAAGTGATTGATAGTTAGCAACCAAATGGATCCATTCCATTTGTACACTGAGTTAAATAACAGAGGATAAATAAGGTAAATAATATATACATACATTTGGGGTGGTTGGATTTTCCTACAACCTAGTTACGAGTGGTAAGGCGTGAAAGCAGGCAGGCTCTATTGGCTCATTTGTAAAAATGCCTGTGCTTTAAAAAGTTGGGAATCACTGATTCAAATGGTATTATTGAATGTATAGTAGTAGTCTTAATCTCTTACGTAATTTTTTTACCCTGCTAGATGGATACCGTAACATCTCTAATCAATATGGCATAACAACCAAGATAGACAAGGAACATCCAGGAATGAGGGAATATGCCAGGAGCCAAGGCTGGTGGGATGGAAAGACACAGTTCAGCTTTGCTCAAGTCTATAGCTTCTTGACTACAGCCAGAATTGAGGCCTCTGGCAGCCGATACTGTGAGGGAAAGAACTTGTTGGAAAAAAGCAATGGTCAGTCACAATGCAATTCATTGTAATAATAATAATGTTAATATTTGATTAAGAGATTGTTCATGATTCTTAAGCCACCAAATACTTTTATAATATTTACTGAAGGCCACATCACTGCTGCCACTATGATGGATATCCTAAGAGATAAAGAAAGCGGTATCAACATGGAGGGGTCGTTTATGACAACAGGAAGTATGGCGTCAATGATACCCAAGGATCCGGCATTGCCAGGGGTCCACTACTTCACTGCAACTCCTGACCCTGAAAGGTACAGTTAGTACAGCAAAACCTTTTGCATTAGAAGTAACACATTTTGTTATAAACTTAATTCACTGGATGATCCTTTTCTGTGACAGGTCCGTTTTCAAACCTTTCATCTTTGTGAATGGAATTAAACAGTTGAAGCTGACATGCTCTCCCAGCTATGGTCTTGATGATCCTGTGAAGAAGAAACCCCGATTCCAGAGCAAGCCTGATCGCAAACATCCGTTGTTCATCAAACACGAAGTGGTGGCTGCCATCATTGAAACCACAAAGGTTAAGACCACAAGTTTAGTAAACCCTAGTAAACTTGGTCATCTTTTTTTCCCTTGAGTCTACCGTCTCCCTTCGCCACAAAAGAGCCACATTTGGAAGTGACTTATGCCTTCAGACTTTAATATGCCTGGGGTTAAAATGCATTTATAGCTTAGAATTCAGTTTTGTCGTTACACCAGTTTTAGTTTCTCTCTTTACTATTTTCCGCCTGAAGATTTTCTACCTGCTTTATTTCCCTCAGGAAAGAGGAAAGAAGATTACAGAAAATCTGAGGCAGCTGGAAAAAAACAAGATGGCTGAGATGGAGAACATTCTATCAAATGGTGTTCAGGACTCTACATTGGTGGTGAATCTGTTCACAAATTCTGTTCAGGAGGAGATGACGGCGTATAGCACAAGTTGAGAATGGGTCTACTGTATAACCAATCTCAGGGGTTCCCAAACCTTTTCAGCCCAAGACTCAAGAGAAATGTAATATCTTCCTGGAAGTCAAACTTACAAAAATACACTTAATCACTTGAGTCCTAATTAATAGTGAAGAACATAGCTGTTCACATGCCGCTCACAACATGTTGCATCGAGACACATTGTGAGCTTGAAGATCATCTATTCTCACAATTAAACGCTTTGGGATTTCTTTGCATGCACATTTGATTATTCTGGGAAAAAAGGAAACTAATTAAATTTCTTCATAAATAATTTCATCGAATTTTTTAGAAATCGACATGCAACCGATCCGTGACCCCAAAATGGGTCAATCAAAAGCCACTGTTTGGGAACCTCTGACATGTCTCCCAAGTTGAAAGTTTTACTTTTGTACGGTATACTGTAACTTCTCAGCCAAGCAGACCACTAGATACGTACAGTACTCCTTTGCACAGTATTTAGAATTTTTTGATGCAATACATTATGGTTTTACATATTGAACCTTTTACATTAATTTATTAATGCAACTACAAAATCCTGCTAAGCTCGATATAAAATATAAGCTTGTATAAAATGAGAAATGATGAGAATCAGCACAGCATTTAAGTGTTCACAAATGTAATTTATTTTTTTAAACATAATAAATATGCAGCCCTTGGCATAAAATGCATAAGCTCATTTATTTTAGTAACTGACAAAACAAATAAACATTCATTAAATAAGTGTACACAATTCTGTTCCATATTTCCAAAATACGTACAACTGTCTTGTTAAGGCTAAAGCAACATTGTGACATTTTGTCCCAAATATAGTTATTGACTTTGCATAGTTTGTTTCCATATAAACTGAGCTACTTAATCACTTACAGTATCTTGGCCAATACATTCCCCTTCATTCAATCCAAACATTTACACATAAAATGCATTTACATTCCCTGAGTTCTGACCGACTTGCATTGGCATTTCAGGTTTCAGGTTAGAGCCCACAACCTACCATCATATGGTAATTATTGTTACGGTAATATACCTGGGCTATTATTTATAAAAAGCAATAACAAAACCATAATGCCAAAATATTCTGGTTGAACCTATATAATGTGTGCAAATAGTAAAAAGCAGCAAAATGTTCAAGTCACTTGACTCACTTCTAAATATTAGTATTGCCTGCTAGCTCATTAATCACCCAGTGACAGCGCAAGGCTTTCGAGATTGGTGAGAGTCATGCTTTTATGCGGTTACATTACATTAAAGTAAAAGTCAGTGTGGTTCCCAGCTGGTTGCATTATGGCATCATGACACCAATTCAATAATTACTGAGGCCAGTCGCATTTGAACATACTGTGCCCTTGAATCGTTCTCTAATACTGAAAAGCAAATTGGCCACTTTCGAATAAATAAAAAGAGAATCCTGAACATTCATGTGTTGAAGCAGTAGTATAAGTTACTGTCTTGGAAGTCATATTCCTGCTTGATGTGCTGGAGTACAACACCCTGCTGTAGCCGAGTCCCATAGAGCACCGCCTCGCCTCGGTCCTGTGCTAAGCCCACCTGTAGGAGCCACTCCACCAGATCACTGCCTTGAAATGTGTCCACCATGGTCCTCTTCCCACACCTGTGAGTCAAAGGAAGTATTCCCCCAAGGGCCAATTAAGTTGTCTTCATCGCTGCTAGGGCAACGGTGTATGGCTGGGTGGATGAGTGAGAAGAGATTGCTTAAAGGAAGCAAGAGAGGCATGCTCAGCACAATGCATGCCACACAGCTGTAATAACTTTTCTTTAAGTGTCTAAAAATATCTTTATGCACTTTTCATATAACGTGTAATTGTGATCATGAAAGTGACAGGCTGTATTTTGAACAGTAAAACTGGATCAAATAAGGCACATGTTACAGACAAGGTCTGCCTTGGAAAATATCACAATGAGTCCTCACCTTCTCTTGTGAACAATGTCCTTAATACATTGGTCCTTGTGGTATTTGTTGAACTGAGTGCAGGTCATCCTGATATCCTCAGGTAAATCAGTCTCTGGTTGCTCTGCTCTCTCCTTCCCATACCACAGGCGGTATATCCTAAACATAATTAACAACAAACGTTTGATTATCAGAGGTTTGAACTTAGTATCTTAAACCATTAGACAGTACAGAGGAAATGTATTGTGAAAAGAAAATAATTACCTTTTCTTGAATGGTAGTATAACCAACGTTTTGTCAAGCCCAAAAAGTCCAAACGAAATAAATCCCTGATGGAAGAATACATATTTTGTCAGACAGACATAGTGAATATTATTAACTGTAGTCACAATCATAGTGTTTTAGAAAAGACCTACCTGGCCAAAGTTAGTCACAACACAAAAGAACTGCAGCTCTAAGTAGAGTCTCCCAGGAACACGGTTAAAGATCAGCCACAGGTAGCTAGAGAAATTCTATGAAAAGCAGTGAAACCAAACGGGGATTATATATATATATATATATATATATATATATATATATATATATATATATAGACACAGGACCAGTTGTATTTTATAATTAAAGTTACATACGTACATACTACATACTAACTACTGTCTTCAAGTATCAACCCCTTCCAGAAGTAAATTCCATCTAGCAATATGATTACTTAAATTAATGGAGAGGGCATTAGTGTTGGGCTACTCACAGCAAGCAGACTGACAGTCAGAAGCAAACATAATAGTACATGACGTGGCAACTGTTTATCCGCATCTTGCTGGAACTGCTCCACTTGGACAAGTAGACAGTCTGAGGATTCACAGCTATTCCCACACTGACCTGAGGGGGGCAGCAGAATGTAAGGTTGACTATTCACTCAATATAATCTGGGTTGTTCATCAAATACAATGAACACAACATCAGGATAATCTTAGATTAATGAATTTTGACAAAAAATTGCATATGATTTTCCAGTAAATAGCCTACTGGGCCAAATGTAAAGATACTGTGATGACCCATCCTGTTTGTGTCCGTTTGTCATCCTGTTTAATGCTGTTCTCTGTTCATGTGCAGGAGGAGGGGACCAGCCTGCGGGGGTGTGCCTAGATGAGGAGGCACACCTGACTCCAATTGGGCTCAGCCTATTTAAGCAGGCTGGTCAAGGCCATTTCCCTCTCTCCTGCCTAGGGAACAATGTTTGTTCTTTGACTCCTTTTAGTTAGTTTTGACCTGAGTTGCTGCACTTGCACATACACTACACTTTCACACATCCACACATGCAATACACTACTGATCCAACTGATGACTCACACCCCACTTCACCTGTTAAGTATGATTTGGTTGACTAAGTTAAAATAAATACTTGTTTTTGGCATTTACTCCTGTGTGTTGTCTCCCATATTTGTCATGGTTAAGTCCGTTCATGACAATACTCATCAACGTTAGTCTGTTAAGTTGTTTGAAAAGTATTCACTTTCCCTATCAGTCAAACAGTGTCGCTGTCGGGTGGAAATCTTGTATGTCCAAAACATTTACTTTTCAGGAAATGGAAAAAATAAGCTTTGTTCTAATGCAGAGGTTTTCAACTGATTGTGAACGAGGAACCACCACCCTGACTTAGAATCAACCACTGTTGTGTTGGGCGAGTTACTGTACAAAGTGTACATGCACTAAGATTTGTGCTTTTGTAACATGGTGATGTGGTATGCATCCCATGTGTATACATCCCACTATTTCTCAACCAATGGCCCATTATTGACTACTAATAATAATGACTCAACCAGATAATGCTGTGAACTTCCCCCTCTTGAGGTTCTAAGTTCCTTTTTCTGTTGAATTTCTTGACCTCCAACTTGTCAGTAAATGACTACATAGATGGTCATCATACTGTAGGTCACCAGGTCATTCAGTTCAGTTTCTCAACTAGTGGAAATGTAATCAATCTTACATTAATAAATGCATGGTCAGGACCACATGCAATACCTCCACAGACCACTAGTGGTCCACAGAGCACCTGTTGAAAACCCCTCTTCTAATGGATTCAATGTAGTTATTCATTTGTCACAAGCACTGGCTTGTGACAAATGTGCTGGCTTGTGTGGCTATCACTTATCATTGGTTGAATATTTACAATACCCACAGACAACACTTAAGCAAAACTAGCAAAGATTGTAGATCTACAAGCTCACCTTAGGATGTGACACATTCTGAGCTTGTAGATCTGCTATTTTCGCTACTTTTGCACAACACTTACGTACGGCATTAATTAGCGAGAAGTTGAAATATGGAGATACAAGGTTTCTACCCGACAGCGACAACATCTTGCTGAGTGTTGTGTAAGAACAGTTAGCAGAACCATACAATACCCAGTTGTGTGGGTGGCACATCATTCATGTTTGTACTGATAATCATATCAGGCAGATCCAGGGGCTGGGCAGGGACGCAGTCGCATATGAGGCACTCTGCCAACACAAATGTGTGAGTGAGTGGCAAGTATGAGCTACTGTATGTTGACATTTATTTAGTTATTCAATAACTTCTGTCTGACTGAAGGACACAAAACAACTACAGTGATCTTAAGAAAGCAGCAGTTCCCAAAAGATTGATCTTTCCGACACCTGTTGTTTTTACTTTGAAGGTGAGTCAGACTTGGAAGGCATAACCATTGCCCAACAGCATTGTTCAGCACAACACAGTTTATTGCTGTCCAGACACCTAAACAAAATCTGGCTTAAATGATGAATCACTTGGCTAAAAGGTAGAACATTTTCCTCCATAAGGTACTGCATGATAATCTTTTGATAGAATAGCAGATTTGGTTGATTTGCAGATGTCTCACCCACTGCCCCTTTCTGATCCATGCAGATTTGATTGAAACAAGCTACTTCAAATGTTGTCCCCAACGCATTTTTTTCCTTAAATCTTTATCCCACAATTTTTGTAACCCATTTTTTCACCCAGTGTCAATTCTCTTTTGTAATCCTGGGCGCTACACTTACTCTGCCAACCTGGGGAGAGCAACAGACTGATCTCATGTTTCCTTCAATGCATGAGGAGTCCAAGACGCTTCTTTTCACCTGACAGGGGGAAGTTTCCCTGGTTGGACATAGCGAGTGGAAGGATGTTCCAACCAGTTCCTTTCCCCTCCATCAGGCGCCCCGGCTGGCCAGGGGGAGGCAGTTTAGAGACCAGGATTACATGTTTAGTGACATGGGGAGAACATGCAAACTCCACACAGAAAGGCCATTTTGCCAACACCACCAAGGGTATGGGCACTGATGACACGGAACACGCCCCCAGCAGGAAACAAACCCAGGACCTCCTAGCTGTGAGGCAACAGCCCAACTCTGATGAAGACATTGGTCTCTTACTCTCTTTAGTTAAACACAGTAGTTAACTGTAGTTTGGTTACCTGATGGAACAGCTGTCTCCAACACATTTTGGTTCCCTGGTTCATCTACAGGTCTCGAGTCCTCCACAGTGCCAACAGAGACATCTCTCTCAAGGACTTGATAATTTGAGTCCCAGCTCCCTCTACTGAGACACACCAGAGAGCTCCCTCCAAGCAGTATGCTGAGACCAAGCACAGCAGTGGTGCACGCTATCTGGCCAAAACAAAATACAGAAGGTTGTTAGGCAACTCATTTCCTATAGTATATATATATAAGTTCCTATGAGTATTACCAGAACATATAATATGCGCCCAAAACCGATCGCATTGCTCCACAGGCTGGGAGCGTCTGTTGCGCAACAATCGATGTTATTTTCCGGTGGGACGTCATTGAAAATGTTCCCCCCCATTTTAGCAGACGAGAAAATGTTAATAACTCTTGATCTAAATCATTCCGTCCAATTCTTAAATCATATTTTCCTTTTTTACCCTGGTTCTTTTCCCCGTTCATTATTCACTCAAATTGTATAACTTTGGATGTATAAAAACTTACTAAATTAGGGGAATATATGGGCTGATACCCGGAGCTCTGTTACTAAGCTGCCATCTTGTGTAGCGTCACCGGAAACTCCCATTCCGTCCAATTCTAAGAAAATATTATGTGTCGCTAGTCGTGTTAGAATGAATCATACCTCCCGTTGTTGTCGATCGCATGAGAGTGTTTTGGCTACATCAAGCTACTTCAGCCGTATCCGGGATAGCATCCGGTCCGTCGCTAAATGTGCTCAGCTGCTATAAATCGCTGGGCGCTATGATTTAATGGATTAAATAACCCCAGACGTTCGGGGTGTTACCTTCAGCAGATGTTTGAGGGAGTGAGAAGTTTATAATTATTACCTGTAGTCTGCCGTAAAAGAAGGCAGAGTCAATTGTGTCTGGCAATTTCTCCCCAGAAATGAGCAGCACTGCAGTGGCAAAGGCCGGAACTCTAGAAACAGAAAAAATGCAGAACAGCAGAAATGTTGCCATCTAATTCATGGTGGCCATTTGCAAACAAAAGCAAAATGTAGACTAAACGTTATGCTGAGGCACACTGGTGTGCCGCCATGAGACAAGATCAGGTGTGCCATAGCTGCATATTGCAAGGAGTTGCATGGCGAATGATTGGTGTAGATTGGGCTTTAAGTCTGTAACCAGATGAAAGACAAATAAATTACCGGTACTTGTTAGATGTCTGCCTAATGAGACAAATCTAGAGTAAAGGGAACTCTGCTTTAGGGATGAATCCTCTTTTGAGAACACTTACTATTTGCAACATACTAGTGTCATGTCCAGAGGGTGTACACTGTACTTATTCTTATATATTATTTTTTGTACTTGATTGGTTTTTTTTTTCTTTTTTTAACTAAAGTGTTACTGTATTTTTGAAAAGTCTACTGTGGACAGTTGGTGAAAATTAGCACTTGTGCTACTGTAACACACTGTAAGCAATGCATCTACAAATTGTACAATTGTGCAATGAACAATTGTGTGAACTGAGTGGTGCAACTCCCCTCCCCTCCTCTCTCCCTCTCTCATTAGCAGGCAACAGTACAGCACTATCTCTCTCTGTTTCTGGCACAACAGCGCCCCTACTGGTACTAATAGTCATACTCGTGCTCATTAACGTCACATACATAGGCGGACACATAGGTGAACAACACGGACATTGCTGTTCCTTGGAGTGGTTGCACCACTCAAAAACATAAAGCTTTTAGTCTACGAATTTAGAATTTGTGAACCAAGCATACCAGATTAGTTTCATTTCTCATTTCCAGTAATTTACTCACCCCCAGCCTACCATCACCAAGACAGCTGGTGATACCTTCAGTTCCTCACCACTCTTTGTTAGCACAAGAGAAAGCGCTATTAAGCCTAAAAATAAAAAAATAAAAAGAGAATTATACAAAGACACATACTGCATGTATAAATAAACACGCATTGAATCTCTGTGGTGGAAACGAATGGAAACAGTAATTTCGAAAAGGTTAGAGCTAGATCCCAGCTGGTTAGCCAGCTGTAGCTTTACAAGTAGGGATGTGTAAATGTGTCCAAAATGAAAATTGATTTGTATAATTCAATATTAACGATTAATCGATTAATCGTTTTATTTTTATATATATTTTTTTTAATGAACCCTACAAATAAAAAAAATCTTCCCCCCAAGGGGTACCTAAGTCAAAAAAGTTTGGGAACCCCTGATGTAGTTTATTAACAATAATTGTAACTCTTGAGAGTTAATAAGGGACACATCCCAGGCACACTTTGGTAGGCCTATAGCCCTGTCCTGTTTGGATGACAATATTGCCTTTCCAACAGATTTTCATTTAAAAAAAAACAGAAAAGAAACGAAAAAAACGATTATCGATTATTAATTTTCATAATCGATTTCGGGTCCTATCAACGATAATCGATTAATCGGACCCATCCCTATTTACAAGCTCACAGCCCATCACAGCATAACGCATTGAGCTTCTTCCATTTTCTATGCTCAACAAAGCACACAACCAACTGAACCAAGTAGAAATCACTATTTAGGGTAAGGATTTGGGCGAGGTTTTCTGTGCTTACACTTCCTGGGATCTAGCACTAAACCCAACAGTACATAAATATGTAATCCCTGTCATTATAAAATATCATAAAGAGGTACAGAGAGTCCACTGCCTACCAACATAAATACCGTTTGCAATGTTACATTGTAAACGGTATTTATGTTGGTAGGCAGTGGACTGTATACATGGATACATACCTGGCCATACATATGTACTGTAGAGGGAAGTATACAACAATGCAAACGTCAAAACCTGGCCAAAGAAGGTGTCTTCTCTAACAATGAAGTTCCATAGGATCATTCCAATACATGTTGAAGACTGGAAGGGAGTAGATGCAAGCATTTACAAAAGTAGAACTGAAAATAGAAATACTGATAAATCATAAATTTTGGTGTTGCAATGAATGTACAGTACTGCTGCTTACCTGCGCCAAGAACAGGTTGAATGTGAACATGTGAGGTAGTCTCTTAAATGTCTTACCAAGGAGCATGATAGCTGTTGTCCATACCTATTGCACAAACAGAACATTTAGCATTAAAAAGGTGATTAAAGGCCCAGGCCGTAGCGTAACGGTCTGGGCACCGGACTGGTGATCCAGTCGCGGTGTGCCGCGTGTTCGACTCCCGGACCCGACACGGCCTTTACCGCATGTCATCCCCCCCATCTCTCTCCCGTTTCCTGTCAGCCTACTTTCTATCCCTTAAAAAATCAATAAAGGCGTAAGCCGCAAAAAAATATCTAAAAAAAAAAAAAAAAAAATGATTAAATTGTATTTGCTCATTAATTGTGATGACACAAAGTTGACACACACACACACATATATTATGTATTTGTAACCGCCAACACTGTTGATACTGTGTCAGTTAATTTACTGAGGAGGATGGTAGACATAAAAAAAACACTGCAAAAGAAATTGGAACATTAAAGTATAATAAAACTGCCACAGATTGTCCTCTTTACTTGCAAGTTAAAAAGAAACCCATTTTTCAACATGTTTCTAGTTCCATTGTGTTGAAGATCAGATAAAATGAGGAAGTAAGGTACAGTATCTGTTGTCTCCAAGACACCATCCTGCTCAGCTGGTGACTGAACAGATCAATTTTCATCCCCTGGCTGCAACTGTTTTTACATAGCGAAGGTGTGTCTTACTATTATTGCAGCTACAGTACTTGGCTGAATATATCTGTGTGGTCTCTTGTTACTAGTTAGTATTGTGTAAAACTGTACCATCAGACAACGGCCAGCTCTACAGCTAAATTCCCTGTAATTGTACTGCTATAGTATGAATGGATTTAAGTGAAAAATATCTTTATCGTTAAACCATGCCTTGTTAGTAAGTAACAATTTACTGAAATAAAGCATAATGCCTTCAAACAAATCAAACAGAAAGGTCTCTCTGCTACAAAGCCAGTCACAAATAGCAGCAGCTGTAGGTAATGATAGCCCTCATTTCATGAAGGTGCAGGCAGCTAATACTCACCAGGGCAACTAAGCTCACAATGCTGATGTTAAAGCTAACATTCTGTAGTGAATCCATCAACAGCTTAGGATCCATCCCAGGTATTGTAAGTAACCAGGCAGAGGCGTACATTATTGGAGCTGAGAGAAATGTGCTTATAACCATTCCAGAAGTAACCTGTTGAATAGTAAAACACAAGAATCACACAACAACTTATCACAAGATGTAAGCTACAGTACATGACACAGCTGTTAGGTAGCCAACTACACACACACACACACACACACACACACACACACACACACACACACACACACACACACACACACACACACACACACACACACACACACACACACACACACACACACACACACACACACACACACACACACACACACACACACACACACACACACACACACACACACACTTCTTGATTAGATAGCGACTTACAACTTCTAGCTCCATGTTATAGTGAGCAGCATAGATGGCCACACTGGGTGCAGTGGGAAAGACTCCATAAAGAAAGGCATAGTTAGAAAGGCTGGAATGGTTCAGAGAGCTGCTGTTACTATAATCCAACACTCCCACCATGACCTTACACATTAGGGGCATCACCAACCTAAATAGGAAACAAAAGGAAACCATTAAAAACAAATCTTCTAAAACTAAGGGAATGCCAATTAAAAACAGTTGCCGCCACATTACATGCCTCGGATTTCACAAAAGGATTACAATTTTGCACAAGAGGTCTTAGTCATCAAAAGCGACAAGCAAAATAGCATGTTATTGGTACAATAGAACATGCAGAGGCCTAACCCTTTGTGACAGTCCTAAGGAACAGCTAGTTATAAATAGGCTAGATGAGATCATTTAGGCCAGGGTCACCGAATCCTGTGATTATGAAAATTATTTCATACATGAATTAGATAGCAGCAACAGAGGAGCATACCAGAATGAAAAGAACCATACCTTTGTTGAAACACACAAAACTGGCCAAAAATATCTCAATAAAAGGATTAATCTCCATATATCTTTTGCCCACAGTAAAACACTTACAGTTTTGCTGTAACAAGCAGTATCAGAGCGACAACCGTGGACTTGGTTAGTTTCCCCAACTGGCCCACCATGGACAGACCCAGGTAGAACAGTGCTGCTCCACCGAAAGAGTTCGCTAGACCGTCCACAAATTCCACCATGAAGGCCGGAATTCTCTGGCCCAGGAGGAAGTTGGCGACGATGCCAATGACAACCATGAATACGATAGGGTTCTTCAGAACCTGCAAGACGACCATCCCAAGAATCGTAAGCTTGCTCTGTTGACGGTCTCTTTGGTTTTTCCATTTCTGAATCTCACAGAAGGCAAAGCCAATGGGATTCAGCAGCATGAGGGACACAGGTGCAACCAGGTAGATGTATTGGAGGTACTCTGGATGTGTGTTTCTGTACAGGGCCTCGACTGAAGGAAAGAGAGGGAGGAATGACATAAAAAACAATGTGACACTAGAACATCTTGTTTGCTAACTTTGGTTTGTTTTACTGTATGTCATAATTGGGGCAATAATACTAAATAAAATATATGTTCACTGTATTCTACTCACCAATAGGGTATCCCAAAGCAAAATCATTGCTTTGAGTGGCAAATATAGAGAAGAGGCCAGCTTTACTAAGGCGACTGTCTGGACTGGAAACCAACAACGTTAGGAGAAAGACAGTGAAAAATACAGACACTTTGGCAATGAGGATGCTCCACAGAAATGGCCAGATGACATTGCTGAAGTCCAACAGAACCATGTTCTTGAACAGCAGTGCCGGCAGGGCAAACTTTGAAACAAAATGTCCCAGTCCTTTGGCTTGTGTGGATGTAATAATGTTTGCTCTCCCTGCAATGTATCCACACAGTATTATCCCAAAACACTCCAAGAGGGCAGGGAAGAGCTTGTCAATAGACATCTTGGAGGGACTAGAAGTGGAACTTTCCACATATAACAAGGTGCTACTTCTGTTAGATTCCATTGTGGTCGTCCATCACATGTCAGCTCTCATGCATGGTTTATGATCATCATACAGGAGTTGTTTACTCATCTTGGGCAGATATTAAAGAGGGAGAGGGCTGTGGTGAGGGAAGAAATTTAGCTAGTTAATGAAACAAAAATAATTATCTATTATGTAATCATAATAATAATAATGCACTTAATGTATACATATATATGGTAATTTTCATAGAAAAAATCTCAATGTGCTTTACATTAAAGAAAACTGAATAACTATTTAAAGGAAGCGAAGCACTGCATAAAATAAAAGTAAAAAAACAAAACTACATTTCTTAATGCCCAGTTGCCCACGGCAGCTCTTTGTACAAACACCAAAAGATGAACTTATCCCCACTCCAACACACATCTCACTCCAAGACAAGGGGAACCAGTTTGGCAACAAGATGTGTATTTGTCAATCAATAAAAATAAATAAAAGGAAATTGCCTTAAAATTTAGCTTGTGCTAATAGGTTAAAACATGTTTTGTTTTGTTTAAAGTTAAATATTCTGCAGTTACCTAATTTGAGTACATGATTTAATCAAGGTGCACCTTCAATTTTTCTATGTGCATTGTACTAGTCCATCCTATTTCAGATAAAACAAGCATGAATTAACTTTATTATTTTTGCTTGAGTTTTTGCTTTGTGGACAATAACAAAATTTCTGTTATTTATTTAGAGAAAGTTATTACTAGCCTAATCCATTTATTGATTATTGCAGATTCAGGTAATCTGCATCATTGGTTTGACAGTATGTAGTGTAGCTACTAGCTACATTGTGAGTAGAATTGTTGTACTTATAGAAGAAGCACAGCATGCCTACGGCTGCTCTTTGTACACAACACCAAAAGATGAACTTATCCCCCACTCCAAGTTCAACACACATCTCACTCCAAGACAAGAGGAACCAGTTTGGCAACAGGATAGGTGTTAAATATTTGTAAAATTAAAAATGCAACAATAAGGTCTAATTATATTTCTACAATTGCTACACCTGTGTATATCCAGTCCTTTTGGTGCATAAACAAGAAGTTAAAGGTGATTACGGTAAGTCGGATAATGTACCATGCAATACTGCATGCATGTTCAAATAATGCATATTGCATACCTCACATTACTTCTTTTTTTTTAAGTTACAAAATAGTCAATTTTGCCCATCTATGATCTATCCTGTATCCAACACATTTTGAGGATCATTGATTCATTGCATGTATATTGTATAACACTTAAATCAAGAACAAAAACAGATGCCTTATTAGCATCAGTTCTAACTCACTATATCATTTAGTGCTGAGAGCAGTTTCTACGCACCTCGTTATCTCTGAAACCTGACTTTGTCACGGTAGTGAAGTGAGTAGCGACTAATACTATTCCTTACTATTGCTCACTGCTGTTGACTTTTAGGTCGTATCACTGATTACCGGGTAGTGACTAGTGACTACCGGTGGGGTATTTGTCAACGTGAAACTCGGCCTACTGTTCCGTCAGTTGATGACTTGCTGTAGCCTACGCTCACTATGTTCAAACAGATAATAATCAGAGATCACGTTGTGTGACTGTCTGTTTACTTACGATTGTTATTGTCAGTCTTGGTCGACGTCCCGGACCGGACATACTGTATGCTCGCTCACATGGTTCGTTTCAGGCGAGCCGGGGGTTCACCCCTACAACTTTCATTAGTCCTCTTTTGACGCAGGGGGAATCAGCCAATCACATTTGGAGAACGAATTAAGCTTTGAGCTTCTACCAATGCGCAAGCGCAACAATTTATACTCCGTAGTATGACGGTGTTGCTCGCCAAACAAAGAAACGTAGATTAAGAGATGGTTGGTGTGATTATGGAGCACTGCTTGCTTGGTAAACTGTGTTATCGTATGTGCTGATATATAACGCCCGTCATCTAGTTGCCACTGCCAGACTTGTCATTAACAGCAATAACAAATTAACAATATGAGTAGCCCCTGACTGGAGAAACAGTGCCACCTACTGCTCAACTCATGAACACTGGTGGATGGAAAAAAACAAACAAACATGTAGAGATAGGGAGCTATGTGAGACAGTGAACTGCCCAAATCATTTGTGGTCTTGGAACAACATGCAAAATGCTGTAATGTATACTACTGTATTCAGATTTTTCTCTTTTGAGTGGTGCAACCTATGGGTGCAACTGAAGTATCTGGTCTGTTCAGGACACAGCCCTCGATGGAATGAAGCAGTCGGAACAGGTCGCAAAGTTCAAATGACAAGAGTCCATTTATTTGATATAAGAGATTAACAAGATGTTCAAAAAACAAGGAAGAGAAGGGTAGGAGAGCCGGGTAGGGTTGAGTACTAAGGATCGAGGACTAGAAAGTACTGAAGAACTATCCCGACGCAGGGCGGCTCACCGGAACCAGCCCGGCCCCCTGGCCATGTTCCTGTAGGTCTGGAACTTCTGGGGACCCCCACACAGAGTTGCACCACTTACTTCACACGGGTGTGATTTTCTTTCAAACAATTAACATTCAATCCATGGGATAGCACATTTTTCTTCTTGTTTATTTAATGTTCTCAAGTAGAGGCACACAAGTCATAACACAAACATTTTAAAGTAATATTTAAATGTCAGCACAACACAATTACAAATCTTACAGCACCTGTGGTTGCTGCAGATGGTAGCCTACAGGGAAACAGATATGACGTTTATACAACAAAATAAAATGCCTCATCTAAGCAAATAACTATAAGAATCAATGTTCTATATGTTCAAGGCATGTCCCAAATCACAGTATCTCTACATAATCTTATAACTAAATCAATCTGTGACTATTTACAGTCTCTACTGTGGCACTAACTAACAGGCTATGCAAGGCTAATATAGGTATGTAGATACAGTTGATATCATGCATTAGATGGGGACTCAATATGGTCTGCTGCTAATTTCCCTTTTGTTGCCACTTTATCCATGCACATGAAAGTTTCATGATGATTTTAGATAGTCTGCCTGCTGCTATTTTTGTACTGTTGGAGGTTTTCCACCAGCACAAGAAGCATTTCTGCCTTTCATAGTGTCATTTATGTCTATTTTCATGCACCTTGTGGACTTTGTATATTTGATGTGACTGTGCCTTCCTCCTGTTATTTGACTTGTTCTGTGTGTTCTTTTCTTTCTATTCTATCGTTCCCTATTCAAACTCTTCCTCTAACAATGCAGGCCTACCGTAGCTGTAGCAATGTTGCCAGTTTGCACAAATTATAATGTCACTCAGTATTTTACACCTGTAATCATGTGATGTGACAATACAGTTGGTTCTGATGTTTCTGACTCAATGCATGTGCTCTCCTTTATTAAAATACTGCAGGGCAGTCCTATGTATACTGCATGTCACTGCATGCGGAATAACTGCTGTCATCTGCTTTTTAGAACATCATGTTTTCTATCGACACCAATGCATTTCCTGTCTCGCCTACTTCTGCATCAGTCATGACTCATGAATGACTCACTTAGTTTGTGGTTACGTAATATGGCTTGTGTAAAAAACAAAACAAATCGGGAGTGCCCAGTACCTGCCCAACCCCACAGTCTAGTATGGTGCATCCAGTTTGCAGGCACGGGCGGCGCCTGTCAGTGGGGAATGTTGAACGGGAGGAGTAGGATGGAGCCGCTTTGTCCTCCCGGTGAGGGTTCCTCACTGGCAGGTGAGCCAGTATAACCGCAGTGACAAGCAATGGGAGGAAATAATTGGCCAATTTGGGAGGAATAGGTTATATAGCTGTTTGTGCAGACTTCCTTTATTTTTCTCTGTAACTATCTATAGTCCAGCACCAGTGAGGAACTGGATGTGTGCAAATACTGTTTTTTAAACTAATCATCAACTTTAACCACTTAGTTGACTGCATTTTCAAGGGCTCTGTAGTAGGCCTCCCCTCAATAAAGTTGATTCTGAATTATTCTGTTTCTCTCCTGTTTTCATGCTGCAATAATTATCTGAAACTGTACAAACTCACAGCTTATAGATCTATTTTTACAGAATATTCCCCCAGAATAAGGATGTTAGGGTTCATGTGTTTAAAAGAGGAACACAATGCCAACAATCAATTTAAAAGAAAAACATTCAAGTATCTAAAGTCTACTTAGCTCAATTAGGCGGCCTGCAAACACGCCTAATGTACCAATGAGACATACTGCCATGAACACACACAGCAGAATGTGATCCAGAACCATTGCCACAAACTTCCACTCCTCAGCCGCCTGTGGAGAAAAGGGACAGATAATTTGTTACTCGCAATGACAAGAGACAACGAAGAACAACATTCCTGCTTCCCTCCCTTAGAATGAGAAACCTCACATTGTTGGACTCCTCGTCTGATTTCATGGTTTCTGCGATGTACTTCACCCCTTCAATGGCACTGCGAACATCAGGATTTTTGGTGATAGGTGACTGGTAGGGGACACCAGCAGGGACAGGCTTTCCAGATATATCTGAGATGTCAAAATCAGCATTATAGATGACTTTGTCTGGCTTTGTTTCCTGACTTGGGCGCTTCATGGTTGAGAAGAACATGATGTTGGGAATGGTTTCAATGAACACCTTGAATGGAAAATACAGATACAAAATAACACTCAGTGTAAAAGTACCACCATGAGCTACTGTCAGCTAGCAATGACAGCAGAAGCTATTGATAAAAACAAAAAAACAAATGCAATTCATCCTACTGCCACTGGATGGCTATAGAGTGCAAAGAATACATAGGACCCAACCGACCCATCCTATGTAATGTGCTGCCAGACTGAGGGAAGCCTATAATAGAGCACCGAAGTCCTGACGTAACTCGCTCATCCCGACCATTCCCCTGGTTCGCGGAAGTGATTTCTCTATGGAGAATAACATGGGGTGATCTTAATATCGTCTACTATAAGCGTTGTGGTCCAAACATAAACAAGCTGTCTCGGCGTTATTGTCAGGGAGGTGTCTCTGTATCGTTTGCAACAGTCAGTCACTCATATATGATACAGTCTGCTTCTAGCGAAAATGTAACTAATTCAGTAGCAGTAACATTAGCGTTTTCTCTCAGTCAGTTGATTCTTCATATCCATATGAGTGAAGCGGCCGGGGTGACATGTTTATTTTTCAAACACAGTTGTTATATGAGGCGATGTCAAATCGCCTCAATGGGGATTACAATGCAACTAAACAAATACATGAACCTGGGGACTGACGCCCTCTACTGAAAGTGACGTCAGACTTCGGTGCTCTATTGATCAGATTTGTAGGTTTTTCACACTTGGAAATCCTCAAGTAGAGGCACACACACCTGGCGAACCCAGTCGGGCATGGTGTGAGTGCTTGGGGAGCGGTGGTGGGTGTTGATGACAATGACGGTGATGATGATGGAGGCAATCACGAAGACCATGGTGAAGAGCATGTACTTTCCAATGAGTGGCACAGCACTGGAGGTGGACGGGATGAGCTCCACGATCACCAACAGGAACACAGTCAGGGACAGCAGAACAGAGATGCTGAGGGTCATCTTCTCACCTACAGAGACACGTCACAAAGTCCATTTGATTTATAAAGTACAGTGGAAAAAGTACACTTAAGTAAAAGTATCAATACTGCAATATAGAAATACTCAAACAAAGGTTACTGAATGTCCAGAAAATGTAGGCTACTTGAGTAAAAGAGAAAGTACAAAAGTATTGGCATCAAAATTAATGTACTTAAATGGCCAAAAGTAAAAGTAGCCCTACTCATTATGCAGAATGTCCCGTTTCAAGTTTTCAAATGTATAACAATGTTTTGAAAATAGCAGATCTACAAGCTCACAATGATTGTTTTGATGATTCATTGCCCTTTAGTTTGTCACATGTCACTATATAACCTGGCCCTTATATGCATCAGTGGCGAACAAAGTACTCAACTCCAGTACTTGAGTTAAATAGATACTTAATGTACTGGAGTTAATGTACTGCTTTTAAATAATTACGTAATAATTAGTAGCCTACATGCTTTGAAATGTACAAATTAAAAACTACATTTATTTTGATCAATTCATTGCTAATTATTATTATAGTTGTTGTTCTTGTTGTTGTTGTTGTTATTATTATTTTTGTCATTGTGTTTCAATTCTGTTTGTTTGTTGTACTATACTGCTGAAAGCATCAATCCACAGGGAAGACTCTTTGGCATCCTTCACAGTATCATGTCAGCAGCCATATTAAAAACAGCCATCTAGTGATGTATAATACATGAAAGCAAAGCCTGCTTGCAGACATGACAGCACAGAGGGACGCTGGGTAATGAGGCAGGCCTCCACACTGGGAACATGGCCAGATGTGCACTGGAGCACTGCAGTTTCAATAACTTAACACCTTATAAGCTGGCGTTCAACATGTCGGACATGCAAGCTCATGGCAAACAAAGGTATTCGCTGGAAATGTACAGGAGATAAACCTGATTTGAATAATCAGTGTTAGAACTATAGATAACAATTACGGTACTTTATATTCTAATATACAACTTAATTGCTGTTGTTTGTCTTTCTATTCCTCTAGATATGGACACATGGTACATACAACCCTCCAACACTCCACAGACTTGGAACACTGCAGTATCATTTTGGGGATTAGACCCTCGCTTAAAGCAACTTAACCAATGATAGCAGCCATCACAGGTGTAATATCACTAGCCTGGTTAATAAACCAGACCGAATCAGCCATTGGCAAAAATAAATTGCCTGCCGGCGGATTACGGTCTGGAGAGGCTCAATTGTACGCCCATTTCCTACACCAGAGAACTGGGGCGGCCAATCGGGACACGGTATGCAATATGGGCGGGCTTTGGTACAGTGACTTTCAATGCTTGAGACCTTTGACTGACAGTAGCTTTGACCAATTGCGTCAAAGAGAAAATGTTTCAACCCGCCCCCCCTGGAAACAAGATCCATACACAGCCTCTCCAGACTCATATACCACACGACCGTGTGATTTGAGTCTGGCTAATTATTAGCCAGGCTATAATATCACCACTCACACTACAGTGCATTCACCAACCCACAGTAGGAATTCACGTGTGCACGCACACATGCACGCACACAGACATACACTTACGTACAGCACGTGCACACACACACACACACACACACACACACACACACACACACACACACACACACATACACACACACACACACACACACACACACACACACACACACACACACACACACACACACACACACACACACACACACACACACATACAAACGCACTTGTGCGTCTACCAAGCAGACCGCCAGACATACTGCACATGTAAACACTACAGAGCTGCTAACTTTAAACACATCTTAAATCTGAGGGGTTTTTTGTATACTATTTAAATAGTATTGATAGAAAAGGTAGCTATTTGTCCCAAAGTGACTATTTTGTTTCAAAAAAGCTTTATACACTGAATAACATCTACAGAACAATGCAATGTGACATATACGTAGCTCTGTTTACAAAATGCTGTACCCCGTTCAACTGTATATACTTTCCCCATTTTTACAGTTTTTATTATATTTTGACACTTGCTTTGGCAATGTAAACGTATGTTTTCTCATGCCAAATTTGTGTTAAATTGTGTGTGACTGTGTGTGTATATTCTATATACTGTAATTATGTGTAATATGATGATTCTCCTGTGAACTCATTCATTCCATGTTTGAACACAGATGAATTGTAGACAAGTGTCAACATACCAGAGTCTGTAGGCAGATAGAAGACGAGGCCAGTCAAGAAGGAGAAGAGCATGCAGGGGATGATAACGTTAACAATGAAGTAGAGCGGCAGACGGAGCATGAGGAAATGGTAGGTAATGTCCAGGTAAGGGGTGTCTGGGCAACAGGCATAGTACACATAGTGCTTCCAGCCTCGATAGTACTTCATCACCCACTCTCCACTCTCCATGAAGTTACTCAGGTCAGGGTGGTCACTTTCCTGGTGAAGAGAAACAGTTGTGACATGGGCCGTCCTTGTAGTTCATAGTCAACTAATATTAGGAATAGGAATTTCTCAATCAATAGATTTGTTTATTTAATTGACAAATCTGTTTGCTGCATAATCATGCAGACTGCAGAGCCAGAGACCAGCCGCTGGCCCTTTCAGGTTAGTGGTGAGGCTGAGAAGAACTTAACATATATAGCTATTGGCTATTGGCCTATAGACTTGGTAGAATTTAAGCATTATTGACTGTTTACATTTAACAAGGTGTGCTCATTATTTAAAAGGCTGATTAAGGCGGTGGTTTGCTCTTCACGCGGCTCGTGGTGTCATGTGGTAGTTCGGTGGTCACCTCACCACCGAAAATCCAGACTATGAATGAGGCTTTACACCTCGTGACACGTCACACCACCATATATGGTCGACACTATGGCCATCTACATATATGAAGATCACGATACTGACATCATCAAACCCTGGATAGCCATACATGGAGAAGACTGGATCATCACTTAGATCTGCATATATGGAGCCGGCCAGCAACTCTACATCTGACCTCAAACTTCAAACCCTTAGATCTCCATATATGGAGCTGACCTGTTCTGACATTCCATAATGTTAATCCACCCCCACCCGTCCTTCGTCTTCGATGTGTTCCTTTTGACTGATACCTGTCCATTCAAGGCCCGGTCCTACCTGGGCCCTCATCAAACCCTGTACACTCAAGACACTGCACCTGCTGCCACCCATAGATTTCCATATATGGAGCTGACCTGTTCTGACATTCCATATGTTGATTTGACCTCATCAAACCCTGTACACTCAAGACACACTCCATATATGGCCAGACCTCTTCATACCCTGTACACTCAAGACACTTCCCCGCTGCCACCCTTAGATCTCCATATATGGAGCTGACCTGTTCTAACATTCCATATGTTGATCTGACCTCATCAAACCCTGTACACCAAGACATGCTCCATATACAGTATGGCCAGTACAGAATTCATTCCATATGTTGATCTGACCCCACATGCCAAAGCCAGCCCAGCAGTCTGCCGTTACCCAGGTGGATGCGTGCATGCATTTAATAACTTAAGCCTGCATGTAGTCCTACTTGTCTTATGTCTTTCTTTCTTTCTTTCTTTCTTACTATCTAAAAAAAAATCCCTTTCCAGGAATCTACAAATGACTAGCGGAAATAGGCAATCTATAACGCATTGTGCAGTATAGGACGCTTTTTTTTTAAATGAAAATAAAAAGTAAAACATTTGGGGGAATATTAAAAATGTGCCTCAAAGAGAGTTCAGTGTTTCAATGGTACGGATCATTGGTATTACTTGATTGACAACGACCAAGTTCCCATCATAGGTCCAGGTGCCCAGCTTCATACTACAGTTCTGGAGGTCAAACGGGAAGTGCAGCACAATGATTTCACAGTAGCTCTTAAAGATGGCAGGAGGGTTCCATGTGATCATCCCTGTGTGTTCCAGTAGCACTTTGGTCTCATGGACGATTGCAAAGTCTCCATCGGCACTGTGGGCACAAATAAGCACACATGGGAAATCCTCAGTGTTCATTCATTATCATTTATGTAAGTCTGGGGCTCCAGCTGAATGCTTGATAGTTAGGAACCAAATGAACCATTACAGGTCTGTAACTCTGAGAGTGTACAAATGCAACCAAATAGACCAGTAGTTTTCATCCAGTGGTCCAGTGGCTAAATTATGGAGAGTTGGTAACCAAATGGACCCTTGTAGATCTTTAACTCTTGAGAAAATTAAACCAAATGGACCCGTAAGATTTCAAGAGTTCAATTGTATTTACGAGAAGTCTACAAAACTACAGAATGTAAAATAATTGTTATTTTGATCAACGTTTGCCTGTTATGTCTCCTATATGGTCCAACATCAATACAGCATGGAACGAAAACAAAACATATTCTTTAGTTTTGTATTTTGTTGTGAGGGGATAAATCTCATGAAATGGTGGTCCGTGGCTCAAATGCTGAATAAATAATGTGCCTTGATATGAAAAGGGTTGAAAAGCACTGAAATTGCCCCATACTGTGCTTAGCAGCGCTTCCATACAAAGAACCTACAGCTCCTATACCTCTGTTTGTCAAAGGTGCTATATATATCATATTTAGAAAAAGGGTCCCCTATGATTTCTATTCAAATAACCACTTGTAGTGCTAGTTTAGTGTGTGTGTGTGTGTGTGTGTGTGTGTGTGTGTGTGTGTGTGTGTGTGTGTGTGTGTGTGTGTGTGTGTGTGTGTGTGTGTTTGTGAGTGACTGTGTGTGTGTGTATAGGCAGCATGAGCGTGGCAGGAGATAATGTTAACATGGGGGGACATCAGTGCCTGGGGGGTTGGTAACGTCTGGCCAGCACTCCAGTCAAACAGCCCAACCAACCAGTGCACAGCCTGGCTGGCACAGGTTGTTGTGGCAGCGGAGGCTGGTTGTCAGGGAAAAAACAGCAGTGTGTGTCAGACACAGCATATGGTATGGAGAGACCTGGGATATTACCAGGGGCCAGATTTAGCCTCCTGCCTGTTGCAATCTGAGCCTTCTCCACTCAACACAACGGAGTAAAGCAAAACATGACTCGACAACATCATTTGGAAGTCATTTTGAGTAGGGCTGCAACTATTGATACATTTCTTATCGCTTACTTTTTTGATTATTATTATACAACTGTGCAACGGAAAATTGAAAAAAATGAAAAAAGTAAAGAAAAAAGGGGGGAAACATAAACTAGTATTTTATTAAAGGAAAGCTTACTTGTTGTAAAGAACCAGATCGGGCCGCCAAATGTCAGTTGATGGAACTCTTATCTTTTTGATTCCACCATAATCGTCCGGGTTCCATTGCAAGTTCATATCTTTCCATTGCTGAGTAAATGAACAGAGAGGGCATCAGGGTAATGCCAAATATATTTCTGAACAACTTTCTGTTGGAAATGGACAACATTTCCAGAATTTTACATATTTATTTACATTGTGTATACTGTATACTTTAATTTGTACTATTTGAACGGTACATTATGGGCCAAACTTTGCACCTTGTAATGTGTCTTTAGGCCATAAGTATCTGTCTATATAATATTGCATTTACAGAGTTCCAAAAATATGTGTTATGATTACTCAGTGAGCTATTCTAACTATAGTGAGCTATTCCACTATAACCTTTCACAATATTAGTAGCAGGTGTACCTCTGTTGTGATTAGTAACAATTATTAAACATGTTAAAACAAACCTGTTTTAATCGCACATTGCTGCTGACAATCTGGTTGACCTCATCCTGCATATGGGGATGAATGATTAAATAATTTAGATTCTTGATTACAGTGAGCCTTAATAGTCATGAGGCGATATGGGATGACTAAACCTCTCACCACACTGATGAGCTGGATGAGCTGAAGTCCAACAGTAACCACTACTGGGTCCTTGAAGTGAGCGACAGGACGCACAATCTTGTTGTAACCAGTGAAAATGGTTTTAACCAAGCGAGTTTCATCATCAGAAGCCCAGGCAATACCTACAAGAATCACAGAGATAGGGTTCAAACTTAAAGCAGCTTTGTTTAGAGCAGTGGTTCCCAAACGTTTTAGCTTGAGACACAAAGAGAAATGTGATGGCTCCCTGGGTCCCAAACTAGTGAAAATAGTCTTTCTTTACTTAAATTTTTTACTAATTCTTAAAAGTATGTTTTTCCTTATATTAATGTTATTTCCTTTATGGAAATCTTTTGAAAAACATTTGAATTTGTTCTTAACTTATGAGAAATTGTGAAAAAATGTAGGAAACCAAAAATAAAGGGGTATTTACTCACGACCGATAAACATTGGTTCACAACCTACATATGGGCCCCGACCCACTGTTTGGGAATCAACGATTTAGACTTAGAGTATCTAATAATGATACCAATGTGTCACTCAGTGAAATGCTTTCACACAGTGAACACATGCACAGTGCACATATTTCTCGTTATGGTTCATAAACAGTCAGTCATGACCTCTGGGTATGTGAGTGCCCTGCAGTGATACCACTAAATCTTAATTCTAAAACACATAATTGAACTGTCCATGCAGCCTCGTTTTGTTCACGGTGAACATGAAATCCTATCCGTTCATGAGCAGAATTAGAAGTTGTCGTCAACACTGGAGACTTCGCAGGTCGTCCAGGGTCACTTTCCTGGGTCATCAGACTGTCGCAGCAGCACCAGTGTTGCTGATGTCTTTGTAATATCAGATTTAATGTGTGAAAACTGGCTTGTATTTACAGAGAGCTATGTAGCCTACTTCTTCTATAGAAGTCATTTTGACACATATAAGTAAGTAATAAAAACAACAATATTAATAACAACATCAACAACAACATACGGTTTACATAATTTGTTGGAGTTGAGAGGGTAATTTGTACTTCCAGTATTTCTGTTACACATTTGACACATGCCAGAGGTATCCCATTTCCTTTTCCACATGACCTTGGGGGGAAGGCTGTATTAAAGCAACACGAACCATATGATTTTTGACACATTTAGCTCACTAAACCCAGGACCCGTCCCTACTTAACTATGGAGGTTGTCTCGTGGAACATTGAAGCGGCAGCCCTAGGTTGTAAAGCAACATACAAATGCTCTTGTCAATCAAAGCATGTTAAAGCTGCACAAGACAAACAAGTAATTTACTTAAATTAAAATACATTTAGTTATAATTTATGTTGTTCCAACAACATGAAACTACTGTTATAGTATAATTGATGGAAGGAATTAAAGTAATTCTAAACTTTAGAAGCAACTAAAGTGAAATTAGTAGGTAAGATTTAACTTAATGTAATGTAAATACAACATAGGCCTATAAGTTAAATAACACTTTTCTTTCTCTGGTTTACCAGCATTCACCCATTTCAGTGCCCATTCCTTACCTGAAAGAAGTATTAGATGAAAACTGAAAAATAAAAGATTCATTCTTGGCAATTCTTTCTTGTAAATCCAAAATGAAGACTCAACTTCAAGTTGTTGCCTGCTGGCCCCTAGGAGAATGAAAATGTATCTGCCTGCTTAAAGGATTCTTACAGCACTGGCGCCTAATAACTTACAGCCCAAGTAGTAGTATTGTTTTTCTCTGACACCGTATGTGTGACTGCCAACGTTTGTCATTTGAGAGCCACATTCTTTGTCATCTGTTATAAGCTCAACATGCCACAGTAATCTACCACTGAAATATGTCCCATCGTGAAATAGCCCACACAGAACATAACAGGTGCAATGACAACCCCTAGCTGCTTTTAAAGGAATGGCATTTGCAGTTATAATATGAGTGAGGACAATCGGAACAAACACATTTCCACACCATTGTTGAATTATGATGAATTGAGGATAAGTATCTAGATTATTTTAGAATGTATTAAAATGTTCTTATTCAGTTTCATCTATGTTCCTTTGTGTAAAGCTACAGATGGAAAAAAAAAACAATTGTCCTAACACTTATTTTGTCAAGTCGCACACTTTGAATACTATATTATTAGTCCTAGACTTAATTGAATAATTCTAAAAACATCTACTGAATGTTGCAACAGCCATGTGTTTCCAGATGGCCGGGCACAACACCCATGTGGCCCTCTACACCTGCTCAAGCCTGCTGAGCCAGTGATGAGCCGGGCAACTCAATTTCCTCCCAGCACCAATCTGTTCAATCAGCCAGTCACTCAATAACTAGTCTCATTCATCTCACTTAAGGACAAAATGACCATTTTGGCAATGTCTGAATTAGGAGAGATTTGTCTCAACCCCCCTCTCACCCAACCCTTTTCCCTATCACTCAGACCACCTGAGTTCACATGCTGTCTTGCTTCAGCAGCACTGCCATGTAAGCCAGGACAGATCACCCCAGTGCCAGTGGTACTCCGATCATGTTTTACATAAGTAAAAGGTCTGTATTCGAAATTTGACTACATCACTACGGGTTCTCGTACAGGAAGGATACTGACCAGTACACTACTGGTTCCAGTAACAGCTCTGAAGGAGTGACCAGTATTTTTAGCTCTATCCTACATGTGATGAAAATGGTCATGGAATATATGAATGGTGATACCACTGCAGGGGTTGGATGAACAATGGGCAGCATGCTGGATGTTGTGGAAGATTATGTGGATTAGGGTTTTCATGATAGAGTATTAAGTGCATTATAACCATGATTATATTTCTCCATGGGTGTTAGAGTGTGTGTGTGTGTGTGTGTGTGTGTGTGTGTGTGTGTGTGTGTGTGTGTGTGTGTGTGTGTGTGTGTGCGTGTGTGTTGGTGCGTACACTAGCCTATCTTAAACAGCCACATTAGCAGAATCACAAAGTCAGCCTACTATCACCTAAAAAATATAGCTCAACAGGATCTAGAACGTGTCCATGTATTCATCTTCAATAGAATTGACGACTGTATAGCGTCTTTACAGGTCTCCCTAAAAATCCTTGTGTGTCAAAGAATTGATTTCAAAACACTACAATTTGCTTAAAGCTTTAAATGGTTTAGGGCCAAAATACATTTCTGATTTTGTGCAATCATGAACCATCCAGACCTCTCAGGTCATCTGGGAAAGGTCTGCTTTCTGTTCCTACAACCACAAATAAACATGGGGAAGCGGCATTACGTTTTTATGCACCACATATCTGGAACAAACTCACAGAAAACTGCAGGTCTGCTGCCACTCTCATTTAAAATCTATCTATCTATCTATCTAAACTATATTCAGTAAGCACAAACATTACCCAGTGTAGTATATTAAAATACCATACAGGAGAGTAAATGTGCACGGCAGACAGACGACGAGATGATGTTCCTTGATGTTTATTTCAGAGTACACAGCACAGCAAACAGCATAGGTCCGACGGCCTTACGCCGTCGGGGAGAATGACCCAGTTACATTGAATGTCATGGAATTAAGTACAGTTTCACAAACTGAGGTGAGAATGTAGGCGTGTTCACTTTTCCTCTGAAGACCCCTTGATCAACCATTATGCTCCCATGCAGCTATCAACACCAATTCTATTTTTACACAAATTGCAGCAGGAACAGACAGCAAACCGTAAACAAACCATCGACACCCCAACTTTGTATAACAAATACAGCTGGCCTTGGAGACGAACTGACTTAGCACAGAAATCTGACATAGACATAGAATATTGCAAATATGGACTAAAATGGATAGTTGGATACCACACCAGTAAGCACAGAAACACTGATTATGCGATTTCCAATCACACAGTGGTTGTATGTGCCTACATGTGGTAACGCTATACACAGACAAAGAGATTGACATTTGAATTAACAGAATATTTTGGTTTATCTTAGAATTTGGATACTTAGGTTAGCGCCGCTAACCTAAGTATCCATTCCTCTGTGGGAGGAAATCAACAGACACTAACATGTAATCAACAGAGAAGAAAGGTCACTTATCTCATGGATCACATGCAGGCACTGTCACATTTAGATTCATTACTGTGAATAAGGCACAGCCATCATACAATAAAATTGGCAAACATTATTGGATGTGCAAGAGACTACTGTCATGGAGTCATCACAGCAGATATCTAATCGTGCATAACTTCCGTGGTTTGGTCTATTGCCTTTTGCACCCAGTCAGTGTCTAATGTAGATGAATGTATAATATATTTGAAAAATGGCTGATTATGGCTGGTGGAAAACCATTCAGCTGGAAGACGAAATTCCATTTTGTATACAGCCAACAAAGGTAGGTATGAATCTGTCACACAATAATTTGATGTGATGCGATCACAAAAACCTAGTGATTAAATGTCAAGCTGTGAGGACAGCTTCTGAATTGCAATGCAGGCAATGTCGCAGAGCATGTTTCAAAAGCATCAGTGTGTGAACAATGGCGGAATTAAGTAATAGACAGTCAAGATCAACATTTTCTGCTTTTAATATTGAGGCAGGCAGTTATAATGGATTACATTTTTATAGCCCTGCCTTTTCCAAGTGCTCAAAGCACTTTACAATGGTCCATTCATTCATACATTGGGAGGTGAAGCGGCGAACAGTCGACGCCAGCGTCCTCACTTCCCACATTCACACACAAGCTAGCACCGACCGACTCATTGGAGGCAATGTGGGGTTCAGTGTCTTGCCCAAGGACACTTCGACATGTGGACGGGAGGAGCCGGGATTCGAACCGCCGACCCACGGATCATTGGACGACCTGCTCTACCTCCTGAGCCACAGCTGCCCCGTTATCACTGTGAACAACTATTTATAGGATTTTACATTACAGATTAGGAGACAGCTGTGTCCTTCATTGAGGCCTGTATCTGTACCAACAGACACAAACAGAATAGTTGCTAGCAGACACTATCAGGTTAGCCTTTAAGCCTAGTTATCACTTGGTAGGGAAAATAAAGCCTTGATGTTTGCCCAGGGGAAAGAACACGTTCGTTTAAGCGGTTAGAACAATTTAACTAAAATAATTCGACACTCCCATCCAACTCAAATGTCCACTAACTAAGTCAAGAAGCCAATGTCGGTATTGAAATCACTCCGCAATTCATATATTTTTGAGTGGTGCAACCACTCCAAAGAAACGATGTCCCTATGTCCCTATGTTTAGAGTACCAACAGGGGGCGCTGTTGCACCACTCACTTCAGACTGGTTTAAATGTCAAAACAAATATATATATATTTTTAAATGCCCATTCAAACTGCAAAAATATAACCATAACATTGCAGCATGAAAAACAATCCATTACTGACCCACGAAAACCATGGTTGTCTTTCTTGTACATTCCACTTATCCAATGAGAAGCCTATGCACAATGAAGTATCATAGAGCAATCAATAGGAGATAGCATAAATCCAAATCCAAACTAGTCACTTCTGCCGGTCTCCCTGCAATATCTGGTGAAAACATGTATAGGCAGTAGTATTACAGACCAGCATTTCTTTATGCAGTAAATGGCATAAAGGTGAAAGCATTGTAAAATGCATGCAAGGCTGTGATTATAAACATTAATCACATACTGTAGATTAATTTAATTCATTTCTATCACCGCCATACTATTACTAATCTCTCAAGAACAGATTCTGAGCTGCGCTACCGAATCTGTCAGAACGTGTATACGTTGTTGATAGTGGGAATGAAAACACAGGCGCACCACAGGAAGTGGAGGGCTGAGGGCAGGCCCAGAGCAAGGTTAATTAAATAAGGTTAGGAAGCGAAGACCGTACGGTGGATGGTGGAATCAAAGCGTGTTGCAACTCTCTTACTAGATTAATCTGGGCAGGCCAAAAGGCCAACATCCTGTCTATTGAGGCCTGCCCCCAGAGGCAAATTCAAAGGAAACAAACAGCAGTGTGCTGTTTTTCCTTTTTTTGCAGATGGGTTCCCAGATGGCATACTAGTTCAAGATGACATACATATTTAGAATCTGCCTTTGTTGTGTATATGCAAAAACAGTGGTAACACTTTGATCTCATAATCAATGAACTGCCAATGAGATCACTATGGCATGGCTGTTTTTTGGAAATTACATGGAAAGATTGCTTGTTGATAATGAACCCTGAAATGCATAAATCCCAAGTGAGGTTGTTTGCATATATATATATATATATATATATATATATATACACACACACACACACACACACACACACACACACATCTCTAGCAATTAAAAATCTCATGGATGGAGAGGCGCAATGCCTGAGGTACTGTGGGTTTTGAATGACTGATTGACGTGTTCCCAGAGGGGTTGCTCTACAATCATATGTGGCATCTAACATTACTTGTCACTCCGAATATGCAGATTTCAAGAGAAATAGCCCCTTTTGCCTGGGTCACCTTGGAAGGTCAAATAAAATGTAGTAATTATGTCATTATGACTAGGTTCAAGGTCAAGGTTGTTTATTAGTGTCCCCGAAGGGCAAAAGGTTTTACAGCAGGTCATAAGGCTTGAAACACATATAAATACATCAGTCAGACCAAAGTTATTGCTGCTGGTCGCAAGCGTGCGCTGCGCCCGGCCTACTTGCATCTTCAGAAAAGAAAAGAAAAGAAAGAAAGAGAGAGGGGGGGGGGGGTAAGAAGACATCACATCACATTTCAAGTAAGATGATAATACTCGGCTGTGCAGGCACGTTTCTGGGTGGGGGTGGCGGGGGCATGGGCCAGGCACAAAAAAGCTCTCTTCCTACGCAAGCCATCGAAGGATGAGCTGCGCGGGGGGAGGAAAAAAAAGATAACCTAGGCTGCAGGGGGGGTGGGGTGGGGGGGGTAGAAGGCGGCTGTTTGTAAAGACATGTGTGTCCATGAGAACAGTTCGGTGGAAAGTTCATTTCCCATGTGTTTGTGTAAGTGTGTTCCTGGCATATCTCCCCAAGGTCATGTCACGTTGCCTCATTGTCCTGCGTTATCATGGCGGGTTCAGTGGAGACGAACACGGCCCAGACGAAGACACAACAGGTGTCAGGGAGGGTGGGGGTTGAGGTGGGGGGGGGGGGGGGGGGGGCAGAGGATCTTGTCTTATGCTGTCTCTTCTTGTGGAGATTGTCAATTGGGGGGGGAAATCCAGATTCATGTTTAGAGCGAGGGATAGCAATATGGCTATTTCTCCTCTATGTTATGGCTCTCTGTCAGTCATGACACTCGGGCGCTGACCTGTTCCAAGATCGTGTCCATCTTCTGATGCATCTGCAGGGCGCTGGCCTGTTCCAAGATCGTGTCCATCTTCTGATGCATCTCCTCAAGTGCCCTGCCCAAATCTCTGCTCCAAGGCAACGAGTCTATCATGGCAGGCAGCTAGGGGCTCTGTTCAGTGTTGCCATTTTTCCAATTCTTCGGTACGCAAGACCAATGCACAGCTCAATCAGCAGAAATCTTGTCACCATAAATCCAAATAATGCCTCTTCTACGCTGATAGTCGGGGGAAGATCCATCAGGGTATTGAGCAGGCTCTCCAGAACCCAATTTACATGAGAAAAAAATGTTGTCCATCACGTACAGAGACCAGCACACTAATTCCATGATTAGTTCCATGTTTTGATAGTTTCAGGGGTTTCGAAGAGACAGTGTAGAAGAGACGCTCTGAGCAGGGAGTACAGACAGGGAGGGAGAGAGAAAAAGAGCGACCGCCCTCTTCAAGAGGCAAGCAGGGAACTACTTCCCCCTTTGTCAACCATTTCCTGCAATTAAAATGTAACTTATACAGCTTAATTAAACACATTAAAATTCAGATGAGTCGTGCCATTTGTGCATTTCTCAGAGAAAGGTTTAATAAATTAAAGTGTTCATGCACAAATTATGTACAAAAGCATTACAGTAAAAACAAAGAAAACTAATAATCTTCTTTGAACAAGATTTTTTTTTTTTAAAGTTCAGGCAAATATAACAAAGCACACATTGACTGGTTGCTTTCTGTGAGGAAAGGCTCAAATGGTAACTTGGTAAGAAGTGTAGTTTATAAAAACAGATAAGGAGGTAAAAGGTCAAAATATCCACTGTCATAAAGGTGCTCCTCGGTCAGGGACGGTTTTAAACCCAGTGAGGGCCCCTGGACCCGGTATTTTTAGGGGGAACCCCTGTTTCTTTTTGGTTTTTATCATCTTTTTGATCTAAATTTAACACAATTTACAGCCAATGAAGGGCCCAAGTAGCGACAAGGGCCTCAAACCCAATACTGTGCGGTCCAGTTTCCCTGAAGGGCCCCTGAGAGCCAAGGGCCCCTGGGCCACGGCCCAACCGGCCCAATGGCTAAATTGGTTCTGTCCTCGGTACGTCAGTAGCTTTGTTCATATCCAGCTCTACAATGTTTCACAGAAAGAAATAATTTCACATTAGGTAGCTAGGGATCTGTACTGTTAAATCCCCAGTGTTAATCAGAGGGTAAAGGGAGCTACACATACAGTACATAGTCCATCCAATGTCCGATACTTCTTCGGACAGGGTAGGATACAACTACAAAATTATGTCATTCAGAACTTCGGATGGGCAGTCTCAAAACTTATTTTTTGAATTTAGACACTCCTGCATCCCTAGATGTTCTTATTCAGGATTGGTCAGGAGTTAGGTGGGTTTAATTCATTTAGTTTTGTTTCCGCATTCAGCCCAAGGCTTTATTCTGATGCCAGCCAAGCACACTGCACTCACTTACTGCTGCATAGAAGTCGCACATTTTTAGTACCAGTATGTAAAATCAGTGAAGATTGTGCGACTATATGGCATATTTAATGTCTAAAATATATAAATCATTTACAAACAATCTGCAATCAGCTAGATTGGAGTGGCTGCCTGGCTCTGTGCTTGTTGCTGCGGCTCTCTGGCATTCACTGCTACAAATCTCCCGATACAAGCCAGCCTCCAGGTGAAACACATCCTATCACAAGAAACTGCGAAACCTCCGTAGCTCTGATAAAAAAAGTCCCACAGTACGGCAGAGGTGATACTGAGGGGCAGCGGTGGCCGAACGGTTTGCGGAGCGGTCTTGATATCGGAAGGTCGCTAGTTCGTATCCCCGGACCGGCACGTTCAAATTACCACCGTTGAAGTGCCCTTAGACAAGGAATTGAACCCCTACCATGAAATGTTCTATGAGCAGGGCCTGGCTGTAAACAAGTTATTGAGCTTAGTCCAGTTACCCTGGGTAAACATAGTACCTTTCCTTATATCCATTTATTAAAATGATCGCTTCCAGCCCTGGCTGTACAATGATTCAGGGGCTCGAGTGTCACGATTAATTGATGAGTGGGCAGAGTCTGGCGTTCAGAACGCACACATTTGTGGTGCTAGTATGAATGTTGGGCCTGTTGGGTCTGTCCACAGTTGTTTTGGACAGGCCATCCCAAAAACCTTTCGGCGATCGGATGGAGCATGTAGGCCCCTTCGGAGTTAAATGAATTAAAATTGAGGACAAACAAAATCAAAGTCACAAGGATTCACAATCTTTAACACATGCTGGGGTACTGCTATGAAGCTACACAAAAACAAAGAACCTGCACAATTCATACTGGCCCATCAGGTTTAAGAAAAGCCCCGACAAAAATGGGGAGACATACACATACTGTACAAGTGTAAGGTACATCAATCACACCCGATACAGGGGAGGAAGAATGTTAGGTTCAGCACTGGTCCATAAAGAGGGCATAGAATAAAAAAGTATTACACATTGCAATACAAAAGATTTGTTCAAGTCTTTGCACAAAAACAAAAAAAGTATTATCAAATGGCTGTTCTACAACAAGCAGTCCTTCCTCATCTGCTTTCAGAAGAGCACATCACAGTTTTTAATGAGGACCTCCACCACCTGTCTTTGATAGCGGATGTCATTGAGTGCTGTCATGGCGTCCAAGTTTGAGGCTCGCATGAGGGTGGGCCCAAACACAATGCCGAGGTTCTCTGCATTCATCAGGTTGTCTTTTGCATTCAGTGTCACCCTGCAAAAGTATATGATCGTTTAGAAACATAGACACTCTGGTAGCAACTGATTTTAACTTATGTGGGTTTACTACGGATCACTCACCTTTTTAAGTGTGCCATGAGGTATTTCAGAGTGTCACTGTGTGATGGGGGCAACAGTGCCAGAGCTTCACGGAAAGCTTCAAGTTTTTTTTCAGGGTCTGTCAGTTCTGGAAAGCAAAACATGCTATTATAAGAGCCACTTGATCTGCACATACTCAGACGTCTCTAATCATGAGTCACTGAGATTATTTGTACTATTCTGTAATCCTGTAAATCATCATTTGCTGTGAGGAAATTACAGTATACAACAGTACACAAACCCGCAAGGTTAAGCCATGCTCTGACCTTAGCCTCACGTTACAAAAGTCTGACAATTCAGAACTGTTGGTTTAACAAAAATGGAAAAGTAAAGAACAGACATTTCCATTTATGAAAATGTTGGAAATAATGAGACCGTGGGGGCCTTTGTGATGTCTTAACAATGAATCATTCTGTATTACATGCAAGTTCCTGTACCATAACAATAAGCATCATTGGGTCCTCCAGCAAAGTACTAAGTATGTGGATGTAAACACAGAAGTAGGGAACTTATGACTTATCATTACTAACTGCAGTACATTAATGGCTGGTTTACATCCCTGGACAATCGTTTGTGGAGTTAATTACCAAACTAACTCTTTCATGCCCACAGGCAAATATTACTGTGAATCTTAACTTAAGCCTAATTTATACTTTGTCCTATGTTGACCAAAAATAGCCAATATATAAGCTCATGACATTGCATTCTTCTTTTTTTTTTAAGATTATTTTTGCGGCTTACGCCTTTTATTGGTTTTTTGAAGGGACAGACAGTAGGCTGACAGGAAACGGGAGAGAGATGGGGGAAGACATGCAGTAAAGGCCGTGTCGGGCTCGGGAGTCGAACCCGCGGCACACTGCGACTGGATTACCAGTCGGGTGCCCAGACGGTTACGCCACCGCCTGGGCGACGTGTTGCATTCTTGACGCATTGTGAGTTTATAAATCTGTCCGCAACAAAATTGTACAATGGAGCATAAATTAGGCACGAGTCACCATCATTAATCTAGGGCCATGTGAGCAGAGATTTACTGAAAGGGTGCTTGCATGCCCGGCAAAATAATGTAAAGGTTAAAAAGGAGAAATGTATTAAATAGCTTGACAAAACTATATAGTTTGACTTACTTGCAGCCTCAATAAACCTGGGGTAGGCATCATACGAGATGACTGGAACAGGTAGATCCCTCAGATAGAGTTTCAGTGCACCTGTGATGATATTGATGTCTTCATAAGAATCCACGGAGATGTCTGTCTTCTCACCATCTGTGAGGATACAGAATACGTGATGGAGGGAACACAGAAATGTGAGCTTGAAAATAAGAAAACTTTCCTCATCAGAAGAGTATGCTTATTAGAATAAAGTGAGGAAGAAATTGTGTAAGCCTCGAGGGGAGATAAATCTAGACTATTAGTCTGAATACAAAGTGGCTTCTATCACTCGCCTGAACTGTTTTATTCTGACGTTGTCTTCATTCATGCATGGTATTCAGTGTAGGCCATGGCCTAATTCTACTGGGCGGTCTGAACATCACAGTGCTATGAGCTGGAATGACACTCTGTCATGGGTGATCTCCCAAATGCAGCTAAGACTTTAGTTTAGCCTATAGCTGAAGGCTTTTCCTACAGTTAAAAGTCATGCCGCACTGGGCCAGGATAGACTCAATGTCACCGCCTCTTATACTGGAAAACCGTTTCTCAACTGGTGGTCCTTAATTGGACCAGTAATGTTCCATGCAGGGAACAAAATAGTCAAATATTCAACAAATATAATTTACCAGCGAGCAACTAATCCAGCTTTAAGATCATTAATAAAAATATTAATATTAAATACCAAAACACAGTTGCCCCAGGGCAAATCCGGCGGTATTCAGCTGGTATTCCTAAACTATGCCTGAACCTAACCTTATTCCTAAACCGCTTTGAGTGGACCATGTCAGGGTATGGTCCGCTTTCCCGGATTGACATTAATCCTTAACAAACTGCGTGACTTTTTGCTTAATCTGAAATGTTCTCAGAGCCTTACATAGCATGTCACGTCAGCAGTTGTGTTCTGTTGATGACAACCCCCTGGCTAATCCATATCAAAACAGATAATGAACATTGCACATGCCTCTGTCAAACGCCGTCTTGACATCTTCCACTGAATCGCTGAATCCAGACACTCTGTAGAGCCCTTCTGACTTAAGACCTAGAGAGACAACGACAAATAGGTTTCATTCCACCATGTCATATGGAATTCTTTCCACCTAGTAGTACACAATTCATATAAGTCAATTTCATAAGACTTCCCGGTCATATGGCCACCAAGATGCCCTTAAATATGCATAAGAAATTAGCGGCCAAACGTCTGCAGTATCACATGGGGGAATAGCATGGACAGATACAAATAGTTTTCTGCATCAGTGAACAAAATAATAAAGACATAAATCAAACTTAGAGCTGGTTACACACATGTAAGACACCAGACAATGAGGGAGAGATGAGGGTTCCTACATAGTTGAATGATTTAACTGAAATGCAATCAACTTCGGCAGCAGGAAACAGAGTAATCTATTCCTCATTACACAAGTACAATTACCAGCAGGCTCATGAGCCCGCTTAATCATTACTACATAAGACCAACACTACAGTCATTAATAGAAATCCACACATTTCCCCCATGACCGCTGGGGGATGGATTAAGATGCAATGAGATATCATATTAAAAACACAAATGAGGGTTTTATTTTAGACCACAAAGGACAACTGCACTATATTTGACACCTCATCTACACTGCCAGCGAGAGCAAACGATGAAATATCATTAGTTATATGTTTTTCATTGTGACTGTCCTGCTGTACCGCGAGTGACAACGTGCCATGCAGCGACGTCATCCACCCCTCCTATATTGGCTCACAGTCTCTATTTGAGCGAGGTTTCGCAGCCCCAAACACTTTTATTGGTAGAGGTTGATCTACACGCTACTATTTATTTGATTGGTTCAGGCTACGTCGCAACGCAATGGCCGACGCTCCATATCAGGACAGTTTTTCCACACGATATCGCCGTCGGAACGCTCACTCCTTGCCTGTGTATAGATGAGGTGTGATAGGTGTAAAATAAATTAAGTACTGCATCTCAACATGGGGTCCGGGGATCCCCAGGGGTTCTTGAGAGGGGTTCTATGGGATCCCCAGCTAAATGATTGATAGTTGGGAACCAAATCGACACTTACGGGTCCTGAGAGTGTACAAATCTGATGATTTTACAGTGTTGTTTGGCAAATTGGCATAGTAGAGATTAAAATGGTATCAAATGGTGGTCGGTCCCATAAATAATGCTCGTCAAACTGGGGTCCTTGAAATGCAAAAGGTTGCGGATCACTGTTTTACGGCAGAGGTAAACAATACTATTTACAGTGGTCCCCAACCCTCCCCAAAAGTGCACACACTTGTGTTTTTCAAACATGTTAAACACATTGTTCACAACGTAATGACCCAAAAATGTAAGTTATTATTTTGTGTAACATGTTTAAAGATGGAGTGCCATGATTTATTTATTTTTTCCAGTTTTTCATGTGTTTATGAGGTGACAGTACTTCGTTAGACCCCTTGGTGTGGTTCTTATGGGCAATGATGTCTTCCCTTTGTATTTAGGGTTTCTTCCTGGAGGCTGAAACCTTGACATTCAAACGTGTCAATGAAAAAAACTGTGATATAGTGACATCACAATATCATCCCCTTCCCGAACCACTCCAGTTCAGGTGGATCACCACCCATCACCACCCACCAGGCAAACCAGGCATACTTAATGAACTGGTGGGCGTGTCCACATAAAAACTTAATTTGAATAAATACTGTTGTGTTTATGAATAACTTCTTCCTCCTTATATAATACCCGATGATCATGTTTTAGGGTGGGGACTCCATCTTTAAATATGTTGGACTAAACCTCCAAAACAGACATGACCCCCCCTGTTATCTTTGGCACCTGGGAACCACTGCTCTATTATAATGAAGTATTGGATTGTGCACCCCCCCTCCCACCCCGAACTAACCTCGTGACTCTATTTCTCGTATGCACATGTCCACCACCATGGGTCGCGCTGTATTGTGAACGTTCACCAGGGTCGTGAGGTCGCAGCTGTAGACTTTACGGACGTGTTTCAGGTCGGGCTTGCAGTCGTTCGGTACCACAGTTGAACAGTGTTTGTGGACATTCATGCCACAATCTATAGAGAGGTACAGAAAGTAGAGCAAGAGGCATTAACAGTGTTATAAGGTAAATGGCACAATCAAATCCTGTCTGTAAAAAATTTACCCTTGTTGTAATAATGCAAAGTTAATGTTATTATTACGTTATACAACCCTGTGGAATTTACAGTACAAAACCTTGAAATCATGAAGCAACAAAACTAATACTGTAGTGAATTATATTGTCATTTTAAACAAAGAGGTACCAAATTACCATTCAGCTCGTTTTGTTAATTTCACTTTCATTGCATGGTTGCTTTAATTGGCGTTTTTGCTGGCTTAGTTCTAAATCCCCTTAATCAATATCTGCTGTCAAAATGTCACTGGAACACTGATTGGACGACTACTGTCAGCGGTGGGTGACATCACTCTGGTCAGCTGCCAGGCGTGTCATTGGGGTCACCTTGAGCACTAGAGTGGAACGCAGCTCCACAAACAACCACAGTCATTTATAAATACAAATTCACACCCGCGTGAAGTGAGGGTCGCTCTTATGATCATACATCATCATACGATGACGATTTCATGTTTGTTTACACAAATCCGGAAAGCTAGGCATATGGGAGGAGCTAGCGCCCTTCAAAAACAATAAATCAAAAAGGCAAGTCAAGGAAAAGAAAAACTCCACAAATGTCAGATTTCAGGCCAGTACATTATCCCAATATTCTGCTGTTCTATTGACATTGGCTTGTGATTGGCTGATCACCCCCATAGCGATGATTTGATTGGCTGAGCAAAGTACATTTTGAAGATAAAGGTAAGGGCGTATAAGTGAGGACGCAAATTATGATTGGCCCAGAATGAGATGATGTATGATGATACACACGGGTGTGATTCTCTGATTATTTGTAAAAGCTCAGGGCTATGTTTTAGTACTGCTAATTCAAATTAATTGACAATGCCATTTGATCATTCTTGGCTATGTGTGGGGATTCCCTTTATTTTATGTGGTAATCTGTGGCATCACAGTATCCATCTCTGTGGATTTTCAAGCAGTATATTAGTCATAATGATCATTTGGTTCTCCCACATTGCATTTTGCCTTCAGTGTTAAAGCATGTGCTCCGGCGCATGACATGAGTGTTGTGTGCCGAAAATAGGAGACCTACAAGCTCACAGCGAGTCGCATCCGCGTCACGGTGTGAGCTTGTAGGTTGTCTCTCTCTCAGAATGAATTAGGTTTTAGTGAGCACACAGCTGTTTCAGGGCATGTTTCACCTTGTAGGGAGATCAGCAGCCCACAGCGAGCCAGTGTAGAGACTGACTCCAGCACTGCTTTGTAGCAGAGGCTCTTAGAGGGAATTAGAGGCTCAGTGGAAACAATGTGGCCTGCAGTAGGGACAGTCAGCCCTGTTGTATGCGCTCCATTCTCTTCCAAATCTGGGCTCGCACACAAAGGCTTGGAAGAAGCAATTCAGACGCTGCGGGCTACACTAGACCTAGTTTCCCACACGAAAATGGGGGCAGCCTCTCCAAGCTCCCTGAGCATTCTCCAAGTTCTGAAAGGGATTTCTTAATTTTTGTGTATATCGATTTCAAAACCTCAAAATTTCATCATTTTGCTCTTCAGGATGATTATTGTTTTTCGTTCCTCTTTTTCCCCCCAACAATTATTGTATCTATAAGAAGGAAAAGATCTCCAATGAACATAGAACTGCCGTTTCAGCATGTAATTTCACATTTTGATTAATATGGACCCCCTGAGAAATGTGCGCAGCCTGTATTTATATGCATTGATGCAGAAATGTAATTACTTTTAAGAGATGGTTCTCTTAAGGATATGAGACAGGCAGCGTAATAGAGGGCACTCTGTCATCAGACACAGGTCTGGTGTTGTCCATGTGTGAGCACACTGATGGCCCTGGGGTCCCAGGTGGGGTGGGTGAGGGAGAAACAATGGCCCCAGGGACACCCTGGAGACAGAGGAGGCTGCACACTGCACAGTAAAAAAAGGAAAATCCTCAGCGATTATTTAACTCTGAGAGCATAAAAATAGGACTCGTCGTAAAGGGCGAATTTTTATGCCCTTGGAGCGAAATGAAGACTGATGACTTTTACTGTGATTCTTTTTACTGCACTGTCAGCTCTATCTCCGTCGCCATGGTGAGAATCATGTTTTTTGGCTCAACTAAAAGGTTCTAGTGCTGATGAGTAGTGCCTTGGTGTTTGCGTTTGTCTCTGGCTGGAACCGTGGCTGTCTGACTGTTTGTGTTTTCTTTTCTTTTTCTTTTTAGATCATTTGTTTTTCCAACAAGAACTGAAGCTGAGGTTGAGATATGGGTGACCTAGCTCTTTGGTTGAAGCTTCTGAATTTTAATGCATGTTGAAATGGAGCTCCTTCCCCATGCTCCGAGCCCCGCTCCTCATTAAAGAGACATGCCAGCTTTGTTTTCCCTCACAGGCATGATGGGATGAGAGTGGGGGGTGGGGGGGCTACTCCGATGAGGAAATGTGGCACAACAAGCAGTGGCAGAAGCTGGCTTCCTGGCACTGTGCCAAAAACAGTTCACACACACAAAAAAAGAGGAAAAAAAGGGGGGGGGAGGGAGAACATTTTTTGAATGCAAATTCAAAGCATCTGAGACTTTGTTGCCCCAATTTCAACTAAGCAGGATAGCTATGGTTGAGTCTGAAGGAATGACTAAATAAAAACCAATACTCCGGAAAAAAGAAAGAGCTTTTCCTTTGACTGTTGTCTGCTTTCCAAACCAATAACACATCAATAATTAATGTGAGAGCTCCCACAGATATGTGTGGCTCACTTTGTTCCATCAATAAAACATCACCACACATCAACCCACATTATAGTTCTATTATTTGTGATGAAAATCCATTTCTTCGCAAGTGTCTGCTGCAAAATGGAAGTCTCACTTATTGACAGGCAAGGTAGAAAAATATAATAAAACCCACTGAAATGCAATTTCAGTAGGTTCATAAAATGGAATACATATAGCCACATCATAACAATCAAATAAAAGAATAAAGGGAGTTTCGTGACGTGATTTCCCTTAAACCACAGATGAATAGGAATAGAAACAAAGGAACACTGCAGGGCTGTATCATCTAAGGTGGGTGAATGTGTGTTATACAGTAGCATGGTGACTGCTAAGCGAATGAATGCAGAGAGAGACAGATTATTCAGCCAAACACCGCTGCCTTGCCTAAATGTCAGTCCTATGGTAAGCTAGCTATTGTAGCTTCGTAGCCAACCAACTAAGGTATGGTGGGGGGAGTAGAGAAATATCTCATTGTGTCTGTATAATAATTATGGCAACATGGCAGAATAGAGATGTCCTGTGTGACCACAATAAACAAGCAATGAGCCAATTGCTTCAGAAAAGTGTAGTTATTTTAAAATTCTAAACTGTTTCAGTTCACTAATAACAAAAGTGAGAATACTCTATACTGAATCTCGTATTCACCAGTCAAATGATAAGCAACCATGTCAAAAGCAATGCATTAATATTACTTTAAATTATCTATTACATCACAGAAAATCTACAGTGGGCCTAAATCTTAATTTCACTGTTATGCAACCCTTCTAATATATAGGGCCTGGTGGGATTTTTAGATTAACACATAATAATACAGTTCTACTCGCACTAGAAACTAGGTAACCCATATGCAGACATAAGAACTTTAAAATCCATGATGATTACATAAAACTAAGTACAGAAAATGATGTAACTGAGTGCTTACATTTGCACAAAAAGTGAAATCCGGAGTAATAATTTGAAGATTAAATTAACACTATGGATTTAACTGAGTATATATGTAGGCTACACTGCACTTATATCTGCAGCCTATACTGTATAATGTTGATATTTAATATAAACATTTTAGTACCTGCACATTTGACCCCTTGAGCCATCAATCCCCACATAAAGTTGGCACAATGTTCACACCAATGAGGACCTCGAAAGGTGTGCACCTGGAAGAGAGAGAGAGAGAGAGTTATCAGATTACTGATGAAGTGAAAGCAAAAGATAGACTTACATACCACCTACAGACAGTAGACTTGTCGATGTTAACGTATTGAATGAAGCAGATCGGGATGATTAGATCTGTATAGGAAACAATGGTTCTTTGAACAGACTCTAAAACTAAGGGGGAGTGCCTGTGCCAGAGTATAGAAGTGACTTGGAGCAGAGAAGGCATTGCAGTTATTGTACAGTGCGATATGACAGCTAGACACCAAAGCAATGTAAAGGTGCAAGTTGTCATGGAAATCTGCTATGGAAACAGTAGGACGCTACCTTGCTAAGGGAGCCCACACTCTACCAGGTAACAACAGCCCAGCCAATCAGGAAGGCCCTGACGAGACATCAGGGGGTGACAGAGAGCGACATCTCTCCTAGATGCTTCTTTTTTTACATGATGATGACAGTGGTTACAATACACAAACTCATTAAATCCCACAAGAAAGGCTGAGGCCTGGAACCAATATGCCACTTTGGCACAGCAGCGGTAGGTTTTTGGCAAGCGTGTCCCTGTGCTGGTTCTTGGACAGTCTGCAGTTACCAATTACCATTACTGGCTGCCTCAAGAATGGGATCTTTCTTATTGTTTGTATTCTAGTCTGGAGCTCACACAACGTGCCTTATTAAATAAATACATGAATATACCTGCTTGTAGCCAATTTTCAATAGAGTAAATAAGCCCAAATATCAGTGACAACTAAGCTAACTTTGTAGGCGTAGCTAATGTTGGAGGTTGGTTGATTGGTTGTCAGATCATGGAGATTATGCTCATCTGTTGGAAATGGGGAAATGTCTCAATTTGATATATAGCTGTCATTAGTCAACATGCTAGTCTATTTAAATAAAAACAATAAATAAATCATTAGGCATCAAACAAAAAGTGTCATTCTGTGAGGGAAAAAACACGTGGCAGTATCACAACTCATCAGAGTACACAGCTTAGTTCATTAGCAAAAGAAAGTGTTCCGGCAGTGCTCTCTGTGATTAAATGAGAGTATAGCTTCAAACTGTTAAAGGAGAATACAATTATTCTCATCAATGTAAACCTAATTATTTGCAGACTATGGTGATAACAGCTAATCATTGTGTCAATGAGTGAGAGAGTGACATTAGATTATTATTCTATATTAAAGAGTATACTGATAAAATTCCAATCAGTGTCATGATTTCACACAAAGTAAAAAACTAAACAAAAATAAATAAATAGTGTAATAAATGGAACATGTTCCATTTGGACACTGCACTCCCAGAGTTAAATAAACTGTGTAGCTGAAAGTGGGTGTTCAGCAGTAAGCAGGAGAAGCCTGGTGAGCAGACATCAGCACTTTGAAAGCCTTTAAGGCAACCATTTCCTCACGGGCCTCCTTTCCATTAACAAACCAAGATAGGAAACCAAGTGCAGGACTGCTGACACAGGCCAATATGGGGAAACCCTCCTGAGTCCTCCATGCTTCTATGCTTCCCATCATCCTAATCTCTCCATCTGGTGTCCAAACCAACAACAGAATGAGATGATGTACTCAAGCCACCAAACAGATTTTCCTTTGAAAAAAAAAAGCTCAACGGACAGATCCCCCCATTTTTATCCGCTCTCCTACTCAATGGCAGACCTGCCTCCTGTTCTGGCAGGAAGAGACCTGAACCCTGCCTTCTGGTCATGACACAACAACACGAAATACACAGGCAACATTTTGAAGATGTAACTGAACAATAATAACTCTCTCCAGCCTCACCTTGAAGTTGTGGACTTTGTCAGATTTGGGGGTCCGGTCGCTCTCCTTCAGTGTGGCTCTGCGTACCAGCGAGGTGAGCTGTGAATAGGCAAACAGTTTGAGAGGCTGCCAGATGGTGGCTGGAGGTTTCTGTGGCCCCATCCTCATTGCCAGCGCCGCCGCCAAAATATCCTCTTGGTTGGCCTCTCGCTTGGCCTTTTGCACCAGGGACTTCTCTCCCTTGTGAAGCTCGTAGCACTCCCTAGATGGCATCTCAGTGGCGACGTCTACCGAAACAGACCCAGTAGAGTCCAAAAAGTTACTGGGTCCTAAAATGAAAAAACAATTAAAACTATCTGATGCTCAAAGAAAGTCTACAGAATGCAGGGTTGCTTTCATTGCTCCAGTCAAACACAACATCTACAATAGCAGTAACAAACATGCAAATCTAAACTGCGAAGAGTCTAAAAAAGAAAATAAGTCCAAAAGGAAGAAAATGTGTCTTCTGTCTAAATCCTCTCTCAGCAGTGACAAGGAGATTAAATAGTGCTTCTGTTTCGAGAGTGTCAAGTCCTGTGATGGTTAGATACAAAAGAGGCACAGCCCTGGGTGCTCATATGGTTGCCTGGGAATGTGCATGCAGATGAGATGAGTGGTTGCGCTAATCCTCTCCTCCCTGTACAGAGCTGATATCTTCCCTGCTGGAACAGAGACAGCGTATGGATGCTGCCAGGGCTGTTGGAGTGAGGGGGAGGAGTGCAGGGGCGTTCCCAGTTGTAGTCACCAGCGGATTAAATGGTTCACACTGGCCAATCATAGCACAGCCCTGCATGCGTTATAGTTGCTACTACCCCGCCCCCACACAGACGCCTCTATCAGATATCCAAGCAGGGGTGCCTTGGTGGGATGAAAAGAGTGTGGGTTGATAATGAGCAATGAATGAGTCATGCATCATCGGTGAGATGCTGTTTGCAGCACTACCAACAGCAGTTGGCTGTTAGATCGAGGGGCTGTTTTCAAAACCATGTTGCCACAGTAACTGGTTATGCCTTAACTACAATGACCTGGACAATATCAATTCATGCCCAGTTGAACCACATATAAAAAGCATCTTTATCATCAGTGTAAGTAAAGAAAGCAGTTGTGATTTATTTCATTTCCCCCCCCCCACACACACACAAATTGAAAATAAAAATATGATTTAAACATTTAGAGTTTTAAGAACAGACAAAAAAAAGAATATCTAAACAAGGGACTTTATTGTTTATTGTTTATTGTTTATAAGGATCCCCATTAGCTTTTGCCTTGACAAAAGCTAGTCTTCCTGGGGTCCGACACAGACAAACATTTAACATAGGCAATACTTACAATTGTTTACAAACACTAACTCAACATAAAACAGTAAAATAAAATATAAAATAAGAAAAACAAAGAAAAAAACAAAAACAAAAAAAAGAACATAGGAGAAATAAAAAACAAAGAAACATAGCAATAAATAAAATAAAAAATAAATCACTTTCAACACATTATACATTTGAATTGTTCTTTTCCCAGGGTTACTGCAGTATGATTTACATAAGGTGTTCTTTTAACTTGATTTTAAAGATGAATTTTGTATTTGTATTGGTTATACACTTTGGTAGTGCATTCCAACCTATTACTGCTCTATAGATAATAGAAGATTTAAGAATATTTGTTCTTGGTTTAGGTGCCACCAAAACACCCGAACTGGCTTGTCTAGTCATATGATTATGTTCGTCTCTTACATGTGCTACCTGTTCAAAGAAATACTGTGGTTTTTTGTCCATTAATACATTTCTGAAAAACGTAAGAATACGTGAATGTAATCTATTCTCAACAGTAAGCCATGATAGATTTCTGTGCATTTCTGCAATGTGTGTCCTGTTGGAACACTGGAGAGCTAATCTGGCAGCTTTGTTTTGAGCTATTTGTAATTTATGTATGTCTGTTTTTGTAGCCGATGACCAGATGACTGGGCAATACTCAAGTACTCAAATACTCAAATACTCAAGACTAATCAGAGATGACGCAATAGTAATGTAAAGGCATGCAGTTTACCAGATGGAGGGAGCTCTGATGTGCATTAGCTACAATTAAAAGTGCCTAAAAGGAAGCTTTGCTCTGTTATGCTCCCTGACTTCTAATCCATAAAGGGATTAAGTCAAATGTTCTTAGATAGAAATCTGCCCTAATTCTACCAATGAACACTGCTGAGATGAAAGAGTCAGCATACAATTTATACAGTATAGAATTATAACCCCCCCACCCCCCCCCCCCCACCCCCCATGGACTGTAAATGCGACAGCAGGTCACATTTAATATGAAATCGTAATTTCGTTGTCCGTCAGTCAGTCAGTCTATCACTCAAAATCCCCCATATATGGTACCCAGGTCTCGTAACATCACGTGACATCATCAGTGATGGAGATCCCTGATGTCATAGTAAATGCGACCTGATGTCGCAATTAGGCCCATATATGGAGATCCCTGATGTCATCAATATTGGCCAGCAACTGTATACATCTGACCTCAAACCCCTAGATCTCCATATATGGATCCTTGCTTCCCGACCATGTGATGTGAAAGCATAGAAATTCACATGAATATGTTATTCAAATATATTGTTTCATAAACCCAGTGAACATAAGTTACTACACTTACTTGTAGACCTCACACGCTCCATACTGTATGTCATTCTGACATCATCAAACCCAAAAATTAAGGCCTGGCCCTACATGGGCCCTCATCAAACCCTGTACACTCAAGACACGCTCCATATATGGCCAGTACAGAATTAACACTGCCCCCGCTGCGACCCTTAGATCTCCATATGGAGCTGACCTGTTCTGACATTCCATATCTGACCTCATCAAACCCTGTACACTCAAGACACGCTCCATATATGGCCAGTACAGAATTAATTCCATATGTTGATTTGACCCCCCATGAAAAAGCGCCAGCGCTCGCCCAGCAGTGAGCAGTCTGCTGTCACTGTCACCCGGGCAGATATGTTGATCTGACCCCCCATTCCAAAGCGAGGGTTTGAGGGTCTGTGTAAACACAAACATTGAAGACAAAAGTGTGTAAATGTAAACCCAAACATTGAAGACTGTGAGGACGCAAATTGTGAGTGGCCAGAATGAGATGATGTACGATGACGTATGATGATAAGAGCACTTCACACGGACTGTGATTTCATATTTTATCTACCTGTATCATATACTGTATGTAGATATATTTTGATCTCCTTTCCCTTAGCCCCCCGCTCTTGTTCTTCCCTCTCTTACTCTTACTGTGATGTGACAAGAACGAAGATTCTGATCTACAACCTGCTTCAATTCACACTGCAACAAGTCAAATGTGAATATAATCCCACATCTCAGAGCTCAATTTAGCCTTTAGCTGTCTTCACACCTCTTGAAGGGAGAAATGAAGGTAGTAGAGATCAGAATGAATGATGCACAGATAAGACTCTCCTTCAGAAATCAATGAAGACTATTTTATTATTGACAGTCAGTGTGCTCCCCCAACCTCAGCAGAGGGGTGGCGAAATGAAAGTCTGTTCGGTAGAGAGGAACAAACGATAGCTTTGAAGATCAGTGTAGTTGCGCACAATAGTATCCCAAACTGCAGTGTCTGTTTGCTGACAGGGACTGAAGCTCCACATGATATTCTTTCCTTTTTGAAGTTTTTCTAAAGGAACTATCTCTGCTGTGCTCAGTGCAAGTCTCTGCTCAGAGGGGGCACCAGAAGTTGCTGGATAAAAGGCAGCAAAGACCTTTTATGTATATGCATCAGGCACCCTCCCAGACCCCGAGCACTTTGGAAGGCTTTGCAGCGTAATTGCATTGCACGCTGTTAAGTGCAGAGCGAGCATCTGACTCCCAGGATGTGGCTTACTTTGAACGCAGCTCTAATTGACACTGATTGATTTGCTTGTTTCCCAAACATGCCTCAAGTTGGGACGCTGGTGTAAAGAAGGACGTAGGGCTGTCAATATAATACCTTTTATTTTCTCGTCCTACAACTGCCCGTCCATGGCGAACAACAGAGCTTTTTTGAGCCTATACCAAAATACTGTGTGCCAATTTAAACAGTGTAAAATGGACCATGTAACTTTCAGAAGTAAATTAGAACTCACAATTTTGCAGTGTAGGTAACCTGCCTCCCATCTATTATGTTCTCATCACAAACCTTTCCTTGCTAATGTATAATAAATAACAGTAATACGGGCACCAATCCCCATTCATAAACTAGAACAAAGGTTATACTGTGTCAAAAGATGTTCAGTTGCCATTTGATACTTGGAGTTTCTACCGTGTTCCATTATCTGCCCACAGTACGCATGAGAGCCATTACAGAGCGGTAGTGGAAGCGCTGACATTGTTTAAGGAGTGGAGGTTGTTACATAAGGAAATGTACTTCTAATGTGCTGCTGACCTAGCATCAACATTAAGAGCCATTAAGTGAACAGCTGCAGCAGGATTCTCTGTATTGATCAGATCATAAAATATAACTGAGAATGTAAAATCCCTAGAAGAAATACTTAATAATCAAATGTTATCAATCAAAACTGAGAATTGTATGTTTTAATGTGGTAAAGCTTATATATAGAGGCTATTTCTTGTACGAACAACTACATAAAGCAGTGGTTTTCAACCATTTTCACATCAAGTGCCATTATTTATTCGATTTAGAGTCTAAGACCGAAAAATATTTTGTCTACAATTCTAATGCTAAATTGATGTTTGAACCATGAGCAGAACCATGGGTCAGAACATTACAATACATAAGCTTAAATAACCTGGCATAGATAACCCTGCCGCAATAAAGAAACATGGGAAGTAGGACATTATAGAGAACACAAAGAAAACAAGACCATTGAATAACAAACTGTCTGAACTGGGGCACTGTTCTATTGACACAGCAGCTACAGTAAATGGCTTCCTAATGTCTTAGGTATACAGTACATACTGAGTGATGATGCACTTTGACTAGTTCTATCCATAGTTATTTCCATACCAGTTAATAGCTCATGCATCACGCTAATACCAAACAGTCCAATTGCAGTGGGCCAAGCAAGAGTACTGTAGTTTATCTAAATCCACTGGTTGTGGTTACTTTATTCCTATTCCCGGTTTGTTACTATCGGCTAAATTCATTATTATTACTATAACTCTTAATCCTAGCTGTATCTTTTTTCTGTATCTGTCCTGTCGACGTGTTTCATAACTGAGGTAATGCCATGACAACTGAATTTCCCCTCGCTGGATCAATAAAGGTCTATCCATCTAGGTAACTACGATAAATCCTAATCTATTAGTATAGGGCAGGTCTTCACCACTCTGTGAGGTGAGTGATATTGACCATACATTGAGCAGTTATGCTCAATGTATGGCCAGAGTGTCCCTTGCTATTATGATTATAGCAATATGCTATAATGCATATTTGGTATGAAACTAGAGAAAACCTATGCATCAAAATAAATAAGATGAAATAAGTCTAGCTTACATAACAGCTAAAGTATGCCTATAGCACATATGGTTGCGCTAGCAGAATCCTATAAGAGCCAGAATGCAGGGTAAAATCACTGTCTTTTTGCTAGCGTTGCAAGGAAGCTAGAACAAATTACACCACATTTTACCAGGACAAAATAGATTACCAGAGTGTGGCTGGTGGCGTCTAGGCCTGTGCTGTGACAGTGATGTATGGGGAGACTGCTATCATGCTTTGCTATCGAAAGAGCAAGGTCACAATACAGGACATACTGTTTATAATGCATAGGTGCAATATTTTGTGAAATAGTAACTTCGGCTGCATCTGGTGCTTTGTATTCAATTTGTTTGCTTGCGGCTGTGCGGTACTGGTTTCTTTAAAATAGGTATTGGTGGCCAAAGAATACTATAAGCTACTTATTGGTTTGATCAACTGGCATGGCCTAGTATGACCTTTATCGTCCTAAAGGGAAGATGTTGAATGAATGAAGAACTAGGAAAATAAAGAAAAGTATAGATTAATAATTTAATATAAAGAACTACTAGAAATCTTACTGCATCTCATGGCATACTCCTTACTTGCACTCTGCACAACACAGATACTCAATATAGTCCTGATTTAATTATGGAACCTTGGAACAAAATCCACAGTTCACAATAAAGATTATCTCATCCCTCACAGCAACAATTCTATGTAATGGAGCATCATTTGATTTTACATGTAGCAACAAGGAAGCATGTGCTGGAAGCAAATGCTTCCTTGGTGGCACAATGATTCTGAAGAAATGACAGGGCGTTCTAAAATAAAATTGTGATTTAGCAGCAGCTAACATTGTTTACTCAGTAAATAAATAAAATACAAAGTATAATAGAAACAAACATTCAAAAGAAAATCATAGATGAAATTGTTTTTATGACATGTGTAAACATAGGTGCCCCTCACATTTATTTTCACATATTGTGGACATTTTCTTGTGCGTGAATATTTTTCACTGTTTAGATGCACCACCATGCCTTCATTAGACCCCATGTTGTTTTTATATTCTTTTTAGGAATGTTTGGTATTGAGAAATTGAATTCCATACATTTTTATTAAAACTTTACCTCTGGCAACGAGATGGAAATGTTTCTTGGAATCGAAAAAGGAATTGAATGAATCTGGTGGGACTCCAACCCTTAATTAACATTAACATTTCTGATGTTAGGACTATTTCATTTTGAGACTGTGCTTTACAACTGTCCTGGGTTTGAGGGTGGAGGGAGGGTGGGATAGGGGATTGAGGTTTTTATTGTATTTTTATATATATTCTGTGTCACCAACACTTATCTGACCTTTCTTATACTGAGTGCACTACTGAAGACTATAAACTTCTGTTTAAAAAAACTTAAAAAGATTTTGAAATGAAAGAAAAGAACATTTCTGATGTTAGTAACCTGGAAGACAGTGAGACAGTGTCTAATCAACATGACGTTAGAAAATCTGTGGGTGCAGGCAGGGTGAAAAATAGCTCAGCGTGGTACATTACATCCTTCGTTCTAGGACAGGCACAGATGAGGGTCGCTCCGTCCGTCATTCCTGTCAAAACACTCTTATGCAACTGTTCTGCATCATTCTCCCCCGCATCACCAGGCGAGCACAGCTAGTCACGCAGCTTCCTTCAAGGCATAGACATTTCAGAACTGATTGATGATTGCATTTAACTTTGTCTTTCACATACACTGCACACAAACACATTGCATGCAGGCCACATCTAGTCAATTAATGATCCTGGTTAAATGAACCAGTAAATGTAATTCAAGGTGTAAGTAAGCGGATATATGAATATGAAAAAAAGATATGCGTGCACAGTGCACACACACACACACACACACACACACACACACACACACACACACACACACACACACACACACACACACACACACACACACACACACACACACACACACACACACACACACACACACACACACACACACACACACACACACACACACACACTCTCTCTTGAAAGGCATGGTGAGGTTATGAGTGTCACTAAGGCAAGAAAAGGGGTACCAAGATATGTGAAAGAAAACCAACAATTATTACACTGAAACAACTGGTTTCAGTGTCATTGCGTCATATTTGTTTCTCATTTGGTTAGGTGTACTGTACTGACGCCGGATTTATACGACTCGTCATTGTACAATGGAGTCATGTACTGGAAAATATTAAAAAATAAATCTGATCTACAAGCTCTGTACCACGGATGGATGCATGGTGAGTTTATAGATCAGCTATTTTCAGCATGAGACTCCCATCATACGTCAAGGTACAAACCAGTCTTAAAACAGCAGCTGTTGCCACGTTCCCATGAGAACAGAGTTCTGTTTTTGGACTTCTTTTATACACCATTCCATTGGTTCTGTAAGTTGACGATATACTGTAAGTCCCATGAGGATGCAATGTTAATGGACACTTTAAAGATGCTGATGTATGAATATTTTTTTCTTTTCTTTTATGGCAGGCAACACTAAGCAGAACTTGAGTGGTTTAAAAGAAAAGAACATTTTGTCTCACATTTGTGACACGTGCAGGATTTTTCCAGCGAGTAAACGTCATCATTAACAATGTCAAATTAGACCCAACTGAGAAGCACGGCAAGGGGTCTTCAAAACTGGGGAAAGAAAAGTAATGTCTTAGCCTGCAGCCTTAATCATCTAATAAAATATTTTCAACCTAGCTTTCAGAAAAGCCAGAGAATTAGAAACAGCATAGTGAAAATTGTGATAGTGCCAGTAAACACAATAAGGGAGAGACATCAGACTGTTCTTACTAAGGGGAGCAAATATTTCAGATGCAGAAACAAATGAGCTGCCGTCCTCTGCAAAAATCACACTATCATAACCCAAAGTCTGCATCATAGGGTCTGCATATAGTTTGGGTGCGCACATCTCTCGGTGTGGACCAATTGTTTATAATATATGATTTTAATGTCTTTTTTCCAAATATATTTTCTGGGAATATATATTTTATGAGAAACTTCCATGATATGATTAACGACTTGAGTGTGTGTGTGTGTGTGTGTGTGTGTGTGTGTGTGTGTGTGTGTGTGTGTGTGTGTGTGTGTGTGTGTGTGTGTGTGTGTGTGTGTGTGTAAAGCAGTTCAAGGAGAAGTGCTTTTCTTAGGTGGTAAGTAGTTTTATAAAACATTTGATTTCTGAGTAAAATATCAGAGAATGTCAAAAGGCTGTTTTGAAACCATGGCAAACTGATTGTTGTTCATTGGGTTTCTAGCTTTGGGATAGAGTTGGTCATAGTCACATTATGCCCGGTATGTTGGGGATAATGGGAATAATACACATCCTCAGTCAGCGGTAGTCATATTGCAAGTAACGCTTGGGGTTGGGGAACATTGTGAACAAACATCGGATGGTTGATGCTGAAGGGGGTACCCACGTATCAACCATCCGATGTTTGTTCACAATTCAGATCACATGTCCTGCGCCTGCTGGCTGGCCTAGTGGTCCAGGCACATGCCACATATAGGCTCTGGCTAGATAGCTGCATGTCTCTCCCCGTCTCTCTCTCCCTCTTTTCTGTCTGTCTTCACTGTAACTATCAATAAAGGCACAAAAGCCCAAAACAAATCTTAAAATATAGCTGCAAGCAGCGATACGGCAGGGACCAAGCAGGAAAGAAATAAGCAATACGATAACATAGAAGACTGAACTTGAGAAAAAGAAGACTATGTAATTGTGACAGGGTCGGTTTTAATTGTTGGGGGGGTTGGGGGTTCTTGAAGACTAATACGCTGAGTTGGAGGTTCCCGTTTTTGAAACCATGACCTTGTGGTCCAAAGGCGAGAGCTCAACCGACTGTGCTATCCAGACACAATCACTTGTCTTAGTGTAAACTAAGTGCAAAATCATTTAGTGTTTTTGATGACAATTATGTGTGTCCTAGTTTTGGGGATGTCTTTATCCATTACTACAGAGTGTTTGCTGTCAATTGTTTCACATACAAACTTCTCTTCAACTGGGATTTCAGATAATGGTCCATAGATTGTGTGAAGAACATGTCAAGGAACATGTGGACATGTGGAAACAAGTGCCATGAATTTTGACCAAATGAGGCATGAGTTATGCCTGTTCAAAGGTTTCATTTTCAAAAAAATGCTATAGCGCCCCCCTTTGGCCAATTGGAGTAAGACTGGTTTCAGTGCTATTTGGCATGACCCTCTACCATACTGTAAAATGCCCCTTCAGGACTGCTGTGCTTGGTCCCTTAAAACAAAACAAAAAGATCACAAGTCACTACATTTCTATAGTGTTTCCATTATCACATTAAGCAAAATAGTTTTATTGTATCATTAAAATAGAAAATTATGCTCACGCTTACTTTGAGATATAACCTTCAACTAAAACCCATAATTGAATGTCAATCATCCATGAGTATGATGACTGACATTCAATACGGTATAAATAACACATGGACAGGCCCATGGTGCCAGAGTCTGGTCTTAGTCTGGCAGTTAGGAATTCATACATATCCAAGTGAGACAGCTGCTATTTGGTTTGAGGCAATGCTCACACCAGCAGGCACCAACCCATGAATATCAAATCGTTCACATTTACAAATAACAGAGCGACCGGTGGACATCTGGTCAAGCAAAGTCTATGGATGATGCTCTCTCTATGTTTGTGTGCTTGTTAGCAGATCAAATATATTAATCTATCACCAGGAAGGATAGGAGAAATCAAATCATGTGGATGTGTTTTTTGGACTCCAATGTAGATTTCGACTTAATGTGGCCAGCCTGTGACATCATCATCTCCTCATCAGCATCATATTGTCGAGTTGGCAATTAGCAAATGTGACAATGTCAAATTGTCACAGATGCAGGTATACCATTTGTTTATGTATTTGGTTGTGAACTGGGGCGGGATACTGTGAGGACATAGTGCAGGCTATTGTATATAACTAGAATCTTGCACACCTGTGGCACACTCGTTCCACAGGCACGAGTGTGCCACTAAAGTAACGCGATTCGTGTTGTTGTTGACCAACATCAAGGTCCAACTCTCACAGCTAATTCAAAATGGTGTAGGCCCTATCATTTGGGATCAGGCCAAGGTCGACAACCCCTGACGCTGACAAACTGATCCCAGTGCCTACGATGGGTTTTACAGAGCTGCTGCGCAGATTGAAGATCCAGGAACAGATGACTAAACAGTACCCGACCAAAGTGGATATTATTTGAAATGACATCAATGAACTGCAAAAGAACCAGGCTACTACAGTGGCCAAGCTATAATGGACCTTTGTCACAGGATCCAGAGAAAAAGAGCCTATGGCATCTAGGTGGCACCTCAGGGTGACACCATTCAATCAGAGCTCAATGCTCCAACACAATTTAAGTTGGACATAAAGCTCATGTAAGGAGAGGTCAGCTGAATACCCTAATGCCTAAGTTTGTGACTGTGTCCATAGCTTGAGGTATCACATCTGCAAGCTCACAGCGCATCACGATACCTCTGAGAAGTGTTGTGAGCTTGTAGATCGGCTATGTTTGACATGTGAACACCGTCGTACAATGAAGTATAATTGGGGCTGAACTAACTAACTACGTCCTCCATACATCAACAGACACTCCATCATCTTGTTGGAAAAATAATTGGTGGAAGGTTTCTTAAACTGTCCAGAGCCCAACTCTGAGACACAGAGCAAGAACACAGAAATGGTGCCATCTTATAATGGGCGAGGATATGAACATAAGGTTGAAAATGTGTGAATTGCTCCTTTAAGGGAGGTGGACTTGTGATGACAGAATTTATGAAAACAATACGTTGATTTTAGTATCCATCAGATGAATTAAGTCTAAATCGGCATACATTGCTCTATAGTTTGCTTACATTCTGGGATGGCAGGATTGTTTGGGTTTTTCATATATTAATATGAAAACTGAACTATGGGTGTAAACAGTTAGTAACAGTGTGTAAACGTGACGTAACAAGCCCAGCATTGTTTTAATAACACATTCAATTGTTGCTGTCGTGCAGAAATCTTGTATCTCTACATTTCAAATGTTTCTGGGGCGGCCGTGGCTCAGGGGTTAGAGTAGGCGGTAGAGCGGTAATGCACAATCTATGCCAAGCGCTTTTGATTAAAGCGCTATATAAATGCACCATTTACCAAAATGCACCATTTCTATATTTTTGTAAATGAATGGCCTACTTCATAATACAAGTCTCACACATACATAGTGACAATAACAGATCTACAAACTAAGAGCTTGTAGATGGGCTATTTTCATTTATTTTTATAAAGGAAAGATTTCGGACCTACAAAGTTACCCGACAGCAACGGTATTCTATGGTGGACTGTTTTTGGTATGATGTTTTTAGCTTTTTGTGATGGTATTCTTCCCCTGACGCCTATAGTTCCCTTTTCCCATCAGAATACATACTAACACCTACGAGAAACATTCTCCTTGCGTTCATAAAACCTTATAACCTGTCATCTTGCTGTCTGGGTCTGAAGCGTGCCTACAGAGGAATAGCTGCTTGACCTTAATTGCTGTATGCCTGCTGCTTAATAACTACAGACACTGAGGGTGTACTAAAACATAATATGTCATACTCATAAGGGCTCTAAACTAACATTGTAATGTCTTCAAAGTCCATAGACTTGGCTGGCAAATGATTTACGTCATAAGTGCAACAAAAAATTTTTTACCACAAAGACGAGAGTATGTCTCGCACACAAACATCTATCCCAGCCCTACTGGGTTAGGGATAAATTGATGTCGCAGCGACGCAGACAACATAAACTCAGTATTGAGGAATCTTTGGGTTTTTTTGTTACATCATGTTACTGATCCCAATAAGCAGAATAAACAAAACAAACAACTGGTTATAAAACTGAGCAGATTATGATTGGATAAATTGGTACAACAAGTTTGTGCTGTCACTGTTAAAAGGTCCAATGTTCTAGGCGGGGCACGGTGGCACAGTCGGTAATGCTGTCGCCCCGCTGGGGACGCTGTGGGCGCTGGGGGCATGCTCCCTCCTCCGCGTCATAAGTGCCCATACCCGATGCAGGGTTGGCAAAAGGTCCCTTCTGTGTGGAGTTTGCATGTTCTCCCCATGTCCCCTAGGCCTAGGGTAGGTACCCTCACAAAAATATGCAGTAATCCTGGTCTCTAAACTACCTCCACCTGGACAGCCTGATGGAGGGGAAAGGAACTGGTCGGAATAACGTGTTTCTTCCACGCGCTACGTCCGGCTGGGGAAATTCCCCCCTGTCAGGTGAAAAGAAGCAGCTTGGACTCCGCATGCATAGAAGGAAGCATGAGTTCAGTCCGCTGCCCCCCCAGGTTGGCAGAGGAAGTGTAGCGCCCAGGATTACATTAGATAATTGACAATTGACAAAAATGGGTTGCAAAATCGTGGGATAAAAATTATATTAAAAAAAAAAAAGGTCCAATGTGTGTGACTGAGGATGTAAATAAATACATTTTTGGTTGTAGGTTCAGGGAAAATTGTATATCTGCATCTATAAACTCTAGAAGCCCTTACTTGGTATAAGATGCTTTACCATGCATCGCCTGGCAACACCATGGCTTGATGGATTTCAAAAGTGAACAGAAGGACATACAGTACTTTGGTATGACTAGCCTGCTTGCCAATCATTATATAAGTATGAGGATCTGATGAGGTATGATCATTCATCCAGATTTTTCCAACATGTATGTCTCAGTGTTTACCTCAACAGTATAGTGCAACATGACATAAACTAAAGTTATCTGTCGTTGAAAGAAATCAAACAAAACATCCGACATCAAATTAATTTCTGCTTTCACAAAATGTTGCGAGGCACAAACAATACTTAAATATCACTTCAATTAATAGCAGAATGTTAAAACTGTGATTAGCACGTCTTTGTTTGTTTATCTTGATTAAATAATTTGCCTGCCATGGCATGAAAGCTAACAGCTGGAAATCAGTGGTGACACCTTGAAACCTGATCTGATGTCAACACACACACACACACACACACACACACACAAGTGATTTTACGTTTATAGATATATTTTTGAAAAAACAAAGAAAAAAAAGGAAAAGGGTAAAATCATGACTATCCCAAAATAGGGTTTGAGGAGAAGTGAAATGGGGTGCCTAAAAGGAAAAGGGTAAAATCATGACTATCCCAAAATAGGGTTTGAGGAGAAGTGAAATGGGGTGCCTAAATGTCTGTGTAAATTGGATTAGGGTGGGTGCAAGGGGGTTGAGACAAAAAAACAAACAACCTTGCCATTCAGTTCTGGGTGTTACTTTACCAAGAAATCAATTCTCCATGCAATCCCAGAATGAAATTAATCTTAATGAGTGAGTGAATTAGATTGGGTCTGAAGAAAAGCCATCTTTGATGTCTCACAGATTATAATCAGTTCACAGGTATATGGCAAAAGAGCCCAGGGCACCAGTGGCTTTCTAATTTGTTTTATACTGTATATTACACAAGATTTGACATGCATACACGTAGTGTATTTTCAAAAGTTATCTGCCAGGTATCGTTTTTCATGTCTTTGGAATTTGAATTGGTGCCACACACACACACACACACACACACACACACACACACACACACACACACACACACACACACACACACACACATTTGATTTGATATTGTACATGGATATCACTTGATTCACGATTGCAAATAGCTACAACAAGGAATGATTCCATACAATGTCCTATAACCCACAGTTGATTAGCAAATGCAGCTGTTGAGTACTGAAAGTGGGATCCGTTTGTTGCTTGGATGTTTTGGTTTTGATAGTCTTGAGCTGCTTCCCGGAGGGGAGAACTTCAAAATCAAATAGATCATCCTCCTGGCTTAGCCTGGAAATGTACTGATCATGGATTGGGGGGGTGGGGGTAGTTTGAGGCTGAGTATCTTCACTGAACCACCAGCCAGAGATAAGAACAGACTCCATGATTTCAGTGTACTGTAGAACTGGAATCTGTGAATTGAATTGAATTTCTTGCGACTTGCTTCGTTCCCCGCCGGGGCCCGTTGCTCATTTATAAATGTACCCGTTTATTGTAATATCTAATATCTGTTATTAGTACCATGGTAACGGGTACCGCACTGGGTACTCCAACATGGGTATGAGTACTGTAATAACAAACAGCAGGTATTGTAATGAGCATAAACGAGTGGGGCATGCATTGCCAACTTGCATCTCTCTCGACTTGAATAATTCTCGTCTTTTGTGGTGCCAGAGTAGGCCGGCACCGGTTTAGTTTATATAATCTGGTTGCTTATTTATTTAGCTTGTTATACAGCAACTGTAGAGGAGTGTAATGCCTGCCTACAGTAATTAATAGTCCACTGAAGTATAAATCAGGTTAAGTCTTCATCTGAAAGTCATCATTGGGGCTGTTTTGCACAACTCACCCTGGGGATCCATGTCATGTAAACAACTGGTAGCCCAGAGGAGTTTATGTCCACAGCGTGAGCCTGTCAAACAGGTTTTATGGGCCCCTGTTTGACCTCGATAATACAGTCTATGAGCATGAGCAGCATAAGACGGACTTTAATACAGCCAATAAACCAGTGACCTCACAGTCCCTGGCGTCATCTAAAGGCGCACATAAGTCATGCTCTCCTTCATGTGTGATGAGAGTGTGCCCTCATTAAGTGTTAAACATTCGATAGTTAAATGCAGGGCTTGAAGCACTTTCTTTAATCCCATTATCTTCTCCAAGCTCAGCCTCTGCAAACTTAATTGTTGGAGACATTGCATGTGGAACCAGGAGCTAGCTCAGACAGAACAAAATGTAATTGTGTGTGCATCTTGAACAAATTTCCCAAATCCACAGCAGGGTTTTTGAAATCCACATCAGGGCAAACCTGCTTTTAAAATCCACTTATTACATTTGTGGAAATCTGTAATTTGACTCACTGATGAAAAAATAAGCTGTTGTGACAAAATGGTAGTCTCTTCCAGCTGAAGATGAAAGATGAAAATTTACAATACAGAAATGAAACGTAATATGCGGTGAAAATGTGTACATTGTGATTGTGATGTAGTGGCTGTTATTATGGTGAGTGATTTTGTGAGTGTCACGCCCTCACAAGCATTATGTTTTGGGAATTGTCCAATCACATTATAATAAAGCATTGGTTCTCAAAGTGGAGGTCCATGAGGTCCCCAATTTTTTTTTTTTATATAGCACCATAATCATTTTAACCACTTAAACCATATTTTATACGTTGGCTATTCAAAAATAGCAGATATAAAAGGTCATAGCGTATCAGAAATTGTTTTTAAATTGTGAAAATGTGCAAATCTTTGAATATACCATATACTATATATATGAATTTCTAAAGCGAATATGTTTAACTCAAATCTTTACTCCTGCAGGTCCCTGGCACAAAATATGTTTGAGATGGGTATCCGCTGTATTTGACCATCCCCAGACCCCAGACTGCACTAAACATTACAATAAACACTAGGTCTCAAACAGACAGAGGAGCTGGCCAGATTATTCTCCTTTCTCCTAACGCAAAAAAAAGAATGTAACCTTGAATTGACTCCTTGTGTATTGTTGCTGATTATATGTTGACAAATTAATAGAATAGGGCTGGGTCATTTGCAGATGTACTGAAAGCTGCTTACTTAGCACATCACATCAGAAACGACAAGCACCTCCCCCAAATCCATACTATCCTCAAATCCTCAAATCCTCCTAAAAAAAAAAAAAAACTTTAACAGAAAGAAAATCGCTCAGCGGATTGAATGTTACTGTACAACCAAGACAAAAGCTATATTTTAAATAAAATCCACAAATTCACAGCTGTTGTGTCAAGTGGATAAATTCATCCACATTAGTAGGCCTATTGCATTCCGTTATAAATATGCCATATACATTGCATGTTCTGTTCTAAAGTTAAAGCCTGGGATTGTGTTGACTTGGTGCCGTTCTTTGAAAACGTGTGAATGCCTAGTATAATTCACATAAATAAGTTATATGTAACAATGTAACAATGCGCACCCCCCCCCCCCTCCCCCTCACAGAACCGACTCAGTAGCCTACAACTCTTTGTACAATATGGCACACCGTGAAATGATCGACAGGGTAATGAAGAAGCTAATGAGGGGAATCAAGACTGCTATGGAGCCAATAAATCAACACAACTGTGCCTACAATGATATAGGAGCAATCGGTAACAATGGTCAGAGCGAGGGGAGCAGAGGGGGAGGGTTGAAGCTGCAATGAGAGTCAATGTCAAGCACACCACGCTGGCTGTGTTTATGGCCTCTGATGGTTATTTGGTCATACGATGGAATCCTGTGCCAAAAATAGCCAATCTACAAGCTCACAACGTGCAGCACAGATGGACTATTTTCAGCACGAGACACTGTCTTACGACAAAGCATAAATCCGGAGTCATTGTGCATGGCAAATGCCAGCTGAAGAGCCATAAAAATTCATAATGAAATACTGCAATAAAGGCCTCATACCAAATTCATAGAAATATGGGAATTGACTTAACTCTAGTGGACACAACTCACAGATAAAATCAATTCTTAATTCCTGAAGTGTCTGCAAATCAATATGGCTTTGCACCGATCAGCATTTCAGCGAAGATTCCCTCTTGTAAGCACATGTACCAAACAAGGACAATTAACACTGAGGAGAAGGAAGCGAAGGTTATATGTGAACAGTTACAGCATTTAAAACCATTTAGATTAGAATAATTGTCTTCCTGCTGAGAGGCTTAGATTATTTCACTGTAGCAAAAATCTATTAACCAATATGGGTTTTTAGTGTAAGCACAATGGAATTGAAAGCATAAAGCACAAACAAAGAAAGGAAAAGCCCAGGAGTGAGGAAGACAGCAGCTCCTATTTCCAGGCTTTTGAATTTACTGGAAAACCAATTAAAGGGATAGTTCAGAATTTAATGGCAATGGCACGGTATGAAATACTTGCAATTAATAGTTCTGCTCTGGTTTTGGTGAAATATTAAGTAGATCCGGTAATTGTGTGGGGGGCACAGGGGGCCACGCATTTAAAGTAAATTAATTCACAAAAATAGCGTCATTTGTATTGTTGACCTATTTCTACCATATAGTGCAACTTTCGTAATTTTTTTACCCTTCTATCACACGGAACTATGTTTTTTGTGTCCATATCACTACGCCCAAAAATAGTTCCATGTGATTTAGGGGTCAAAGTTGAGCGAAAGTTGCGCTAATATTTTAGAAATAGGTCAACAATACAAATGACACTAGTTTTGTGGATTCATTTACTATTAATGCGTGGCCCGAGTGCCCCCCACAAATTGACCGTCCGTAACTACTTAATATTCACCAAAACTCCCACCACGGGACTCGGGCAATCAATTAATACAGTTGCAACCAATATATTAATGGCAAGTATTTCATACAACTTAAGTTAAAAAATTGTGAACTATCCCTTTAAGCCACAATCAGTAATACATTGACCAGCTCAGTGGCCTTGTGGTTAAAAGTGTCCACCCTGAGACTGGAAGGTCGGGGTGCGATCCCCGGCCGCCGACGGGTCATACCAGAGACTCCCTGCTTGGCACTCAGCATCAAGGGTTGGATTTGGGTCCCTGAGACATACTAGGGCTTTCACTTCTAGTGATTTTTACTAGTTGCCTAGTTTACTAGTACTAGTTGTTTAACTACCTATTATGTACATTTAAAAACTGTGTACATTGGTGACTATAATCTATCTGATCTTGAGGCCTACAAAAACGGGAGGAAAAAACATGCCTTTAACTTTTTTCGTATCAACTAGTCAACTAATACCAATGAGGTCAACTAGTGGATTTACTAGTCGAATAGTTGCTTAAAGCCCTACGACATGCGTCATGTCCAGGGGGTATCCTTGACTGTCCGTCAAGGTGCCTCACGCTACAGAAACAGGAGATAGGCCTTTTGAGCCTCATGGCTCGGCACAGCTTACTTACTTAGTAGTACATGAGGTAAGACCAGTTTACAGTATTTTAGTGAATATGAGTCTATGCCAAGCCAGGGACTATGTTTTCGACCCTGTCCATCCGTGTATCCGTCCATGAAACCGATTGGCATGAAACTCTGCATGCACACTCGCAGTAGGACAAAGACTTGGAAGCTCTGTCACACATTTTTCAATTCAAATCAGTCCCTTTCCATTTTGACCTACAAATCTTGACCCATAAGACAATCAAAATCTTTTCCACCCTGCATTTCTTGGATCATATTCATAATGCAACTCAGCACATAGCATACTGTACCTGCCAAGTTTGCCAACCCTCCTGCATTTAGCAGGAGAATCCTTTTATTTTACCATTTCTCTTGCACGACTCCTGCGGCGGCATTTCTCCTGCTTTGGGGGATTTCAGCCTTTGTGTGAGGACAGTCACAGTCGCAAAAATGGTCTATGACTGCCTTGACATATAGGCTATTAGGCTATACGCTTGCACGTGGTCAGTGGATGAAATGATTAGCAGACGGTATATGCTTTTCTCCAAAAAAATTGGCACAGCATACTACATATATACTGTGTATAATGGTACACCACTGGCCCTGACCATTTGTGCCAGACTAGATGTTGCACTATTTTGCATTTTCTTTAAAACATTGTTTTGTCCAAAAGCTCTTTGTTTAAAGATATGTTTTTGGCACAGTTGTAGGTACAGTGGGAAACAGGGAGAGAGATGTGGGAGAAGACGCACAGCAAAGGTCGTCGGGATCGGGACTCGGACCCACGGCAGGCTGTTACCAGCCTAGGTGCCCGGACCGCTAGGATCCCACGCTCCCTTTCAAAATGTACAGGCTCTGGCTCTAAAATGTAATAAACAGACCGTAAAAAAAAGGTTTAGGCGACACAGTAGCCGTAACACAGACGTATAGCAGACCCACAACACCGCTATAAATAAAACCAGTGCATGCGCCATGCATGCTAATCTCATTATAGACATTAACGGAGGAGTTCCATCTCCAGACGCATCAGGGGGGGGGGGGGGGGGGGGGGTTCAGTCCATGCACATGCCCAGTGGGGATGGCCTCCATTGGTCTGCTTGACGATGGCTGAACTGATACACCCCGGGTAACACATTATTAAATACATGCACGTCCCTGGTGAAAACAAAGGCAGATGCCAGGCCCAGTCGCCCTCCAATCAAGATCGAGTGAAAGCAAACAGACTGACTATGATAGTATTTGCTGCTTCCCAAATGAAACTAATTAATTATTATGTGTGCGGTGGAAACAGCTCGTATCTCATCAGGACTTCCAATAAAAGGTTGACCACATATGAAAGAAGTACATTATTCATGCAAATCTGAATGACAATGGAGGCTACCATTGCAGGGTGCTGCAGGCAGGGTGCATTGTGTTTTACACTGAAGGTTTGGTTTGGGACATAACCAGTGTATTTACATAATCTGAAATAAATGCAAATCAAGGCGTTTCATCTGGGTCTCTCTGGATAAAAGGGGTTAAAGTCTGTGCTCAAAAACAGCACTCTCTCCTGGGAGAATAAGGATTCATGATATAAAAAGCTCAATATTAAGGCCTGAAGCATCTTTATTTTTTGCAACCCATATATATTTTAAATGTAAACTTGACTCCCCCTTCAGCAAGGAGCTACCCAATTTGTATTTAGAATACAATTCACGTAAACGAGAAGGCCGCTTGGCTCTTAATCCCTGCCTAATTAAGTGAGCGGCCAATCTGCTGAGGCAGACGGCTATGGTCCAAGGCATACCTGTCGAATTATGGAAACAGCAGGAAGGAACAGCTTCCCTGTCAGCACATCAGCCCTGCATTATTATCCTATTCATTTAGTCACAGGGCAAAGAGAGAAAGCATTATTTTGCGCTAGCTATATAATATATATATATAGTTCCTTATACAGAGTGTGTGTGTGTGTGTGTGTGTGTGTGTGTGTGTGTGTGTGTGTGTGTGTGTGTGTGTGTGTGTGTGTGTGTGTGTGTGTGTGTGTGTCAGACTTAAATATACATTTCAAAGCAGTCGCTTTGTTTATTTGTCTCACAGATCGAAGGAGGTACTGAACTACTACTGTATATTTCCTCCACATGAACCTTAGCATCCCTATTCTGGGCACATCATAATAGGTCAACATTCAGCGAAGATAGCAGATCTACAAGCTCACAATGCCTCACAACATTCATTGCCTTGAGGGAAAACTGTCAATCAATCAAGTATTTAGCAAGTAATTGGTTAATCATTGTGCATGCACATTCAGCAAACCAAAGAGAGAGAGAGAGAGAGAGATATTGAGAGAGAGAGAGAGAGAGACAGAGAGACAGAAAGACTGACTGACTATGGGATTACTTGCTATTTTACAGATGTTATTTTGCTATTTGCAAATGTTATAATGACTTGTATATATTTGTATTTCATTTTATTTTCTATTGTTATCTAGTATCCACACAGGGGAAGTAGAAAGTAGAAAAACATTACTACCTGGCTACAATGCTGCTACGTGCAGTCGTGCACGTGACAAACGTTTAACACATTGAACTTATAGACTATAGAGGTTACAAAGCGCCATAGGCATAGATGCTCTCTGCATTTACTCACAGAAGCATCGTCAAATGAGTATAAAATCATTCAAAACCATTACCTTGGGGTCTTAATTAAACAAGAAAAAAACATAATTCTGCTTTAAAAAAGATTGGGGTCAAACAAGTTGTTATTCACAACACACAAGCAATGTGACCTACATATTAAAATTTACAATTCTTATCTGGCTGATGATCAGCTAATCATGCTGGTCTCTAGACAGATACTGGGATTGCCAGTGTGTTGCCAGTTGTGCTGCAAAAATTATTGAAACTAATCAACATACACTATATCTGAGTTTGTAGAAGGCTTTGTTTTCTTATTGACAAGTGCACCATCTCCACCACATCTGAAATCCGTTTAGTAGCCTATCATGATGAAGTAAGATTTCTGTCTCCTATACCTTATTTGAGATTATGGTTTAATATAATCACCAAATTAGAAAAGCAACTTTTAATGATAAATACACCCGATATGATATGTATCAATGTTGTGAATAACATCAGCATATCATTTATTATTATTTCCTTGTTTCATTTGGTTGTCTTATTTTTCTTTTCTTTTGTCTCTTGTTATGCGTTACTCTGTCTCTCTCAATTTGTACCTGAATATGTAAAAAAAAAAACATTTAAAATAATTTAATAAACAACGTTTAAAAAAAACATAGCACACAGGGGCAGAAAGCAGACACTCACACGTATGGCGAAAGTATGAATGAGGCGCCTCCTGGTGGACATTGAGGGGTGGTACTGTTGAACCGACAGCTGCCTGCTGGACAATGGTCATCTGCAAAAACATAATGAGCAACAAATAAATGATCACGTCATTATTTATATAAAGAGGAAATTACCTTAAATAGGAGTATAAAATGCTAATCTTATTTACTAAATCTCATGTCATACTTGACAATAAGGTGAACCTGATTATAACTGATGTCTTGTATACGTATGTATTTGGTTAAAATGGGTAGGGTTTAAAAAAAGGCAAGGGCTTGCTCTGGTGCACTGGCCTAAAAGTGGGTCCTTAAAAACTGCTAAAACTTCTGAAATGTATGTATGTAGGTATGTATGTGTGTATGTATTTTAAAAGGGGGGCTTTTTGGTAAAAATCCCTGCCCGCAATATCTTCAATATTTAAAAATAATTCAAAAATGGGGTTACCAGTGAAGGGCAAACTGCCTATTCACTGGGGACTATGCAAGGCAGAGGCGTCCACCCCCCTGAGTCCAAGTTAGACTAGACCGCATACCTAACCATGGTCCGAGACCATACTAAAACCCAATGGTAAAATGGATATAAAAAGGGACATTAATAAAACAACCTAAAACCATACAGGAGTAAAAGTTCACAGCAAGGCCTGGATACCATTTAATTATTTTACAAATAAATGAACAGAAAAGGGATAAAAATCAACTTCTTTCATTTAGACCAGTGGGTGTTACAGTTTGTAATTTTTTAATCCATCTGTGCTCCATGAGTTTCCGCTGTCCACTGGTCCATCGGACTCCACATTCCAAACCTGAAATGATGAGGTTAGCGATAGAATGGGATTGAAAGTGTGTGTACAGAGTTGTGTGTATGTCTGCTCGTTGGATGTGATATAAGTGTTGTTTTAGGCGTGTTTCTAGTGTGTGTCTCTCCTATGTAGTGTTTATGACATTGTGTGCAGGTGATGATGTAGACTATATTGGGGGTGGAAGTGTATGTATGCATGTATGTATGTATGCATGCATGTATGTGGGATGTCCTGATCAAGTTTTTTTGCTCTCGATCCGATTCCGATCTTCTGATTTTAGTGAGCTTGTAGATCTGCTATTTTCAAAAGATTTTCATTCATTTTGAGAAGTTGAAATGGGACATTTTTCACAATAAGTACTTTGAATTCCATACTTTTACTTATACAAACAGTATATTTCTATATATCACAGTATTGCTAATTTTAGAGAAGTAAACAAATTGAATACCTTTCCCACCCCTGCTTAAATGGAGAAATGTGAATGTCTTTTGTGAATTACATATGAACAGGTTCTAAAACAAGTTTGAGAGTTTTTTAAAGCACAGTTTTGCCTGTCAATTTTTTCTTGAAAACGAGAGCCTGTGTACAGAGACACTAACGGACATCTCTTGTTTTTTTTAGATGTTCTCAGCCTGATCGAAATCCTGAGGGGGCAATAGCTACCTGGGTGGAATAAGAATGCACATTGGTGATTGGTCCATTGCACTGACAGTGTGCAGTGATGCGCTCCTACATGTCAGCAGCACATGGTTGTCAAAACCATCTATTGTCAACAATGAAGACCTACAAATTCACAGAGGAGAGAATACAATTACTACTACTATTACTATTGAGAAGACAATCATCAGATACATGACACAAGCATGGCATTTGCAGGGCATACAATTGTTAAAATCAATAAATAATATTCTAATAACTAATATGCAGGGTTCCAAAATTCTGAAACCAGTTACTAAAAATCAGTTTTACATCACCAAATATTATTGTTATTGAGACTGTAGGTCGCAGATTACTATGAAAACCTGCAAAACCTGTCAGTCAGTCAGTCCGTCACGCCTTGTGACACGCTCCATGGCTGTCTCCATATATGTAGATCACCACACTGACCTCATCAAACCCTGGATAGCCATACATGGAGAAGACTGGATCATCACCTAGATCTGCATATATGGAGCCGGCCAGCAACTCTACATCTGACCTCAAATCTCAAACCCTTAGATCTCCATATATGGAGCTCAGTTGTTGTGATATTCCATATGTTGACCCTTCCCACCCATCCTTCCTCTTCGATGTCTCCCTTTTGACTGATCCATGTCCATTCAAACTCTAGACGGGCCCACCCCAAAGTTATTAGCGCAGCCACGCCCGGCAGCCGGCGAAAACTAGAGTTCTCAACAGGCCCGGCCCTGCCTGGCCACTAATTAGCTAATGTTACGCAGGGCAAAAACGTCAATTAAAAATAAATAAATAAGGGCGACCTCGCCCTTTAGGGCATCTTACTGGTTTATGATTATGATATATTTGAGACATGTCATATTGTTTATTGTTTATTGTTTATAAGGATCCCCATTAGCTTTTGCCTTGACAAAAGCTAGTCTTCCTGGGGTCCGACACAGACAAACATTTAACATAGGCAATACTTATAAACCATAAACCACTGATACAAATCCAAATTTGTAGCTGTTTGGGTAAACACTTAAATGCTGTTATACTTCATTGTACATCACAGTGAAAATAGCTATACACGCTCACGACAAGAACTTGTAGATCTGGCGTTTTTGTCAAATGTTCACATGTTTTGCCTAATAGCCCCTATGTCATGGAGCAAAGCTTTATACTCGTTTGTAGTATGCTGTAACTTTAATAGCACCACCCTGCCACTTGGTGGTGCTATATGCATGTTATCTCACTGGCATTTGTCAATTGCAGTTACTTGATATCATTTGTGTCACCTGTGCTAAAGTTGCACACCTGTATTGAATTTGAGTTGGCTTAAATACCCCATGCCTTGATTGCAGTCAGTTTGTTTGAAGCACATGTAACCAGATCCAGGTTCTTCCAAGCTACTTCCGTTTTCTTTTAAGCATACAGAGACTGTAAATGTTTGTGTGAAATGTGAACTGTAGACATGAGGATTTTCTACTGTAGGCCTATTAAGTTAACATAATGTATCTTTTGATAAATGAGCATATTGTACTATTGTTTTGACATGATTTGACTAGTATGTGTTTGATTAAATGTTTATTGTAAGTTTGTGAAAGTAATAGAGCATTATAGTGAAGATGTTCTTTATTTCTTTTTGTCCTTTTTAGTTTCACTCTGTTCATTAAACCTGGAAGATTATGGCCAACCTGCAGTCTTGAGGATTTGTGAATACGCAAGTTTAACTGCTGGGTAGTATGTAGCAGCTACAGTTACGTGTACATAAGAGCCAGAGGCCAAGACAGCCTACCCTATGACATGCCCAGAATAGAGACGCTATGGTTCTTTACATAGCTCTAATTATACTGAAGAATGCCTACGTTAGTACTAAAATCTATTTTGTTATTTAAAGGACACAAAGTTTACCTAGTACTCAGTGTAATTTTGAGATTAAATACATTTTGACTGAATGAATAAAGGTTATCAAATAAAATAACACATTTTTCAACGATTATAGATAGACATGTTTATAGCATGCATGTTTATCGTGAAATGCGATGCGAGAAATGTAAGTCACTTCTGGCCAAAAGAAGAGTAAAGTCAAGTCAGTCTGAGGATCTGGTTCAGTCTACCGTTTACTCTGGATGGCCTGCCCAGTACCGGCAGAGTAGTTCTGGAGCAGCGTGTGTGTCCCTGGTTTTTCTCTAATGGGACTGATCGAGTCGGGACTTGGATCACCCCGGCTGGGTCAACCCGAGTGAGGGGTATGACCCGAAACCCAGAGGATCTTGGGATACATCACTGAGGATACATCCCATGTGCATCCATGCAATGTTTTTGAGGGGCGCCAGCCCCTACACAGGTTTTTGTCTTTAGTTCAATGTTTGTTTAGTAAACGCCATTGAGAATGAAGGGAAAATGTGCCTCATTACGTCATATTGTCTCTTTATTGTTAATGGCATTTAATGTTTGTGTTGGCACAATTTGCTTTACATCACCATTACATCACCTAATCAACAGAGTTAGACTTTAATATATTAGCGCCCCTCACTTCACACGGGTGTGATTTTTTCAGTTCTTAGTAGTTCTATTTATAGTGACGCATAGTAATAGACTATGTGACAACTGGGAATAGTCTGGTGACCACCCGAGAGCTGGTTGACAGCTGGAATGTAACCGGCACCCGGGTGAGCAGGGTGGGTTAGTGCCCCAGCCTGTGTCCGCCGTGGAGAGGAAGCCCAAAAAACCCATGTGAGGCCTTTAGGAGGGCCATTGAAGCTGCAAGTGGAGCCTTCAGCACCACCACTCCCGAATGAAGTGTCTGGTGCTGGGAATCTGGTGCAACACACAGGTCCTGGCTGCACCTGGTGAGAGCAGGAGTGGACCTGGTAAGGTGCATAGGAGGTGCCCGGCCAGGAGTCAACCCACAGTGCCTAGTCCCTCCACATGCAGGATGGCCTGCCCAGTACCCGCCCAGTACCGGATGGCCCGCCCAGTAACGGCTGAGTAGTGGAGCAGCGGATTGTGTCTCCCTAATGGGACTGATCGAGGGTAGCTACTGGAACGTAAGTCGGGACTTGGTCACCCAAGTGAGGGGTACGATGTTGTGAGACCCGAAACCCAGAGAGACCTTGGGATACATCACTGAGGATATGTCCCAGGTGCATCCATGTGATGTTTTTTAGTTCTTCACTCATTCTTGAGATGAGGGACAAAAGTGGAAAAAACATGTCCCACACATAAGAGCCTTATTATTGTTAAAAATAAATTAATTTAATAAAAATAAAAGCACTTGCAAAGTTAAATGTAATACAGTTGTGTATTATTATGCCATTAATTTCATTATAATTGTTTTCATATGCCATCTGAATTAGTTAAAAGCAGGCACTGTACCCAAAAACGCCTGTATTTAGCCTGTCCCCAGCAAGTGGTCATAATTTCAAACTGCTAAAAAAGTGTCTAATACTGTCACAATCACATAAATATACATACTAAATTAAAGTAGATTGTCAACAACATAGCAAACAATATACACAATAATTTTAATTTATATTTTCCATTAGATATCTCATATCAAATGTGTGTCCCACGTCTCCCGTCAACTCCATCAGGTTTTTTAAAAGTCTTAAATTAATCAGAAAATATTGTCGACAGATTTAGCCTGAAGACTCCTTTTCCAAGTCCCGTTTGTATTTGTTGCAACTGTGGAGCACCTGGTCTGAAAAGCATTCAATTGTTTGATATTTTAAACAAACAATGTTGATATCAGGGTGGTCACAGCTTTTACATGTCAACTCCGTCAGGACATTATTATGATCTTTGTTAAGAATTCCAAAATAATGTTTATTATAAAAGTTTAGGGTTAGGTTTAGCTAACAAATGAAGCAAAAACAAAATGGCTACATTGTACTACAGAGGGTTAAGATGAAAACAAATGACATTTTGTCAACTCCGTCAGACGTCAACTCCGTCAGGTTTTGTGTCTGACGGAGTTGACATGTATCTGACGGAGTTGACAAAAGTGTTCCTAAAACAATAAAATTATAGTTTTTGAATAATGGGACGTATTCTAATTTGGCACACAGTTAGAGCATGCCTTAAGGAACATTTTTGGCTATAGGGCCATCACAGATTTGTCTCGTGGTGACCATGGCAGCCATTTTCCAAAATTGCCGCCACCTGATGTTATTTTACAATAACTCAAGTTCTACACCACCTAGGATCTTGATTCTGGTGAATAAGACTACATTTTCAAGGATGAGGGATACATTGGTACTATTTAGATTTGTCCTGTGACCATGGCAGCCATTGCTTTTCAAAATGGCCGCCACCTGCTGTTATTTTACAATAACCCAAGTTTTAGACCACATAGGATCTTGATTCTGCCGACTAATAATACATTTTAAAAGATGAGGAATACAGTGGTACTATTTAGATTTGTCCTGTGACCATGGCAGCCATTGTTTTTCAAAGTGACCACCAACCTGCTGTTATTTTACCAATAACTCAAGTTTTAGACCACCAAGGATCTTGATTCTGGCGACTAATCATTACATTTTCAAGGATGAACTTTCTCTGGGAGGGGTCAGGGCTTATTTCAGGTGCAGGTTGAGTTGCTACTGACAGGACATTAAAAGGAGGTGGGCTTTCTGGCCTTTGACTTGTCTCTTTCAGGTACAGACGCACAGTTTGACTTCACTGGCCACTGCAGTGTGGCGTTGTATCTTGGTGGCCTCCTGCCAGTGTTTCTCCATCCTTCTCATGAGCTCTGTGTTCTGGGGCTCTGTTATAGTCAACTTACATTGTCTTGGCTGGAGATTGCTTTCCTGCAGGGTCCAGCCCAGTCTTGTGCAGATGGCTACTGGCCCACCTGGAGGCCCCAACCTCACTTGTTTGGTTGGTGTGATTAGGTGGGGTGGTCTTCCCCAATCAGGATGAAGGGTTTGACCCTTTCAAACGGCAGTCTGGCCAAGTGTCTGTATTTAGTTGTGAGGCTAGATACAGGATACGATTGCTCACCCAGCCCCAGGTGACTTGAGGTGAAGGCTCCTTTGATTTGGTAACATTGCTTTGGTTGACATGCTGGGGACACAGAACGACACTGATGCCTTCAGTGTCTGCACATCCTGCCTGATAGTCCTGAAGGCAGATCTTCTGTCTTCAGTCTTTCGCTCACTGTTCACTGCTCACTGTTCACCTCAAGCAGGTCTTCAAGGTGTTTGCCTTTGCACAGGCTATATGGCTAGGACTCATGCTTCAACCACTCAGAGAACTCCAACAGGGTGTTGGTTGCTCCTGGGCCGCAGAGCATTGTGCGGCAGAATTCAGCTCTCATCCCTGGTGGCAGCTTGTTGAGGAGTCGTGCAACATGTGAGCCGCATCTAAGTTCTGTGTCTCCCTCTGGGCCTAGGGTAGACACTTGCTATTTTCCGTAACACTAATTGGTGGGGCTGTCCAAACTTGTTGTTTAGGTGTCAATCGGGTCTCTGTTTGTGAAGTCGGGTCTAGGTGGTCTAGAAGATGAGTTATTTAGTCAGGGGATATTAATACAATCTGGTAATAAATTCCTTATCAAGAATTTTCTTCACCAATGTGTTTGGAAGGGTGTCTACTAACATATCCCACATTGCTTTATATTCAACCACCCTAGGGGACCTTTTGACAGCTGCTGAAAGTTGGGGTACCATCAACAACCTATATAAGGCAAAATGTTCATTATGCTTTAAGTAGCATGTGACATGTCAAACTAGGGAGTTTTCATGATTCTGAATGCATTCCAAGCATTAGCTATGCACGAAGAACACTCCTTGGGCTGAAAACGGCCATAGCCATCATCACAAAATGAGGTCAGCACATTTGGGCAAGTGGATATATGGCCGAATTTAGCCCAAGGGGTTTGACCCCTAGTTTGGCCATAGACTCCCTAGTTTTGCCATAGCCACTTGGTATGGTACCCAACTTTCAGCAGCTGTCAAAAATGCCTCTAGGGTGGTTCAATAGAAACCAATGTGGGATATGTTAGTAGACACCTTTACAAACACATTGGTGAAAAAATTATTGGTAAGAAATGTATTCACGGCCCAGGCCGTAGCGTAACGGTCTGGGCACCGGACTGGTGATCCAGTCGCGGTGTGCCGCGGGTTCGACTCCCGGACCCGACACGGCCCCATCTCTCTCCCGTTTCCTGTCAGCCTACTATCTGTCCCTTAAAAAATCAATAAAAGGCGTAAGCCGCAAAAAAAATATCTTAAAAAAAAAAAAAAAAAATGTATTCACAGATTTGACATTATTCTGATAATAGGCCTATTCCCTGACTAAATTGGTAAAATAATAGCAGGTCCACCATTTTTTTAAATGGCTGCCATTGTCACGGGATAAATCTAAATAGATAAAACTGTATTCCTCCTCATTGAAAATGTAGGATTAGTCATCAGAATCAAGATCCTAGGTGGTGTAGAACTTGAGTTATTGTAAGATAACAGCAGGTAGCAGGTCCACCATTTTGAAAATGGCTGCCATGGTCACAGGGCCAATATAAATAGTACCACTGTATTCCTCATCCTTGAAAATGTGGGATTAGTCACCAGAATCAAGATCCTAGGTGATCTAGAACCTAAATCAGTTAAACTTGTCAACAGATGTTCGTCCCGTGATGTTTTTGTTAATTTCCAAAGAAATAGAAAATGTGATGTTAAATATTTTGTGCATATGTATTGAAACACCAACTGAAATGATACGTAATGATGTTTTTTTTTTTTTTTTACATGGTTTTCATGTTATAATATTGAAAATAGAGGTTGAAATGACGGATTTGAGAAATTGGATATTTCATAATAGTGTGATATTGGAAAAAAACAATATTAAAATAATTGTATTACTTAACTTGATTACTGAAAGCCATTATAAGAGAACTGAGGACTTTATATTATTGTTGAAATTATCAAATTCAATTAAAAGGTATTTTAGTGTGTCTGACGGAGTTGACATGAATCGGGTATTAAGTGCATAAATGTCCCATTTTAGAAAGAAATGTTATGCGAAAAACCTGTTCCTTCTCAATATTGGTAGTTGAGACCTGTGTCTACAAATACATCCATTTGATTTGAATGTATCTTAAAAAAAAAAAAAATCCAGTTTGAAAAAAGTTTTGTCCCTTATCTCAAGAATGGGTGTCTTACAACATTCTGTTTGATCTGGAAGGTGGGAGCATGACATCACCAGCAGCGGGAGATATTTTATATTCTGGGTAGACTGAAGAAAGGGCATGATGGTAGAATATAGTCTGGTGTTTGTTTATTCTCTGGACACACAGAACATAAATTAGCCTCAAAGCAGGCCTAACAAAGATATTAAAAACCCTCTTTAAAAAAACATCCACCTACCTCCCCTTGGCCTTTACTGATTCCGGCAGTTCATGTCCCAGACTCCCAGCTCTAGTTCCCCCATAAACTGCCACTCTTGCTGGACTCTGTAAAGGGGATATAGAATGCCACTTGTGAAAACATATGCCACCATATTGCCTAAATGAATTACTCAGTGTTAGACTGAATAACCCCAAGTCTCTCCCCAAACACTCAAATGCAGGCTTTGGGCCAAAAGGAAGGCCACCAACCTGGTCACCCCTTTTATGCCCTCCTCTTAAAGGGGTAGGCCTATTGCTACAATATTAGCCCAAAATGTAGACTCTGTAGATGTATTTATCGTTTGAAGCACATGTAACCAGATCCAGGTTCTTCCAAGCTAGCTACTTCTGTTTTGTCAATTGAAGTTACTAATTGATATCATTTGTGTCACCTGTGCTAAAGTTGCACACCTGTATTGAATTTGAGTTGTCTTAAATACCCCATGCCTTGATTGCAGTCAGTTAATTGTTTGAAGCACATGTTGTAACCAGATCCAGGTTCTTCCAAGTTACTTCTTTTAAGCATACAATATCATGTGAGTATGACTGTAAATGTTTGTGTGAAAAGAGGAACTGTAGACATGAGGATTTGCTACTGTATTGAGTTAAATCATAATGTATCTTTTGATGAATGAGCATTGTACTATTGATTTGACATGATTTGACTAGCAGGCCTATGCGTTTGATTCAATGTATATTGTAAGTTTGTGAAAGTAATATTGAGCATTATAGTGAAGATGTTCACTATAATGCTGGGAACATGAAAAGTTAGAAATAACCAACCTTATCCCCAATCTTGCCCATACTGTCCAGTGGCTCCAGTCTGAATATGATTTTGTCTGGAGGTGGCTGCAGTCAGTTCAAACATGATACATTAAATAGGCCATATACTGCAGCACTGACTGACCGGCCCTTGACTAGCTGTTCCACTGCTTCACACAATCTTTCATCATGTCCTAAATAGAAAGAGCCTAGAGTAGCGATATTCTATCGTGGGTCGCCACTCGCCATTTCTGTATTATGTTGATAGGTGCTTGTCAGTCTGTTAATGGCTGTTAATGTTAATCAGGTTAATCACTAACACCTGAGTCATTGTTGAAAGGTCGTAAAAGGTCTCTTCCCATTTCATTGTGCAGTAATATTTATTTGTATGATGCTGCTTTAGTCTTTTATTCTGCATACTAGTCTGAATAAAAATGTTAATCAATCAATCAATCAATCAATCAAGTCTTGGTACTGTAGGCCTACAAGCTCTGTTGCTTTCTCTCACATTATTGAAGGAGGACTATGTGATCTTATTGTGTTTCCCTTCTTTCCTCTGTTATTTTGAGCCATCTAGATTAGAACAGTGATTCTGAGTTCTGAACCTACTTTACATTTTTGCACCAACAAAAATGAAAGCCTGGTACCGAGGCTAGAACCTACTTAACTCAAGGATCCTGATATGCATTAGGGCGGCCATAGCTCTGGTTCACTGCCAATATGCTTCTATGATTCTGCCCTGCATCATAGAAGCATTGGCTATGGACCAGAGCTAGGACGGCCACTGGTTCCTAACCTTTTTTCCTTGGAGAATGCCTCTTGAGTCTTAAGGCCTATTCATAGTCTGGATTTTCGGTGGTGAGGTGACCACCGCTCCGGTGGTGAGCTGACCACCGGAGCTGAAGTAACGTTGAGCGGTGGTGAGTAAAAACAGAGAGAAGGGCTGGAGTGGTGGCGGTGGTTTGCTCTTCACCGCGGCTCGTGACGTCATGTTGTAGTTCGGTGGTCACCCCACCACCGAAAATCCAGACTATGTATGAGCCTTTACGAGTCTTAATATTAAAAAGGTAGAGTCTATGGCAAGACACACACACACACACACACACACACACACACACACACACACACACACACACACACACACACACACACACACACACACACACACACACACACACGTTTTTTTTGTGGGGTTTTGTTTTTTCTTTGTTGGCAGTGAGTACACTCATGTCATTTTGGTGGTAGTCATGGTTGCCAGTTCCTTCCTGATGCCTTGCACTGTACTGAAGTACTGATTGCATAACGTCTTCAGATTAGGACTCAAGATGTTCAGGTCATCAGGGGGGGGGGGGGGGGGGGTATCCTCTGAATCTAACGATATGATCTCCCACCATGCAACAACACATCCAATACATCTGAGCCAGGCCATTCCCCTTGGGCTCAACTTTCTTCCAGGAGAAGATCTCTGAACTGAATTTCCACAGATTATTGAAGGTCTGGTTGGGGTAGCAGCCGCCAAATATGCACAGCTCTTGGTAGGCAAAGCCTGATCGAATTCCCATGGCCTGGAAGAAGATTTGCACTTTTGCAGAAGGGGTGCTGATGTTGTAGTAGCCCGCCTGCTCCCCACAGCCCCGCTAATATACTGTAGTGTCGGCCTTTGGTCTAAATTACAGATCAGAACATTGTGTTAATGTGCAACTTATATAGTTGGTGCCTCTTGTCAGCTGTAATCGTCCATATTAAAAATACATGACCTTCCCCAAAACACAGGCTGAGTGGTTGCACCTCGCTTCTGGAACAGTGACCCCCATCCCCCACTGTCCCAGAAACCCTGACAGAACCTGTCGATATTGACATCAAATACATAAAGCACGTTGGGAGTAAGTAAACCCTCCCCAGATGTAGATATCTTATCAGCGCACATGTGGCCACAATGCCAGGAGGGAACCTCAACAGAACCTTTTACTCTTCTAGTCATGGGGGCAACTTCAACTCCAAGCTCAAATACACTGAGTTGAAGAAGTTTGAAGTTGAATGGACATACTGTATATGTAAAAAAACTCTGTGGTGCACACAAGTCAGAGTAGATTGAAAATATCATCCCGACCTCTCAGGTCATCTAGGAAAGGCCTGCTTTCTGTCCATATAACCAAAAATAAACGTGGGAAGCAGCATTTATTTTTTTATGGACCACATACAGTATCTGGAACAAACTCCCAGAAAACTGCAGGTCTGCTGTCGCTCTCATATATATTTTAAAAAAAACGCTACTAAAGACCTTTCTGATGGCGCTGCCTTTGAGTTATTTTTCTCTTTTCTCTTCTCTTCTGCACTGTAACTGTATCTTGATACATGTTTACTTATTTAGTTTTAAGCATAATGTAATTTTATAATTGTGTTTCCTTTGCTTGATGTTCTGTGTGTGTATAGCTGCTATACACACACAGAACATCAAGCAAAGGAAACACAATTATAAAATTACATTATGCTTAAAACTAAATAAGTTTGGCCTTGCCATGCCACAACACAGATAGGCCTACGTGCCATTTGCAGAAGTACGCAGATGATTATGCTATTGTGGAGGCCAAGAAAGTACAGAGGACTTGTTAACAGCTTTGTTCAGTGGTCAACGTTGCCAAATGAAGGAGATGGTGGTGTCTCCAGTTTCAATCAACCGAGAGGGTGTGGAGGTGGTCCAGAGCTCAGAGTATTGGACAATAAACAAGAGTATTGGACAATAAACTGGACTGGGAACACAGAGGTCCTGTAAAAGAAAAGGATTGGATTACCGGTATTCACATTCTGCCCAATTTAGGAAAATAGTGGACATGACAAAAAGGAAAAACATATAACCTTGTTTCAGATCAAATAATTTATGTTTTTGATGAAGAAATAAAAACAATCTAAACAAATATATCTTGGCAGTGTTCTCAGATTTTGGAGCCAGTAACTGACATTAATATATATTGTTTTAATAATTGAATCACTTCATTACATTTTTTAATGAATGTCTGATCCATTATGTTTTCTATTTGCTTATGCAGCCTCATTCCCTACAACTGGTCTATTCCAAATCATCCACAAGGTGGCAGGACACACCACAGGAAATTCTTTGCCATAGGCTATAACTGTCAATGCTTACAGGTATATCAGGCATTCCAACAATTTTACTCTTTCACATCACAATACACTATTGTTATCTGGTTCAGTATGAGGTATATTACTAGACCTGTTTATATTCAATTAAAGTGGACATAGATGGAATCAAATATCTCGAATAACCATGTCAGAAAAAAAGCAGATATCTGTTTAAAGAGATATTAAAAAGTTTATTACAACATCTTATGAATTCATATTTTATACAGAACTTTCACATGTTTCACAAGTTCACTTTCAACACAGTATCACACTCTTTTAAGTGGTTAAGCCAAGGTATTTTCAAACTAAATAAATAAATAAAACTTTGATAAAGAACTTCAACTAAAGTTGAAACAACCTGCTCAATGTTATTTATCTGAGACATTATTGAATACAGTCAAAATTCTCGTGGAGAATTGTCTCATGCAGATAGCACATAACAGTGATAAGAAAGAAAGTCTTAATAAACAAATGTGTTAACGTATCATAAAAACTACATAGTAGTAAGCCAGTACAGTATATAAGGGGAAATTGGAGTTATTTGTATCCTACATTATTGTAGGGTACTATGTATGTAGTGTTAATCAAGGGTACTCGCTGATTCCAGTATGCGATTCCAGTTCTTTTTTTTTTACTTTAGTTTGCAGGTATTATGTGACAGATGTGTGGGGGAGATCTATCTTGAAGATGTATTGATTCTTAAGGTCAACCTTCAACTGCTTAAAGTATAGATCTAATCAAGAGCTCAACTACACAATCCAAACTATTCTATAGGCCTATGTATATGTATACACATTACACACACACACACACACACACACACACACACACACACACACACACAATAATCTACATAACACCTAGAAAGTTCACATACTGTATTATTGATGATGTAATTTACAATGTCTTCTAAAAATCACATCTAGAATTGCAAGGGACATTTTTAAACATGTTCTAAAGTGTCCTGGACACGGAAAGAAAGCAATAAACTATAATTAGTATGTAGAAGCTGTATTCAAAAGAAAGATATTTCCTCTATCAAACCATTATGTACATGAGACCCCCAATTTGAGAGAAAGACATGATCAAGTCAAACTAATTTGCATTGAAAATGTAAGCAAGTTATACAAAACATTAATGGCACACAGTTAACATCAACATCGTTTAGTAAAAATGCATCGTAATCCTACAATCACTGCTTCATGAACAATCAGACTACAGGAGGTACCCAAGCTACCTGGGATCCAGGGGTCCACTTCTTTCCTTTTTTTTGTTGCCAAAAATAGTACATCTACATCTAGTGTACAAGTCTATTGCTGTTGGGAGGAAACCACCTAATTCTTTATTTTTTTCTAAATCAATGCTATTGAACACCCTTTACGTCTCTGTTTTGTTGGTTAAAGTCTCAGAGCCTCAAAATGTCAGATAAAGCAGCCAACTCCACTACCTCTCCCCCTCTCGTGCAAGTAATTGACAATATTAATATGTAAAAGTCACAATACCAACTTTGATGAGGCAGTTGTTGAGGCATTGTTTTAAAAATAAGGGTTTCTTCATTTCTCCCCAACAGCAGAGATATGCACTCTGCATGTATATCTGGTAAATGAAACGTTTACCTATTTTTGCTTATTGTTCACGTATTATATGCCCAGAATAGGGACTCTAATATAGGGTTCAAGTATATTTTACAAATAGAGGCAACCGTAAACATTCAAATCACATGATGCAAGTAGAGTAGCCAAAGTACTTGCAAAAAAACAAACTAAAAAAATAAACTGTCCATTTAAAATTCAATTCATCCACATGTGTGTGTAATGTGACTGTATTCAAATGTATTTCCAAAAGCTGCCGAATAGTCATAAATGTAAACGCTTCATCTCTCAAAATGTGCAAAATGGAAAAAGCAAATAATCAAAGTGAATCCTCTTTGTGTTTAATTATAAAGATAGTTTTTAAAAGGTCATGAAAAATATGCAAATAAATTAAATTAACAACACTTTGGTACGGTTGCATTAACAATTCACTGATTAACCTGTATACCATTCAATAATAAAAAATAAATAATACAATCAAATAAATAATAAAATAAAAAAGATGAATACAACATCACTATACACTTAAAGTGCCCTTTTCTTTGTCTTCTTCATTGCCAGACAAAACTTATTGTCTCCACCAGCCGAAGGCATGGGGAGAGTATGTTTTGCACTCCGTCCGTCCGTCCGTCCGTCCGTCCGTCCGTGACCAGCTAATCTCAGCCACCGTTAACCCGGTCGATGCCAAATTTTGCACACACACTCCCTGGATGCCAACCATGAACCTCTGCCCCAAACTTTCCAGAACGGCCTGTTATAGCGCCACCAGGAGGCCGCTTTGTGCAAAACAAGTTTTTTCACAGTACACCTACAGATTTTGTCCAAACATCACGCAAATTAGTACACAGTCTCTCTAGAGCCATTCAACGAAACGGGTCTTTCAGATTTCTCAGACTCCATCCTGATTGGTTAAGATTGGCTTCCAAAGTTCACAGGAGTGCTCAGTTTCAAACAAAATGCTGCAAATCATGAACACATCGCGTGATTTCCCTGAAATTGTGCACGCACATTCCCACTAGGCCGAGGACGAAATGCCACATGAACAATTTCAACTCAGCCTCAAGGTGGCGCTATAACTGCCCCAAAAGTGTTTTTACCTCTAACTGCACGGATCTGTGGATAACCTGGTGGAGACCTGTGCCCAGAAGGGCACTTTTTCTAGTTTTCTATGTTTTACAAAAATGGACCAATCACAAACCAACCAATAAGGAAAAAGCACAATACAGTCCAAAGTGAAAATGAGTGAGTTCCTCTACTCCTGTCGTTAACATGTTTTTTTGTTCCACTGAAAAATATGCCATTCATTTTCCCTATAGAGATTAACAAAAATATGCCATTCATTTTCCCTATAGAGATTAACAAAAATATTCATATTTATATGAATGAAAACTGCTAAAACAAAGGGTATTTATTATTTATTCACCAGGATCCTGGATGGCTTGATTCTAGGTTTAAAATAATTTATATCAATATTTGTGTAAATCTCTATGGGAAAAATGAATGGCAGATTTTTCAGTGGAACCAGAAAAGCATGCAAAACTGCTATGCCCTATAGGCCAGCGGTTTTCAACCTTTTTAATATCAAGGACCATTATTTATTTGGAATTAGAGCCACGGACCACCATTTGATGACATTTAGCCTCTCAGACCCAAATCTAAAGAATATTTGATTTTGTCCACAATTCTTTCCAAATTGATGTTGGTAGCGTAAAATGAAAACAACAAATGGTTTCATGTTACACTCTCAAGAGTTTAAGATCTATAAGGGTCCATTTGGAACCACCTCAAGGACCACTGGTGGTCCCAGGACCACTGGTTGAAAACCACTGCTATAGGCGACAACATTCAACAACTAACACCAGAACGTGATAAAGGTTGGCACGTGGCAATCAGGAGTGTGCGGGGTCCCCCTCTGGCGGGCGCTCCTCTGTGCTCTGGTCAGATGGGGCGGAGACAGCAGGGGTCATGGAGGAGGAGCTGACCCCGTTGGATGTGCTGACGGAGCTGTGCTGGATGGCCTCGTTCTGCGTGGGGCTACTGGGGACCGACATGTCTTCACAGCTCTCCTCCTTCTCAGCGACTGCAACACAAACAAGCAAACAGACACAAGCACACTTAGGACAAGTCATGAGCAAACCATTATCTCAAAAGATTAAAAGTAAATAAAAGATACAAAAAATACAAATAAGTAAGCAGATATAGCTCACAACGTGTTGCATTGCATTGCAACATGTGAGCTTGTAGATCGACTATTTCCACTTTGAAATAGAACTGTGACTTTTGGTTCTGGGAAAACACCAAATTTCTCTTTTGGGTCTCAAGCTAAATGATTTGGGGAAACTCTGGTATATTGTTTTGCATTATCATGCACACAGGCTGTGGAGATACTATTGTTTCCTAAAACTAGATAACACTATGAAATCACCTCATACATTCCAGGAAGGCTTAGAAGGCTTCTGCATGTAAGCCTAATTGGATGTAAAACAGCTACTTGCGTGTGGTGAATGTGAACCATTTCATTAATCCCCATAATGCTACTACCCCCCACCCCCCCACCCCTCCTTTAATTAAAGTTCCTATGTCAATTTAAACCCACATCATAAGGGTGCATTACATTCTGGGGCATGTGGCAGTGTTTTCTCTCCCTAACTGCGTGCTCAGTCGTTTTTTTGCTACCTTGCCAACTACTGCAGCGACAGATGATTACAGCACCTGATTTTAATGATGCTCACACTGGAGAGTAGGGAAGACTTGGAGTCGAAATGCCACCAGCTGTTAAGCAGTTGCATTGAATTAATTGGATCCTGATGAAAAAAAAAACTCTACTCTCACGCTCTGTCTCATAAAGGAATAAGGAGCACTATGATAATTAATATTGCTAATGATATGAAGTCAGTTGAAATGGCGCTCAGTAATTAATGACTGAGTTTGGTATTTGGAAAATGTTGAATACAGATTCCATAGCACCAGTAGCAATGAAATTGCATTTAAAATGTCTTGACAAATGGTGTCTCCCTCTCCCTTCTTCATAACTGGAGTTTTGACCATGTGATTTAGTGCAAGTGAATGTCAGTGTACTATAAACTCTTGCCATTTCTCCCTGGAGAAGTTTGGCCTCAGACTAAATGAGCTCGAGCTTTTGTTCCATGTTCAAGTGCATATTATTAGTCCTAATGGCATTAAGGAGTGCTCGGCCAATATGTCATAATACACAGCATTTCTGGCCGCCTAAGCATCCAAAGCTCTTTTTTGCTCTCTCGGTTTCCGATATGGTTTTCACCATAAGCAGATGGACAGCTTGGTCTGCCAAGTGAAAGCGTTTTCCTGGCTTGTTTGCGGGGCAGGCTGGGTAATTTCCTTCCACCTGCCATCTCTGTGCCTGGGCAGGGCGATGAAGGGTATTACCAGTCAGGGGCTGGAGGGCATTTGGAACCTCAGAGATATGAAAATACTCGAGTTGATGAGGCCTTTACATGAATAAGCCATGGTGCAGGCGCAGCTCAGGCTGTTGTCTCACACACGGTATCAATAAGTTCTCTTTCCATTTAGGTGCTGTTAAAAATCTCCCTCACTTGTCAACAAAGTGCCAAATTGAGGTGGCAGGGTACCTGGATGAGACGATATTTCCCTCACCACGGGTAAAGCACTCAAAATGTCATCCTTCACAAAAAAATTAAATAAAGGTCTACAAAAGCGAGGACAGAAATTCTCAACAAACATGAGGAAAACGATGACCCAATTCATCTACAGAACCAGCTTAAAAACAATCCAGACAACACCAAATGAGGCCTGGCTGTGACAGCCCACCACAGCCAGGACGCCATCAGTCCCATAATATTCATGACGCGTGTCAGTGGGATGGTTAGCAATAGCCGATGCATAATGAACAGCCTGGCTCCGTGGCCAATCCGCCATGAGAGCGCTCCACTGTCTTGTCAAGCTTGCAGCTTTAATGGACTCATTTCAGAGGCAATCATTGTCAATACAAGTCAGTGGTGGCGTCTGGAGCTCATTGGTGATGTGGCTTGAGTGCACTTCTTCTGGATAGCAGCTCATATTTAGGTGGTGAGTTGTATAAGATTGAGGAGCCTAGGTGGTGAGTTGTATATTTCAGTAAATTGAAAAGTGTAGCAGTAGCTTCATCTCACAAAAGCGATTTAAGTGTCACTGAACTAGTAGGAACCATTAAATAAATTACAAGCATGTTTTGCTCCCTCTGACAATAGGACATTTAAATGGAGGATGCATGTGAAAAACTTCTTAAATGATTAAAACAGCATGGAATAACTTGTACATTTAAAGATACCATATTATGTAGGCATCACTGAAACCATTCATACTCCTGGACACAGCTGTCCTTTCGTTTGTGATCGGTCTTCCTGGGAGCATGTGGCACACATCTATGTTTACTTAAAGGCTTATTGATATATTGCATCCCCAGAGCACCATTACATTATTTGTGGAAACCACCTGAGGCATCACACAACCAGAATTTGTCTCCCAACAACACAGCATAGTAAATAGTAATACCTAAACTTCAGCAGAAAGTTTTTCGAAAAAGAGAGAGAAAGCAGCATAATGTGTCCATAGCTCTTGCAGGCCGACCATAAGCAAGACGTGTCCTTCTGGTGGTTGGCTGGGCCTCGTTTTAGGAAATGTTTCATGGGCGGCCGCAGGCTGAGAATAATGGAACATTACTCACTGTGATAGCCAGATTTCCTCTGCATGGCGGTTACAGGGCAATCTTTATGAGCCAGAAGAAGCTGCTTCAGCTGAGCCACTTCATTTCTCAGCAGGGTGACTTCGTTCTTTGAGAGAAGAGACAGACAACAGCACTCAATAACGTGGTCACTTTGGAAGATTTGTCGGATTACAACACACACATATGTCCATGCGGTAGAGATATACAGCAGAAATAGAAATTTCACAAACTAAATGTGGTTTAGGACATTTCTGTCCTTGGTTTTAGGCTTTCATTATACAAACCTACCTGAAGTATAATGATCAGGAAATAGTGAGAAAAACAATTGGGTCCCATTAACACCTGGCATTGAAATCCTAATCCTAACAGCATTCCACACATCAAGAGTGGTCTAGATGAGAATCGAACATGGAAGAGAAGTCCAAACATCCATCAGAACGATCCAGAATGATCATTTTCAAGTTACACCATAATATGGTTTAAAACAAGACCACTACACAGTACATCGCTGCATATTAGGGATCTACATGGAAAGTAATTTCACTGGCAGTTAATAAAGAATGTTTTTTGTAACCAACTATGATTAGTTTTTTGTAACCAACTATGATCACTCTAAAATTAACTCATTTATTTGTGGCTAACTGTTAGCAATAAACCCATGTTTCCAGGTGCCACCATACGCGTTCACTTTAAAAGACGGAGTTTGGACCTCCTATCAACTGCTTTACACCATGATTATATTTTCAATCCCATAGCTGGAACGGTGGGGCGTTGCCATAGGAACCAGACCAATGTTAAATGCTGCAGTGGGACTCAACCATTTGGGGTGTGTATGTATATATACGGACCTGGGATATGACGCCCTCTAGCGTCGGGGTATATTATATACAGACATGGGAAAGAAAGAATTATGGGAACATTCTGAAAACACCCCAAACTAAGCATAATTCCATCTATAAGGCCAAACATGATGGGGAAAATATATTATGCTACATAAAAGCCATTTGGAATTGTTTTGCCTAATATAAATATTCAAACAACCTAATCTTAAATACAGCAGAACAGTAGTATGTGATTTTTTTTAACCAGGTCTCATGGTTAACCTACAAAAGAGTCCATCCATGCAAAGAAATATTTTGTTGATTTGGCTAAACAAGGAAAACAATGGTTAACTTCACTGAATGGGAGTGTACTCCAGACTCTCAGTGACGGCGGTGATGGCTCAGGGATAGAGTGGCTGGATGTTAACCGCAAGGTTTCCAGTTCGAACCCGGGCTCCCCCAGAGTTAGTGACGAGGTGTCCTTGAGCAAGACATTGAACCCCTAATTGCTCCTGATGTGGTGGTTGGTGCCTTGCTGTAGTTTCCACCGCCATCAGTGTAAAGCGCCTTGGATAAAAGGCGCTATATAAATGCCCCATTTAATTACCATTTACCAGTGAACATTCTGACAAAGATTGGCATGCTGGTGTATTTCCATTCGGGGAAGGCAGGTTTATCCATAAATGTACCCATGAGGCAGCCTGCAACTCAGAGAAATAATTTACCTTGACACTTGAGGAAGTGGGTGAGCTGGTACTGCTGTGTAAAATTCTGTGGGTCAAAATGAATGATGTCTTGTCGCAGAAAGAAAGCGCATTTTGCAATAAAATTACGATAATAAATAATAGTTTAAATGACTAGTATTTAGTAAATGATTAGTAACGGCAGCACAGTTTAACAGACGATTAGCTGCGCACATCACTACTGCAGATAAGCTCACACGAGAAAGGCAAAATGTGGGAACACTAGAATGGATTAATATATTGTAAAATAAAGCGAAGATGCAGACCTTTTTCCTTTATTCCAATTATGTTTCCTTGCAACAATTATGAGCCTTTATCTATTACTGACCGGCACAATATGTCAGTAGCTGAGCTGTTCCGATTGTCAGCACAAGTTTGGAGACTATGTAGGAGATTTACACTCCTGTGTCATTACAGCTCCCAAGGGAGCCGGGGATTTCTGCATGTCGTAAAGAGACAGTCACATTATGCTGAAGGTGACTTTAACTGGATTTAAAGCGGCTAGGGCGACGACGGAACATCCTATGGCAGATTTAAACTCTTTCTCTTCTCCTTCAAAGAAAAGGGGGGCTTGTGGGCGTGGGTGACTTAATCTATTAGTCTAAAAGCAGCCAATTTATTTGATTCCATCTGTTTAGCCTAGCTGGTGTTGGCAGTGCTGAGATGCCAGGAGACAGATTTAAAACACAGCTGGAATGGGCCGCATGTATCACATCCACTGTACCACATATGATGCTATGCTCACTGCCTTCCAATGCAACTGCTGTGCAGAACCTATGACCAAAATATAGGCTATGCTTTTGGTTCACCCAATTTGATCACTCTGAACGACAACACAAAAAGATATCCTTGCTTTACCAGGCTGTTCAAGAAAACTGAAATCTAATTACTACAGTGAAAATAGAAGCCTTTATAATTTTTTGTGATATGAAGATAACAGGAAATAATCAGCAGACAAATCTTTGATTGATCAGTGAGTGCTGGTTGGTGTCCAGGCAGTCACAAAGCCTTATTTAGAACCGTAGATCCTGCTGCTGCTTATGAGTGCATTCATGACCAAGTTAGAGGCTGTTTGAACAGTTAAAAATTATTCTATAACTTTGTGAATAAAGGGAGTGAATTGGCCTTGGCTGACGCTAGGAACCCTGCGAGCTGCCTGCTCTGACACCTCATTAAAAAGTCAGTTAAGGATGATGTTAAAGTAATCGTGCATCATTAGAGCCAGCTCTGCTGATCAGCCAGGCCATGTCAGCATGGGAGTTATAAAAAATAAAAAAAACTGCAGGCTTGATTAATGCCCCCACACAAAGAGCACTTTCATTCTCTGATGTTAAATTATACATATTTTTCTGCCACAAGTTGCTCTTTTCTTTCACAGTTAAAAGCAACTCTCTGCCTATTTGACTCATCTGTCCCTCCCTCCCATCTCATCTGCCGAAGCATTTATTTGAACTGCAGCTGGCGAGCCTGAGACAAATGGTGATAACTTGTTTTGAACCCAGATATTAATGACATGAACCCATTTCCTTTCCACTCCAGCCCCTCTCCTCTGCTTCTTCTTCTTCTTCATCTTCAACACCACCCAACTCCTCCTCCTCCTCCTCACGTCTTACTCCCCGCTTTCATAGACAAATAAGACAGCGAGCAAATAAACACCACATCTCATTTAATTGTCTGGAACACCGACGTGCTGCACCCCCGGCTCACACTTATCAACAGAGACAGCAGTTACATGAACTGTTTCGAACTTGTCAGCATCAGATCCTAATTGCTTCCTGCGAAATGAAGGTTCAAAAAGACACCTTTCCCTGGGAGATTTTCGGGGCCATTCAGTAAACTGCTGAGACAGAAGCGCAGACACGCTTGTGTGCGGCTGACATCTGGAGGATACATCTTTATTGACAGGGACGTATCGATGTAAAGGGCTCACTAAAGCGCCGCTGTCGTGCGGCAGCTCTTCTTAATCGGCTTTAATGACTTCATCACCACGGAAGGGAGGAGCACGTGCACACACTCAAAACACAAAACAATAAAAACAGACATGCGACAAATACAAACAGCCGTGCTTGTGGAGACATGGAACAATGGAATGGATGATGGATTGATTAGTCACGGGGCTTAGAGGGCTTAGAGGTTGAACCACTAACAACCATATTCTGCGGGTGGAACAGCAGATCTACAAGCTCATAACGTGTAGCGTTGTTGTGTTATGAGCTTTTACATCGGACATTTTCGCCAAAGACATTTGTTGTGGAGGGAGGGGGGTTTACTAAATATAGAGGGTATAAGTGGTTAAAGGTGAGATTTACCTGCAGTGATCCGTGGGTGGAGTTGAGATCCTCAGCTT